>NC_139654.1:330000-335000 GCF_951799395.1 Argentina silus | reverse complement strand
CATGAAGGAGAGGTAAGGAGTGCACACTTCAGGATGAAGGGAAGAGAATCTGAAGCACACAGAGTATCACTGACTCTGACCCAGTAAACTCAGTTCCATCAGCCTCAACTATGACGTTTCTCTGAATGTAGGTCAGGGCCTATGAGGAAATGGGGCCTAGAAATGGTGAGGGGGTGGGGGGTTTCCTGTTGCTACATGTGACTTCTGAGAATTGCAGGGCTGACTGTGTGGTATTCTCCTCATGTACATGACAACATTTACAATAAAGTATTAATCAATCAGACTTTACTTGTACAGCACACTTCATACACACTTTAACACAATGTCCTTCACAGAGAGAATAAATAATTAAAAGGGAAAGAGACTACAGAGACACAGGGAGATAAAAACTAATTAGATAAGGTATTTTAGTCATTAAAAGAGGGGCTGCAGGGATGTCATTGATTTTTCTCCTCCTCATTTTCAATAAATGCAGCTGAGAAGAAGAGGAAACTGCAGGAAGGGAGTGACAGATGAAAACAACTACAGGAAGTGTTTGGAGGTTTGATGCCACAGCCAACGCCCAAATGAGGTGAATCAGGATGTAACAATTCACTGCCAAGCACGCTCTGTTCTCCAAAACGTGTCTCTTTCTTTTGAACACGGTGCTAGGATGTATGTGTATGACTACTACCAAAGACACATAAACCACAATTTTTATAGAAAATAAAGTACCAGTTTTTTGACATCCCGACATAAACAATAGGTACTAGTGCACACTTCCGGATGAAGGTAAATAATCTGAATCCATCACACAGTACTGAGTATCTCTGCTCTGACCCTGACCCAGGAAACTCAACTATGATCAAACACAATCAGCTTAAATATCACAAAAGGTTGACTTCAGAGAATTGCAGGTCTGACTGTGTGGTATTCTCCTCATGTACAACATCTACAATATGAAGTATGAACCACCATCAGCTTAAATACCAAAAAGTCCACATAAAAACAGAAACGTACCTGGTTGATGTACTTGATGTACCCTGGTTCTCGTAGGCTGGTCTCTATTAAACTGGTGTTCTAGAAGTCTACTGGTTTCTCTGGTCTTGAGGTGATGAGCTTTCAAGAACAAAGTCAGGAGCTTGACTGAAGACAGAAGAGGTGACGATCTAACTGTCGGTTCAGGAAGTGTTTCTGATGAGTTATTGAGAGAGGAAACTGCAGGAAGGGAGTGACAGATGAAAACAACTACAGGAAGTGACGCTGTAGGCAGGTCTGTGGTGCCGTTGAGAGACGATATGCAGTCAGACACAGTTCAGGGTTGGGGTTAGGGTTAAGGTTCAGGGTTAGGGTTAAGGTTAGGCATATAGGAAAACATATATAAATATATAAATAAACAAGTGCTTAAGAAATATATCCTCCCCATCTAAAATCAGAGTAGGAAAGATACAATTAAGTGAATAAATAAATAAGTAAATACTTCCCTCATGTATATCTGTAACTTATCGTATTATACAGTCAATCACACTGCTACTGTATGAACTAGTTACAGTCAATCACACTGCTACTGTATTAACTAGCTAATTCATACAGTAGCAGTGTGATTGACTGTAGCTAGTTAATACAGTAGCAGTGTGATTGACTGTAACTAGTTCATACAGTAGCAGTGTGATTGGGGAGGATATATTTCTTAAGCACTTGTTTATTTATATATTTATATATGTTTTCCTATATGCCTAACCTTAACCCTAACCCTGAACCTTAACCCTAACTCTGATCCTACTCTGACTGCATATCGTCTCTCAACGGCACCACAGACCTGCCTACAGCGTCACTTCCTGTAGTTGTTTTCATCTGTCACTCCCTTCCTGCAGTTTCCTCTCTCAATAACTCATCAGAAACACTTCCTGAACCGACAGTTAGATCGTCACCTCTTCTGTCTTCAGTCAAGCTCCTGACTTTGTTCTTGAAAGCTCATCACCTCAAGACCAGAGAAACCAGTAGACTTCTAGAACACCAGTTTAATAGAGACCAGCCTACGAGAACCAGGGTACATCAAGTACATCAACCAGGTACGTTTCTGTTTTTATGTGGACTTTTTGGTATTTAAGCTGATGGTGGTTCATACTTCATATTGTATATGTTGTACATGAGGAGAATAACACACAGTCAGACCTGCAATTCTCTGAAGTCAACCTTTTGTGATATTTAAGCTGATTGTGTTTGATCATAGTTGAGTTTCCTGGGTCAGGGTCAGAGCAGAGATACCCAATACTGTGTGATGGATTCAGATTCTTTACCTTCATCCTGAAGTGTGCACTAGTACCTATTGTTTATGTCGGGATGTCAAAAAACTGGTACTTTATTTTCTATAAAAATTGTGGTCTATGTGTCTTTGGTAGTAGTCATACACATACATCCTAGCACCGTGTTCAACAGAAAGAGACACGTTTTGGAGAACAGAGCGTGCTTGGCAGTGAATTGTTACATCCTGATTCACCTCATTTGGGCGTTGGCTGTGGCATCAAACCTCCAAACTCAAGTCTTCTTCTCAGCTGCATTTATTGAAAATGAGGAGGAGAAAAATCAATGACATCCCTGCAGCCCCTCTTTTAATGACTAAAATACCTTATCTAATTAGTTTGTATCTCCCTGTGTCTCTGTAGCACCTTTCCCTTTTAATTGTTTATTCTCTCTGTGAAGCACATTGTGTTAAAGTGTGTATGAAGTGTGCTGTATAAGTAAAGTTGGTTGATTTATTGTCTTACATAAACACACACACTACTATTGAAGCAGGGTTTTTCCATCACTCTGTGTACGTGACACGACCCTGACCACAGAGCTGAAGATGCAGTCACAAGTCACGAGTATCTGACCACTGAGGTCCTGTTGTTCAACTGAAGGTTTCAGTTCCCCTGTGAGGCGAGAGAGTCACAGGAACAATGTAGCAGCATAGGACTGTTATCAGAGGATCAGACTTGTTGAACACCAAGACGTTCATTAAAGCACCTTGTGAAGAGTGAGACCTGAGCCTCTGTCAGCCAGTGTGCTGGAAGTGACCAATAAGGACCAGTTTATTGTGTTCACAGTGATGGGGGGCTGCAGAGAGGAGTGATAGGCAGATCAAACAGGTACGTTTCTGATTTTAGGTGGACTTTTTGTGATATTTAAGCTGAGTTTAAGCTGTGTTTGATCATAGTTGAGTTTCCTAGGTCAGGGTCAAAGCAGAGATACTCAATACTGTGTGATTTATTCAGATCGGGTATTTTTCCAATTTTATTTGGACCTTTTGTGACCATTATGCTGATTTGATATATGCCTTGATTTTAGATATGGTGGTTTTAGTTTTTGGGTAATTTTGTCTTTCTTAATAATTTATTTGATCCATATTATTATTCCTTTTACTGCATTGCATTAGTCTCTACAGTCAACTCAAACTGTGCCATTCATTGCTGGTGAGAAAGAGGAACTGAACAGAAAACCTACTTTTCCTGTTTAAAGTGGTCTATGTGTCTTTGGTAGTAGTTATATACATACATCCTAGCACCAACATGTTCAAAACAAAGAGAAAACTTCTCGAGAACAGAGCATGCTTGGCAGTGAATTGTTTTCCGTCCTGATTCACTGATTCGGAGGAAAATCAATGACATCCCTGCAGCCCCTCTTTTAATGACTAAAATACCTTATCTAATTAGTTTTTATCTGCCTGTGTCTCTGTAGTCTCTTTCCCTTTTAATTGTTTATTCTCTCTGTGAAGGACATTGTGTTAAAGTGTGTATGAAGTGTGCTGTACAAGTAAAGTTTGATTGATTGATACTTTAATGTAAATGTTGTCGTGTACATGAGGAGAAAACCACACAGTCAGCCCTGCAATTCTCTGAAGTCACATGTGGCAACAGGAAACCCCCCTCCCACACACACACACACACACACACACACAGACACACACACAGACTCACTCTCACACACACACACACACACACACACACACACACACACACACACACACACTGGCACGCACATACACGCACACACACACACACACACACACAGTCTCACATAAACACACACACACACACACACACACAGTCTTACATAAACACACACACTACTATTGAAGCAGGGTTTTTCCATCACTCTGTGTACGTGACACGACCCTGACCACAGAGCTGAAGATGCAGTCGCAAATCTTAAAAAAAAGTAGCTGGCCACTGAGGTCCTGTTGTTCAACTGAAGGTTTCAGTTCCCCTGTGAGGCGAGAGAGTCACAGGAACAATGTAGCAACATAGGATGAAACTGGGGGAGGAGGGGGATTGGGGTCAGGGTCAGGGTTAGAGTTAGGGTCAGGGTTAGGGTTAGGGTCAGGGTCAGGGTTAGAGTTAGGGTTAGGGTCAGGGTCAGGGTTAGAGTTAGGGTCAGGGTCAGGGTTAGGGTTAGGGTTAGGGTCAGGGTCAGGGTCAGGGTTAGAGTTAGGGTCAGGGTTAGGGTTAGGGTCAGAGTCAGGGTTAGAGTTAGGGTCAGGGTCAGGGTTAGGTTTAGGGTTAGGGTCAGGGTCAGGGTCAGGGTCAGGGTTAGAGTTAGGGTCAGGGTCAGGGTTAGGGTCAGGGTCAGGGTCAGGGTTAGAGTTAGGGTCAGGGTTAGGGTTAGGGTTAGGGTCAGAGTCAGGGTTAGAGTTAGGGTCAGGGTCAGGGTTAGGGTTAGGGTTAGGGTCAGGGTCAGGGTCAGGGTCAGGGTTAGAGTTAGGGTCAGGGTTCGGGTTAGGGTCAGGGTTAGGGTCAGGGTTAGAGTTAGGGTTAGTGTTAGGGTCAGGGTTAGGGTTCAGCACAGAGACAGAGATCTGGACTGGATACATATTTAACTGTGATTGATTGTATTGATGACAATCAGCAGACAACCGTGACTGTTGAACCCTGCATTGACCTTGTTGATTGAGTCCCACACACATCACCAATCAAATGATCAATCAATTTCATATCCGGGGCTAATTTACTGAAGCATAAAAATAAATGATGCAGAATTTA
>NC_139654.1:322500-325000 GCF_951799395.1 Argentina silus | reverse complement strand
GGTTAGGGTCAGGGTCAGGGTTAGAGTTAGGGTCAGGGTCAGGGTTAGGGTTAGGGTTAGGGTCAGGGTCAGGGTTAGAGTTAGGGTCAGGGTTAGGGTTAGGGTCAGGGTTAGAGTTAGGGTCAGGGTCAGGGTTAGGGTTAGGGTTAGGGTCAGGGTCAGGGTCAGGGTCAGGGTTAGAGTTAGGGTCAGGGTTAGGGTCAGGGTCAGGGTCAGGGTTAGAGTTAGGGTCAGGGTTAGGGTTAGGGTTAGGGTCAGAGTCAGGGTTAGAGTTAGGGTCAGGGTCAGGGTTAGGGTTAGGGTCAGGGTCAGGGTCAGGGTCAGGGTTAGAGTTAGAGTTAGGGTCAGGGTTCGGGTTAGGGTCAGGGTTAGGGTCAGGGTCAGGGTTAGAGTTAGGGTTAGTGTTAGGGTCAGGGTTAGGGTTCAGCACAGAGACAGAGATCTGGACTGGATACATATTTAACTGTGATTGATTGTATTGATGACAATCAGCAGACAACCGTGACTGTTGAACCCTGCATTGACCTTGTTGATTGAGTCCCACACACATCACCAATCAAATGATCAATCAATTTCATATCCGGGGCTAATTTACTGAAGCATAAAAATAAATGATGCAGAATTTAGAACCAGGTCCATTCTGTTCATTCTATTTCTATGCAGAACCATGTCCATGCTAGTTATTCTATTCTGGGTGCCTGAGGCAGTGTGTGTGTGTGTGTGTGTGTGTGTGTGTGTGTGTGTGTGTGTGTGTGTGTGTGTGTGTGTGTGTGGGTGTGTGTGTGTGTGTGTGTGTGTGGGTGTGTGTGTGGGTGTGGGTTGGTGTGGGTGTGGGTGTGTGTGTGTGTGTGTGTGTGAGTGTGGGTGTGTGGGTGTGTGTGTGGGTGTGTGTGGGTGTGTGTGTGTGTGTGTGTGTGTGTCGACCCCCCTGCTCTCCAAAAACTCTATGATTCTCATATAGTTCTCATATGATTCTCATATATAGTTATCAAATGATTCTCATATAGTTCTCATATGATTCTCATATATAGTTATCATATGATTATCATATAGTTCTCATATGATTCTCATATAGTTCTCATATGATTATCATATAGTTCTCATATGATTCTCATATATAGTTCTCATATGATTCTCATATATAGTTCTCATATGATTCTCATATATAGTTCTCATATATAGTTCTCATATGATTCTCATATATAGTTCTCATATGATTCTCATATATAGTTCTCATATATAGTTCTCATATGATTCTCATATAGTTCTCATATGATTCTCATATATAGTTATCAAATGATTCTCATATAGTTCTCATATGATTCTCATATAGTTCACTTCACATTTGTTCCTTTATCAAATAAAGTCTGATAATATTGCTCCATCTATCCATAGACCTGAGTCCTGCTTGAATGCTTGATATCAGGTGAACTACTATTGAAGCAGGGTTTTTCCATCACTCTGTGTACGTGACACGACCCTGACCACAGAGCTGAAGATGCAGTCACAAGTCACGAGTATCTGACCACTGAGGTCCTGTTGTTCAACTGAAGGTTTCAGTTCCCCTGTGAGGCGAGAGAGTCACAGGAACAATGTAGCAGCATAGGACTTTTATCAGAGGATCAGACTTGTTGAACACCAAGACGTTCATTAAAGCACCTTGTGAAGAGTGAGACCTGAGCCTCTGTCAGCCAGTGTGCTGGAAGTGACCAATAAGGACCAGTTTATTGTGTTCACAGTGATGGGGGGCTGCAGAGAGGAGTGATAGTCAGATCAAACAGGTACGTTTCTGATTTTAGGTGGACTTTTTGTGATATTTAAGCTGAGTTTAAGCTGTGTTTGATCATAGTTGAGTTTCCTGGGTCAGGGTCAGAGCAGAGATACTCAATACTGTGTGATTTATTCAGATCGGGTATGTTTCCAATTTTATTTTGACCTTTTGTGACCGTTATGCTGATTTGATACATGCCTTGATTTTACATATGGTGGTTTTAGTTTTTGGGTAATTTTGTCTTTCTTAATAATTTATTTGATCCATATTATTCCTTTTACTGCATTGCATTAGTCTCTACAGTCAACTCAAACTGTGCCATTCATTGCTGGTTAGAAAGAGGAACTGAACAGAAAACCTACTTTTTCTGTTTAAAGTGGTCTATGTGTCTTTGGTAGTAGTCATATACATACATCCTAGCACCAACATGTTCAAAACAAAGAGAAAACTTCTCGAGAACAGAGCATGCTTGGCAGTGAATTGTTTTCCGTCCTGATTCACTGATTCGGAGGAAAATCAATGACATCCCTGCAGCCCCTCTTTTAATGACTAAAATACCTTATCTAATTAGTTTTTATCTGCCTGTGTCTCTGTAGTCTCTTTCCCTTTTAATTGTTTATTCTCTCTGTGAAGGACATTGTGTTAAAGTGTGTATGAAGTGTGCTGTACAAGTAAAGTTTGATTGATTGATACTTTAATGTAAATGTTGTCGTGTACATGAGGAGAAAA
>NC_139654.1:317500-320000 GCF_951799395.1 Argentina silus | reverse complement strand
TTTTGACCTTTTGTGACCGTTATGCTGATTTGATACATGCCTTGATTTTACATATGGTGGTTTTAGTTTTTGGGTAATTTTGTCTTTCTTAATAATTTATTTGATCCATATTATTCCTTTTACTGCATTGCATTAGTCTCTACAGTCAACTCAAACTGTGCCATTCATTGCTGGTTAGAAAGAGGAACTGAACAGAAAACCTACTTTTTCTGTTTAAAGTGGTCTATGTGTCTTTGGTAGTAGTCATATACATACATCCTAGCAACAACATGTTCAAAACAAAGAGAAAACTTCTCGAGAACAGAGCATGCTTGGCAGTGAATTGTTTTCCGTCCTGATTCACTGATTCGGAGGAAAATCAATGACATCCCTGCAGCCCCTCTTTTAATGACTAAAATACCTTATCTAATTAGTTTTTATCTGCCTGTGTCTCTGTAGTCTCTTTCCCTTTTAATTGTTTATTCTCTCTGTGAAGGACATTGTGTTAAAGTGTGTATGAAGTGTGCTGTACAAGTAAAGTTTGATTGATTGATACTTTAATGTAAATGTTGTCGTGTACATGAGGAGAAAACCACACAGTCAGCCCTGCAATTCTCTGAAGTCACATGTGGCAACAGGAAACCCCCCTCCCACACACACACACACACACACACACACAGACACACACACAGACTCACTCTCACACACACACACACACACACACACACACACACACACACACACACACACACACTGGCACGCACAGACACGCACACACACACACACACACACAGTCTCACATAAACACACACACACACACACACACACACACAGTCTTACATAAACACACACACTACTATTGAAGCAGGGTTTTTCCATCACTCTGTGTACGTGACACGACCCTGACCACAGAGCTGAAGATGCAGTCGCAAATCTTAAAAAAAAGTAGCTGGCCACTGAGGTCCTGTTGTTCAACTGAAGGTTTCAGTTCCCCTGTGAGGCGAGAGAGTCACAGGAACAATGTAGCAACATAGGATGAAACTGGGGGAGGAGGGGGATTGGGGTCAGGGTCAGGGTTAGAGTTAGGGTCAGGGTTAGGGTTAGGGTCAGGGTCAGGGTTAGAGTTAGGGTTAGGGTCAGGGTCAGGGTTAGAGTTAGGGTCAGGGTCAGGGTTAGGGTTAGGGTTAGGGTCAGGGTCAGGGTTAGAGTTAGGGTCAGGGTTAGGGTTAGGGTCAGGGTTAGAGTTAGGGTCAGGGTCAGGGTTAGGGTTAGGGTTAGGGTCAGGGTCAGGGTCAGGGTTAGAGTTAGGGTCAGGGTTAGGGTCAGGGTCAGGGTCAGGGTTAGAGTTAGGGTCAGGGTTAGGGTTAGGGTTAGGGTTAGGGTCAGAGTCAGGGTTAGAGTTAGGGTCAGGGTCAGGGTTAGGGTTAGGGTCAGGGTCAGGGTCAGGGTTAGAGTTAGGGTCAGGGTTCGGGTTAGGGTCAGGGTTAGGGTCAGGGTCAGGGTTAGAGTTAGGGTTAGTGTTAGGGTCAGGGTTAGGGTTCAGCACAGAGACAGAGATCTGGACTGCATACATATTTAACTGTGATTGATTGTATTGATGACAATCAGCAGACAACCGTGACTGTTGAACCCTGCATTGACCTTGTTGATTGAGTCCCACAAACATCACCAATCAAATGATCAATCAATTTCATATCCGGGGCTAATTTACTGAAGCATAAAAATAAATGATGCAGAATTTAGAACCAGGTCCATTCTGTTCATTCTATTTCTATGCAGAACCATGTCCATGCTAGTTATTCTATTCTGGGTGCCTGAGGCAGTGTGTGTGTGTGTGTGTGTGTGTGTGTGTGTGTGTGTGTGTGTGTGTGTGTGTGTGTGTGTGTGTGTGGGTGTGTGTGTGTGTGTGTGTGTGTGTGTGTGTGGGTGTGTGTGTGGGTGTGGGTTGGTGTGGGTGTGGGTGTGTGTGTGTGTGTGTGTGTGAGTGTGGGTGTGTGGGTGTGTGTGTGGGTGTGTGTGGGTGTGTGTGTGTGTGTGTGTGTGTGTCGACCCCCCTGCTCTCCAAAAACTCTATGATTCTCATATAGTTCTCATATGATTCTCATATATAGTTATCAAATGATTCTCATATAGTTCTCATATGATTCTCATATATAGTTATCAAATGATTCTCATATAGTTCTCATATGATTCTCATATATAGTTCTCATATGATTCTCATATAGTTCTCATATGATTCTCATATATAGTTATCAAATGATTCTCATATAGTTCTCATATGATTCTCATATAGTTCTCATATGATTCTCATATAGTTCACTTCACATTTGTTCCTTTATCAAATAAAGTCTGATAATATTGCTCCATCTATCCATAGACCTGAGTCCTGCTTGAATGCTTGATATCAGGTGAACTACTATTGAAGCAGGGTTTTTCCATCACTCTGTGTACGTGACACGACCCTGACCACAGAGCTGAAGATGCAGTCACAAGTCACGAGTATCTGACCACTGAGGTCCTG
>NC_139654.1:307500-312500 GCF_951799395.1 Argentina silus | reverse complement strand
ACATCTGCCAACCCAGAAGCTGAGCAACAAAAAGTCAAACAGACCAACAAACAATAACTTGGAGTACGAGAACAAATAAACACTGAAATACTTTACCTAACGTGTATGTGTTCTCTAACCTGATAACGGAACAGGGCTGTCAAATGAGATGCGTTATTATAGTGACAACTAACCTTCGACTGTGTGTGTGTGTGTGTGTGTGTGTGTGTGTGTGTGTGTGTGTGTGTGTATGTGTGTGTGTGTGTGTGTGTGTGTGTGTGTGCTCTATCAGATCTGTGGTTGATAAGTACTGATCTCTGTTAACTATAGGTGTGACCTGCTGCCTCTAAAATGAGTCTCTCTGGGGAGAGAGAGGAGGGGACCACTGCCTCTAAAATGAGTCTCTCTGGGGAGAGAGAGGAGGGGACCACTGCCTCTAAAATGAGTCTCTCTGGGGAGAGAGAGGAGGGGACCACTGCCTCGAAAATGAGTCTCTCTGGGGAGAGAGAGGAGGGGACCGCTGCCTCTAAAATGAGTCTCTCTGGGGAGAGAGAGGAGGGGACCACTGCCTCTAAAATGAGTCTCTCTGGGGAGAGAGAGGAGGGGACCACTGCCTCTAAAATGAGTCTCTCTGGGGAGAGAGAGGAGGGGACCACTGCCTCTAAAATGAGTCTCTCTGGGGAGAGAGAGGAGGGGACCACTGCCTCTAAAATGAGTCTCTCTGGGGAGAGAGAGGAGGGGACCACTGCCTCTAAAATGAGTCTCTCTGGGGAGGTTGAAGACATGGGGTAAGAGAAGAGTCTCTGGAGGGCATTTACCATGAAGATGATGATAATGATGATGATAGATACTTCATTCATAACCAGATTAATGTTAGACGCAGGAATGTAGATATACTGTAGGTCAATGCAAACTGGAGCAACAGACAGAGTTGCAACACTCACTAGAAGGCGTGTCCATCGAGGAGGAGAGCGGATCCTGGAGGGAGATGGCCACTAAAAACCTAAAAGTTATTTACAATACAGATATATTCATATTGGAACTGGATCTAGGAGCTCAGCTCATGTGGCACATTTAAAAACACAACTCCACCTTGTAATGCAGGGTCCAGCAGGAGAGACCAGCCTCACCTGTACCGAGCTGTGTGTCCATGAAGAGTGACTGGTCTATGGACCATCCAATAGAATTCAGAGGAAGAATTCCTCATTCTGGTCAAAGGTTAGTTTGATGTTTATTTGATGTTTATTCCTAATATCCTGATAACACAGGTACACACATGTGATGTTCACTGTCGACTGTTAGTTAATGTGATTTTTTTTTTTTTTGACAGAGTCCAGCAGGAGAGACCGGTCTCACCTGTACCCAGCTGTGTGTCAATAAAGAGTGACTGGTCTATGGGAGAACCAATAGACTTCAGACAGAGAACCGTCACTACTAAACAAGGGTAGGTGTATCATGGGGGATGTGATGAACTAACTGCTAGACTACGCCACCTGTTTGTTTCATGAGGTCCTCGGAGGAAACTATAATGAACTCAGGTTCTACTATCAAGGAGGGAGCATGGGAATAAGGCACACAATGCAACAATCATTTATTGAACAGCTTCTAATCACATCATCTTCAGCTCTAGGAGCTCAGCACATATTTATCATTAAAGGCAGAATTTCAAATGTTAGACACAGGAATGTAGATATACTGTAGTTCAATGCATACTGTAGCAACAGACAGTGTTACAACACTCACTAGAAGGCATGTCCACGGAGGGGGAGAGTGGATCCTGGAGGGAGATGGCCACTAAAAACCTAAAAGCCACTGACAATACAGATATATTAGTTTGGACTGGCTACACCGTCCACCAATGTTAGTTTTTTGTAATATTCATCTGACCCAGGAACTTTGTTTAACTTGAATTACTTAGTTTCAATGGCCTAAAACAACAATGGGTTTTCAATCATACCTCAGTCAGGATATAGTCATCTGAATCTTTTTAAAGGTTAGTTTGAGGTTTAATCCCCATAGTGGTCTATGAGGCTGCCAATAACATTCAGTAGCCGTATACACACTTAATTTATTATATTTGGGAAACTGGGCCTCATTCACATTTCTCTGGATAAAGATATCTGTTTATTTCTTGTTTTTACCCAGAATCCCCAGTGACCAGGTGGAAAGACCAGAGTCAGAGATTCCCAGAGGTCAGTCTGTCCAGAGTCAAAGTGAACTGGCCTCCATATTCAGGGTGAGCTAAATAGAAAGTATGACATTGAAGATGGCAAAGTCATCCCCATACAAAAGTGATTTTTTTCTTGTTTCAATTGCATGCCAAAGTCAAGTGTTTTTTGTATTTAGTCTCTCTACTGTGTGTAAAGGTTTACCCATTATTGTCTATCTCACTCCTCTTTATTTTTCTAAATGTTTCAGTTGCTTGAAGACAATGTCATCACTTTACTGAAAAATGAGCTGAAGAGGTTCAAGAGGCTTATTTCTCAAGACCACCCAGAGTGCTTTGAGGGTCAGGGGGAGGAAGAGGAAGTGGTGGATGATGAAGAAGAAGAGAAGCAGGAGAGCAGTGCCAGAGAAGGGGCTCTGAAGATCACACTGCACGTCCTGAGGAACATGAACCAGAAGGAGCTCGCTGACACACTGGAGAAACGTAAGAGACCTCATGTGTTTTCACAGAGAAGTGTTACTGGGCCTGAAATATTATTGGAAATACAAACACCACTAACTGTAATTACGATGTATATCCACATTTGGTCACTCTTTATATTATGTTGTCTCTATAACTTAGTGTCTCTGTAATTACTCCAGTAACAAGATTGGTTGTTAATGTATAATTGCATAGTAATGGGTTTGGACAGTTTCCTATAACACAGATGGAATAAGGACTGTTCTTTCCTACACGTGTAGTAATATATCATTCAACTACACTACATACTATGTAATTAATTACTATATAATTAATTAATAATTAGTTACTATATAACAACTTGTTGATTAATACAACATGTGGTCCTCTGTGGCTTAGTCGGTAGAGCATGACTTTAACAACGCTTAGGTTGTGGGTTTGATTCTTGCTGGGACCATATATACTGAATTGTATGCACTCACTGCAATGCAAGGCGCTTTGGATAAAAGCGTCAGCTAAATGGCATATATATATATTTACAGTTACTGCAGGTACTGGGTCAACTTAATGTAAAGTGTGCCAGGAATATTTTTTTAATAGTTTTGTCATTCAGGTGAGCTTGCTGTGATGTGCCAACAAGAACTCAAGTCTAACCTGGAGAAGAAGTTTCAGTGTGTATTTGAGGGAATAGCTGAGCAAGGCAACAAAATACTTCTCAATAAGGTCTACACAGAGGTCTACATCACAGAGGGAGGAAGTGGAGAGGTCAATAACGAACATGAGGTCAGACAGATTGAGACAGCATCCAGGAGACCAGCAACACAGGAGACACCAATCAAATGCAACGACATCTTCAAGCCTTTACCTGGACAAGACAAACCAATGAGAAATGTGCTGACAAAGGGAGTCGCTGGCATTGGAAAAACAGTCTCTACTCAGAAGTTCATTACGGACTGGGCTGAAGGAAAAGCCAATCAGGATGTCCAGTTCATATTTCCACTTCCTTTTCGGGAGCTGAATTTAATGAAAGAGAAGAAATGCAGTTTGAATGAACTTCTTGGTCATTTCTTCGTTGAAATAAAAGAATCAGAAATCTCCAACTTTGACAAGTATAAAGTTCTGTTCATCTTTGATGGTCTGGATGAGTGTCGACTTCCTCTAGACTTTAAGAACAACGAGACATGTTGTGATGCCACAGAGTCAACCTCAGTGGACGCGCTGCTGACAAACCTCATCAAGGGGAATCTGCTTCCCTCTGCTCTCCTCTGGATAACCTCCCGACCTGCAGCAGCCAATCAGATCCCTCCTGAGTGTGTTGACCAGGTGACAGAGGTACGAGGGTTCAACAACCCACAGAAGGAGGAGTACTTCAGGAAGAGAATCAGTGATGAGAACCTGGCCAGCAGAATCAACACACACATGAAGTCATCAAGGAGCCTCCACATCATGTGCCACATACCAGTGTTCTGTTGGCTCTCAGCCACTACCCTAGAGAGACTGTTGGGTGAAGCAGAGAGAGGAGAGATGCCCAAGACTCTGACACAGATGTACACACACTTCTTGGTATTTCAGACCCAACAGAGGAATGTGAAGTACCTTGGAGACCATGACAGAAATCCACACTGGGATAAAGAGCTAATTTTGTCACTGGGAAAACTGGCCTTCAATCAGCTGGAAAATGGCAATCTGATCTTCTATGAAGAAGACTTGAGAGAGTGTGGCATTGATGTCACAGAAGCCTCAGTGTACTCGGGAGTGTGCACTCAGATCTTCAGAGAGGAGTGTGGGCTGCACAAAGTGTTCAGCTTTGTGCATCTGAGCATCCAGGAGTTTCTAGCTGCTTTATATGTGTTCCTCATATTCAGCAACAGCAATGAGAATCCACTGGTCAAACAGAAATCCTCATCCATGAAGCTATGGTCATCACTGAGACGCACACCTCTGGTCGACTTACACAAGAGTGCAGTGGACAAGGCCTTACAGAGTGAGAATGGTCACCTGGACCTGTTCCTGCGCTTCCTTTTGGGCCTCTCACTGGAGTCCAATCAGAATCTCCTACGAGGCCTTCTGACACAGAAAGGAAGCAGCTCACAGACCAATGAGGAAACAGTCAAGTATATCAAGAAGAAGATCAGGAAGAATCCCTCTCCAGAGAGGTGCATCAATCTGTTCCACTGTCTGAATGAGATGAATGACCATTCTCTAATGGAGGAGATACAAAGCTACCTGAGCTCAGGACGTCTCTCAGAAGCCCAACTCTCACCTGCACAGTGGTCAGCTCTGGTCTTTGTGTTGCTGACTTCAGAAGAGGAGCTGGATGTGTTTGACCTGAAGAAGTACTCCAGATCAGAAGAGGGTCTTCTGAGGCTCCTTCCAGTGGTCACAGCCTCTCAGA
>NC_139654.1:232500-302500 GCF_951799395.1 Argentina silus | reverse complement strand
TATAATATTATATTATATTAAATAAAATGCATCTGATAGTAAAATAGACTGCAATAGAGTGACAAAAAATAGAAGCTTACATGTTTTTTAGTTTTTTTGATGGAAATGCATCTGACAATCCAGATGAATGATTAGATGATCAAATCAGACTGATGATGAACTCTGAGAATAACACAGGAGAGAGTGTCTGTATGTATATAAGAGTTGGTTATATTGGGTGTTTGAGTTGTGATGCTGGATCACGTTGCTGTGTGTAAGATAGCAGGGAGTGGATGTGAAGACAGCTCTCCTCCTCTGTCAGTACAACATGGACAGTGTCTTCGGAACATCCTAATCTACACAGTGTGTAATTGATTCCTATGCAAATCAGAGACCCTATGAAAACAAAGATATTTATTCTGAAATGACATGAACTATTATCCTTGCATTAAGATAGACTCAATTCAACTTATTGAGTTATTTGTTGATGACATTTTTGCATTTTAGCTAATTTTAAGACTGTCATAGCAAAAGGTCTGAATACTTCTGTACATGAGGTATTTCTGTATTTCAATTTTAATAAATGTGCTGAAATTTTAAAAACCGTGTTCTCGCTTTGTCATTCTGAGGTATTGTGTGTGGATTGATGGCAAATTCTTTAAATTGAATCCATTTCAAATTGAGTCTATAACACAAGAAAATGTGTAAAAAGTGAAGCGGTCTGAATACCTTCAGAAGGCGCTGTACATGTTCTGAATTTCACTTTTCATGTATTCCTTAATTTTTATATAGTAATCATCTAGTACAGTAATATCTATGCATCATGTGACATTGTGAGGGGCAGCCAAGGTGCAGGCTGCTTTTCCCCTCTCTGTCTGTGGGCTGTGGG
Organism: Argentina silus; assembly: GCF_951799395.1. Taxonomy (NCBI): domain Eukaryota; kingdom Metazoa; phylum Chordata; class Actinopteri; order Argentiniformes; family Argentinidae; genus Argentina; species Argentina silus. Next base: position 301,632 of record NC_139654.1, on the reverse strand, counting down.
AGGCATGGCTCTCATGAGAAGACTTCACCTGTCTCCTGCAGTACCTCTCCCTGCCATGGGAGGCATGGCTCTCATGAGAAGACTTCACCTGTCCCCTGCAGTACCGCTCCCTGCCATGGCAGGCATGGCTCTCATGAGAAGACTTCACCTGTCCCCTGCAGTACCGCTCCCTGCCATGGGAGGCATGGCTCTCATGAGAAGACTTCACCTGTCCGCTGCAGTACCGCTCCCTGCCATGGGAGGCATGGCTCTCATGAGAAGACTTCACCTGTCCCCTGCAGTACCGCTCCCTGCCATGGGAGGCATGGCTCTCATGAGAAGACTTCACCTGTCCCCTGCAGTACCGCTCCCTGCCATGGGAGGCATGGCTCTCATGAGAAGACTTCACCTGTCCCCTGCAGTACCTCTGACCCCAGACCCCAGACCTCCAGACCCCCAGACCCCCAGAACCCTATCCCCCAGACCTCTAGCCCTCAGATGGGGGCACCACCTGGTGGTCATTTACTAGTATTACAACAACAGAGAGATTAGAATCCAGCCAGTTAGCAATAAGCACTGGATCCTAAAAACCCAGAATTTGAACCTGAAATATTCTTTATAACATCACAGATCTTTTAGAATGGAACAGTGTAATAGAACATCAGTGTAATAGAACAGTGTAATAGAACATCAGTGTAATAGAACAGTGTAATAGAACATCAGTGTAATAGAACAGTGTAATAGAACAGTGTAATAGAACATCAGTGTAATATAACATTAGTGTAATAGAACATTAGTGTAATAGAACAGTGTAATAGAACAGTGTAATAGAACAGTGTAATATAACATTAGTGTAATAGAACATCAGTGTAATAGAACATTAGTGTAAGAGAACATCAGTGTAATAGAACATCAGTGTAATAGAACATCAGTGTAATAGAACATTAGTGTAATAGAACAGTGTAATAGAACATCAGTGTAATAGAACATTAGTGTAATAGAACATTAGTGTAATTGAACATCAGTGTAATAGAACATCAGTGTAATAGAACATTAGTGTAATAGAACAGTGTAATAGAACATCAGTGTAATAGAACATCAGTGTAATAGAACAGTGTAATAGAACAGTGTAATAGAACATCAGTGTAATAGAACATCAGTGTAATAGAACATCAGTGTAATAGAACATTAGTGTAATAGAACATCAGTGTAATAGAACATCAGTGTAATAGAACATCAGTGTAATTGAACATTAGTGTAATAGAACATTAGTATAATAGAACAGTGTAATAGAACAGTGTAATAGAACATCAGTGTAATAGAACAGTGTAATAGAACATCAGTGTAATAGAACATTAGTGTAATAGAACAGTGTAATAGAACAGTGTAATAGAACATCAGTGTAATAGAACAGTGTAATAGAACATCAGTGTAATAGAACATTAGTGTAATAGAACAGTGTAATAGAACATCAGTGTAATAGAACATCAGTGTAATAGAACATTAGTGTAATAGAATATCAGTGTAATTGAACATTAGTGTAATAGAACATTAGTGTAATAGAACAGTGTAATAGAACATCAGTGTAATAGAACATTAGTGTAATAGAACAGTGTAATAGAACATCAGTGTAATAGAACATCAGTGTAATAGAACATCAGTGTAATAGAACATCAGTGTAATAGAACATTAGTATAATAAAACGTTAGTGTAATAGAACATTTATGTAATAGAACATTAGTGTAATAGAACATTTATGTAATAGAACAGTGTAATAGAACATTAGTATAATAGAACATTAGTGTAATAGAACATTAGTATAATAGAACATTAGTGTAATAGAACATTAGTATAATAAAACATTAGTGTAATAGAACATTAGTGTAATAGAACATCAGTGTAATAGAACATTAGTGTAATAGAACAGTGTAATAGAACATTAGTATAATAGAATATTAGTATAATAGAACATTTATGTAATAGAACAGTGTAATAGAACATCAGTGTAATATAATCTTAGTATAATAGAACATTAGTACAATAGAACATCAGTGGAAACCAAAGGGGACGTTTTCTTTCCAGTGTTAACACTTCACTTAGCAACGTCATGACAACCCAAATGTGCAGACAGGCCTAGGAGACGAGTTAACCTTGACCCTAACCCTGACTCTAACCCTGACCCTGACCCTGACTCTGACCCTAACCCTAACTCTGACCCTGAACCTGACTCTGACCCTGACCCTAACCCTAACCCTGACCCTTACCCTAACCCTAAACCCTGACCCTAACCCTAACCCTAGGGGATGAGTTAACTTTAACCCTAACCCTAAACCCTGACCCTAACCCTAGGACTAGTAGAACCATGTAGTTTGGCTCTTCAAACCCACCTCCTCGTTGCTAGGCAACCCCCCCCCTTTTCCCTCCACCGTTCGTATTTTACGACATTTTTTAGAAAAAAAATGTTTTATGAAACTCCTTCAAACCACACAATCTCCCCACCCCCTCGTTGCTAGGTAACCCACCATATCCCGTCCCTTTCCGACATTTTCTTTTCCTTTACGACATTCCCTCAAACACACCAACCTCCCTTATTTGACGACATTTACTATTATTATTATTATTATTATTATTATTATTATTATTATTATTATTATTATATCTTTACGACATTTACTTCTTCTTTACGAGAGAAGGGGAGACAGACACCATGGAAACCACCACCACCACCGACACCGGCGGCTCCTCTGGTACTCGTAGCGGGTCCTCTGGGACCGTCTCCCCCGGTGGTACCGTCTCCTCTACCGGCTCTGAGGCTAATGATAACGGGGCTAACTAACGAAGCTAACGAATTTACCTACAGAGTGCAGTGTTGACGGGGTGCTAAAGGCTAATGCTAACTGGCTCTAACGACCGTGTGTGTGTGGGTGTGGAAACGCGTCGTGTCATCATTACTCGACATTCCTTCAAACCCACCCCCTCGTTGCTAGGCAACCCCCCCCCTTTCCCTCCACCGTTCGTATTTGTTTTGAAAAAATATTTTTACGACAGTCCTTCAAACCACACACACACTCTCCCCACCCCCTCGTTGCTAGGTAACCCACCATATCCCGTCCCTTTCCGACATTTTCTTTTCCTTTACGACATTCCCTCAAACCCACCAACTGTTCCTCGTTGCTAGACAACCCCACCCCTCCCTCATTTTACGATATCTTTTTATTATTATTATTATTATTATATCTTTACGACATTTACTTCTTCTTTACGAGAGAAGGGGAGACAGACACCATGGAAACCACCGACACCGGCGGCTCCTCTGGTACTTGTAGCGGGTCCTCTGGGACCGTCTCCCCCGGTGGTACCGTCTCCTCTACCGGCTCCTTCGGCGGCTCTGGGACCGTCTCCGGCGGCTCCTCCGGCGGCTCTGGGACCGTCTCCGGCGGCTCTGGGACCGGCTCCTCCGGCGGCTCTGGGACCGTCTCCTCCGGCGGCTCTGGGACCGTCTCCTCCGGCGGCTCTGGGACCGGCTCCTCCGGCGGCTCTGGGACCGGCTCCTCCGGCGGCTCTGGGACCGGCTCCTCCGGCGGCTCTGGGACCGTCTCCTCCGGCGGCTCTGGGACCGTCTCCTCCGGCTCCTCCTCTGGTACCGGTACCCGGACCTCGTTTCTGACCCGGGCCACGACGCTCAACCTCCACACCGGGAACCTCGTCAACCGGAGCCGGCTGAAGAAGAAGTGTCCGTCGTCCCCGAGTGAGGAGGTAAGAAGAGCGGGGGGGGGGTCGGGAGGCTAGAGGCTAATGCTAACGGGGCTAACGAAGCTAACGAATTTACCTACAGAGTGCAGTGTTGACGGGGTGCTAAAGGCGAATGCTAACTGGCTCTAACGAACTGACCGTGTGTGTGTGTGTGTGTGTGTGTGTGTGTGTGTGTGTGTGTGTGTGTGTGTGTGTGTGTGTGTGTATTATGAATGTGTATTACGAAATACTAAATATGTCGTTTTATTGTCATTTTCTGTCTGTCTGTCTGACCTGTTGTTGCCGTTCAGCTCCAGGATTATATCCGCGCCACGCTGTCTCTGACCTGTCTGTCTCTCTATCTGACCTGTCTCTCTCTGTCTGTCTGTCTGACCTGTATGTCTTTTGTTGCCCTCCAGCTCCAGGATTGTATCCGCGCCATGCTGTCTCTGACCTGTCTGTCCCTCTGTCTTTTCTGTCTGTCTATCTGTCTGTCTGTCTGTTTCTCTCTGACCTGTCTGTCTCTCCATCTGACCTGTCTGTCTGTTGTTGCCATAGCTCCAGGACTGTATCCGCGCCACGCTGAGTGACTGGTCCTCCGAGACGCCGTCGGCCGGGGAGAAGGTGAGACTCATCCCTCTCTTCTCTCCCTCCCTCCTTTCCTGTCTCTCTCTCTCTCCCTCCTTCCCTCCCTCCTTTCCTCCTGTCTCTCTCTTCTTTCCCTCCTTTCCTGTCTTCCTTCCTTCCTTCCCTCCTGTCTCTCCCTCCCTCCCTCCTGTCTCTCTCCCTCTCTCCCTCCTTCCCTCCCTCCTGTCTCTCTCCCTCTCTCCCTCCTTCCCTCCCTCCTGTCTCTCTCTCTCCCTCCTTCTCCCCTCCTTCTCCCCTCCCTCCCTCCCTCCCTCCCTCCTGTCTCTCTCTCTCTCTCCTTCTCTCCCTCATTCCCTTCCCTCCTTTCCTGTTTCCTGTCTTCTTTCCTTACTGTCGGCGGAGGAGAAGGTGAGACTCATCCCTCTCTTCCTTCCTTCCTTCCTTCCTTCCTTCCCTCCCTCCTTTCCTTCGTCTCTCTCTGGATGCTCCACACACACACACACGCACACCCACACACACGCGCGCCCAGAGGCGTCAATGTTTAGTGAGTCAAGTGACAATGTGTGTGTGTGTGAGAGAGAGGGAGACACACACACACACACACACACACACACACAGACACACACACACACACACGCGCGTCAATGTTTAGTGAGTCAAGTGACAACGTGTGTGTGTGTGTGTGTGTGGGTGCTCCTGAGACAGGGAGAGAGAGAGGGAGACACATACACACTCACATACACACACACACACACACACACACACACACTCACACAGACATACACACACACACACACACTCACACAGACATACACACACACACTCACACTGTCTGTCTGTCTGTCTCTGACCTGTCTGTCCCTCTGTCTGTCTGTCTGTCAGTCTCTGACCTGTCTGTCTGTCTGTCTGTTTGTCTCTGACCTGTCTGTCTCTCCATCTGACCTGTCTGTCTGTTGTTGCCGTAGCTCCAGGACTGTATCCGCGCCATGCTGAGTGACTGGTCCTCTGAGACGCCGTCGGCCGGGGAGAAGGTGAGACTCATCCCTCTCTTCTCTCCCTCCCTCCCTCCCTCCTTTCCTGTCTCTCTCTTCCTTCCCTCCTTTCTTGTCTTCCTTACTTCCTTCCCTCCTGTCTCTCCCTCCCTCCTGTCTCTCTCCCTCCCTCCTTCCCTCCCTCCTGTCTCTCTCCCTCCCTCCCTCCCTCCTTCTTTCCTTCTCTCCCTCCCTCCTGTCTCTCTCTCTCTCTCCTTCCCTCCCCCCTTCTCTCCCTCCTTTCCTGTCTTCCTTCCTTCCTTCCCTCCTGTCTCTCCCTCCCTCCCTCCCTCCTGTCTCTCTCCCTCTCTCTCTCCCTCCCTCCCTCCTGTCTCTCTCTCTCCCTCCTTCTCCCCTCCTTCTCCCCTCCCTCCCTCCCTCCCTCCTGTCTCTCTCTCTCTCTCTCTCCTTCCCTCCCTCCTTCCCTCCCTCCTTCCCTTCCCTCCTTTCCTGTTTCCTCTCTTCTTTCCTTACTGTCGGCGGAGGAGAAGGTGATACTCATCCCTCTCTTCCTTCCTTCCTTCCTTCCCTCCCTCCCTTCCTTCCTACCTTCCTTCCTTCCCTCCCTCCTTTACTTCGTCTCTCTCTGGATGCTCCACACACACACGCACACCCACACACACGCGCGCCCAGAGGCGTCAATGTTTAGTGAGTCAAGTGACAACGTGTGTGTGTGAGAGAGAGAGAGGGAGACACACACACACACACACACACAGATAGACAGACAGACACACTCACACAGACACACACACTCACTCACACAGACACACTGTGGGAGCCTGGTCGACAGGCGCAACAGCGGGTCAACCAATGAGAATAGAAACAGGCGGAAACAGGGGTTGCGGTGAAATCAACGTAGGGTTTTATTTCTAAGGTGCGGGGAAAAGGGAGAGGCGAAAGGCAACTCAAATCTTCACCGGGTTGGCGGTTGGCGCTACGGCGCTCCGCCGGGTTCTTCTTGTCGTCAGAGAGAGAGAGAGAGAGACAGGCCAAAGTTAGTCGGATATCGGGTCCCTTTCACTGACCTCTTCCTCCGGTCGGTTGGGGGGTTCCTCTCCGTCTTCCAGGCTTTCTCTCCCGTTTGGCTTATGAGACTGGCTTAGCGGGTGTCTGGTCTCGACTCGTTCCTCCAGCCAGTCTGTCTTCAGCTTGTCCTGGGGAGTTTAAAAGGCCTCAGGATCGCCGAGCTGACTCAGCGCACCTGTGAGCGGTGAGCTGAGTCATCTGATTGGTGGCGGAGTCTCCAGGACATAGAACTGGGATAGTACCTCCCATCCAGCACGACACCCCATGGCTGCCTTTGCCTCCCCCTTGTGGCCACCAGGTGTCTCTGTGGGGCACTGCTCACCGGCTGGGCCATCACAACACACAGACACACACACACACACACTCACACACACACACTCACTCACACAGACACACACAGACACACACACACATGCCCAGAGGCGTCAATGTTTAGTGAGTCAAGTGACAACGTGTGTGTGTGTGTGTGTGTGTGTGTGTGTGTGTGTGTGTGTGTGTGTGTGTGTGCCCCTGAGACAGGGAGAGAGAGAGGGAGACACACACACACACTCACACATACGCACACTCACACAGACAGACACACACTCACACAGACACTCACACATACACACACATGCCCAGAGGCGTCAATGTTTAGTGAGTCAAGTGACAACGTGTGTGTGTGTGTGTGTGTGTGGGTGGGTGCTCCTGAGACAGGGAGAGAGAGAGGAAGACACACACACACTCACATACACACAGACACACACACACACACTCACACACTCACACAGACATACACACACTCACACAGACATACACAGACACACTCACACAGACACACACACAGGCAGGGAGACGGGGGGGAGGCAGGTTTGGGGGGGAGGGTTGAACAGGGAGGGAGGGAGGTTCTGCTGAGGTCAGCTAATCTCTCTCTCTTTCTCTCCCTCTCTCTAGTTCGACTAGTCTGGTCTGTCTCTAACCTGGACTGCTCCCCCCTCCCAGGCACGCCTGGCTGTCTTTCTGTAATCTGTCTGTCCTGAACCTGTCTGTCTCTCAGACCTGTCTGTCTCTCCAGGAGTCTGACGTCCTAGACTGTTCCACCCCCCACGCGGCCGAGGCCATCACGCCTGTCTGTCTCTCTGTCTGTCTGTCTCTAACTTGTCTCTCTCTCTCTAACCTGTCTGTCTGTTTACCTGTGTCTCTCTCTCTGACCTGTCTGTCTCTCCAGGAGTCTGACGTCCTGGACTGCTTCACCCCCCATGCGGCCGAGGCCACCATCATGCTTGTCTGTCTCTCTCTCTCTGACCTGTCTGTCTCTCTCTCTCTAACCTGTCTGTCTGTTTACCTGTCTCTCTCTCACCTGTCTTTCTCTAACCTGTCTGTCTCTAACCTGTCTGTCTCTCCAGGAGTCTGACGTCCTGGACTGCTCCACCCCCCAGGCGGCCGAGGCCACCATCACACCGGAGGAGAGGGAGGAGCTGAAGGTGTCTGGTACGCTACGACAAGCTAACGCAGGCTAACGCTACGCTAATGCAGGGTAAGACAGGTTAACGCAGGCTAAGACAGGCTCACGCAGGCTCACGCACGCTAACACACACCACGATAACACATGCTAATAAATGCTAGTGCATGCTAACACCGGCTCACACGCACCACGATAACACACGCTAACCCAGGGCTAACAAACGATACCAGCCCATGATTACACACGACGCGACCACACGTTAACACAGGCTAACAAATGACACCAGCACATGCTAACACAGGCTAACCTAGGCTAACCCACGCTAACGTTGTCGTTGCAGTCAAGCTGTTCCTGTGCGAGTCGGACCAGTCGTCCATCAGGCAGGCTGTCGACATGGGTGAGTCCTGCCTGTTTGTCTGTCTGTCTGCCTGTTTGGCTGTCTGCTTGTCTGTCTGTTTGTTTGGCTGGCTGGCTGGCTGTCTGCCTGTCTGTCTGTCTGCCTGTTTGGCTGTCTGTCTGTTTGGCTGCCTGCCTGTCTGTCTCTCTCTTTACCTGTTTGTCTCTCCCCTCCACAGCCTGTCTCACCCTCGCCCTGTCGACCAGGAGGACAACATCCCCCCCCCCCCACACCCAGACCCTCTCGGACCTCTAACCTGTCTTTCTCTCCCTAACCTTTCTCCCTCCCCCCCAACAGCCTGTCTCACTCTCGCCCTCTCCCAACTCGACTCGGTCATCCTGGCATCCTGACCCACAACGACCCCAAAGGTGGGTGTCTGTCTGTGATCTGTCTGTCTGTGATCAATTTGTCTGGGGGTGTCTGTCTGTCTGTCTCTCTTTCTCTCTCTCTGTCCCTGACCTGTCTGTCTCTCTCTGACCTGTCTGTCCCCCCTCTAACCTAACCTCCCTCTTCATCTGAGCTGTCTGTCTCTCTCTGACCTGTCTCTCTCTCTCCCTCCCTCTCTTTCCATGTCTGTCTCTCCCTCTAACCTGTCTCTCTCTCTCTCTCCCTCTTTTTCCATGTCTGTCTCTCCCTCTAACCTGTCTCTCTCTCTCTCTCTCTCCTTCCAGAGCTTATCTCGGCGGTGGGCTTCCAGGAGGCGCTGTCTCTCTCTCTCTGACCCGTCTGTCTATCTGTCTGTCTTTGACATGTCTGTCTCCCCTCTAACCTGTCTCTCTCTCTCTCCCTCCCCCCTCTCCCTCTGAGCTGTCTGTCTGTCTTTGACCTGTCTCTCTCCCCCTAACCTGTCTTTCTCTAACCTGTCTGTCTCTCTGTCGTCTTCCAGAGCTCATCACGTCGGCGGGCTTCCAGGAGGCGCTCCGTGAGAGCGCGGCGTTAGCAACGGCGTCCCACGGCGACCCCGACCGCGACCGCTGTTCCGTCAGTTTTCCAGCGACTGACAGAGAGCAGAAACACGCTGCATGGCGCCATCTGTTGGTCGACTGTCGACAGCACAACACATGAGGCCAATGGAGGAAAGCAGAACCATGTGAGAAGATTTCCTCTTCAGTGGTTGAACCTTTCACACATCTGGCACTCCGGATTGTTTCAGCAGCGTAAAAACAAAATGCATTTTTAAATGTTCCAATGTATTTCTATGGGACTGTTAGGGATAGGAATGTATTTATATGGGACTGTTAGGGTTAGGAATGTATTTCTATGGGACTGTTAGGGATAGGAATGTATTTCTATGGGACTGTTAGGGTTAGGAATGTATTTCTATGGGACTGTTAGGGTTAGGAATGTATTTCTGTGGGACTGTTAGGGTTAGGAATGTATTTCTATGGGACTGTTCGGTGCCAACATGTTTGACAACATGGTAAGTTAGTGAGTTTCGTTTCTAGGCACACTAGATCGTATCCAGGGGTAATAGAACATTAGTGTAAAAGAACATTAGTTTAATAGAACAGTGTAATAGAACATTAGTGTAATAGAACATTAGTGTAATAGAACATTAGTTTAATAGAACAGTGTAATAGAACATTAGTGTAATAGAACATTAGTGTAATAGAACATTAGTGTAAAAGAACATTAGTTTAATAGAACAGTGTAAAAGAACATTAGTTTAATAGAACAGTGTAATAGAACATTAGTGTAATAGAACATTAGTGTAATAGAACATTAGTTTAATAGAACATTTATGTAATAGAACAGTGTAATAGAACATCAGTGTAATAGAACATCAGTGTAACAGAACATTAGTTTAATAGAACATTAGTATAATAGAACATCAGTGTAATAGAACATTAGTGTAATAGAACATTAGTGTAATAGAACATCAGTGTAATAGAACATTAGTATAATAGAACATTAGTGTAATAGAACATTAGTATAATAGAACATTAGTGTAATAGAACATTAGTATAATAGAACATTAGTGTAATAGAACATTAGTGTAATAGAACATTAGTGTAAAACAACATTAGTTTAATAGAACAGTGTAAAAGAACATTAGTTTAATAGAACAGTGTAATAGAACATTAGTGTAATAGAACATTAGTGTAATAGAACAGTGTAACAGAACATTAGTTTAATAGAACAGTGTAATAGAACATTAGTGTAATAGAACATTAGTGTAATAGAACATCAGTGTAATAGAACATTAGTATAATAGAACATTAGTGTAATAGAACATTAGTGTAATAGAACATTAGTATAATAGAACATTAGTGTAATAGAACATTAGTATAAAAGAACATTAGTGTAATAGAACGTTAGTATAATAGAACATTAGTGTAATAGAACATTAGTATAAAAGAACATTAGTTTAATAGAACAGTGTAATAGAACATTAGTGTAATAGAACATTAGTATAATAGAACATTAGTGTAATAGAACATTAGTATAATAGAACATTAGTGTAATAGAACGTTAGTATAATAGAACATTAGTGTAATAGAACATTAGTATAATAGAACATTAGTGTAATAGAACATTAGTGTAATAGAACATCAGTGTAATAGAACATTAGTATAATAGAACATTAGTGTAATAGAACATTAGTATAATAGAACATTAGTGTAATAGAACATCAGTGTAATAGAACATTAGTATAATAGAACATTAGTGTAATAGAACATTAGTATAATAGAACATTAGTGTAATAGAACATTAGTATAATAGAACATTAGTGTAATAGAACATTAGTATAATAGAACATTAGTGTAATAGAACGTTAGTATAATAGAACATTAGTGTAATAGAACATTAGTATAAAAGAACATTAGTTTAATAGAACAGTGTAATAGAACATTAGTGTAATAGAACATTAGTATAATAGAACATTAGTGTAATAGAACATTAGTATAATAGAACATTAGTGTAATAGAACGTTAGTATAAAAGAACATTAGTGTAATAGAACATTAGTGTAATAGAACATTAGTGTAATAGAACATTAGTGTAATAGAACATCAGTGTAATAGAACATTAGTATAATAGAACATTAGTGTAATAGAACATTAGTATAATAGAACATTAGTGTAATAGAACATTAGTGTAATAGAACATTAGTGTAATAGAACGTTAGTATAATAGAACATTAGTGTAATAGAACATTAGTGTAATAGAACATTAGTATAATAGAACGTTAGTATAAAAGAACATTAGTATAATAGAACATTAGTATAAAAGAACATTAGTGTAATAGAACGTTAGTATAATAGAACATTAGTGTAATAGAACATTAGTATAATAGAACATTAGTATAAAAGAACATTAGTTTAATAGAACAGTGTAATAGAACATTAGTGTAATAGAACATTAGTATAATAGAACATTAGTGTAATAGAACATTAGTATAATAGAACATTAGTGTAATAGAACGTTAGTATAATAGAACATTAGTGTAATAGAACATTAGTGTGAACCAAAGGGGACGTTTTCTTTCCAGTGTTAACACTTCCCTTAGCAACGTCATGACAACCCAAATGTGCAGACAGGCCTAGGAGACGCTGAGAAAATCACCAGGACTCCACTGCCCTCTCTGCAGAGCATCTACCACCGCAGAGTCCACAGGAGAGCCGCCTCCATCCTCAAGGACCCCACCCACCCCCAGCACGGACTGTTCACACTTCTACCCTCAGGCCGGAGGTACAGAAGTGTTAAATGCAGGACCACCAGACTGAAGAACTCCTTCTTTCCCACTGCCATCAGGCTCCTAAACAACCCATAGGAGATTAATATAACCTTACTACCTCAAATAACTGAATTTTCCAGTTTGCATAATTGCACTGCTACATTTGCACTGTTTTATTATTATTATTGCTGCTATTTTATTTTATGCCTTAAATTTTGCTGTCTTGTACATTTGTTTAGTATATATTGTATATTCTTTAGTATTGTATATTTTACATTGGTTGGCATTCTGCGGACAGCAAAGCAAGAATTTCATTGTACAGGGAAACATGTTTTCTACTGTGCATATGATAATAAACACTTTGAATCTTGAATCTTGAATCTTAACCCTGACCCTGACTCTAACCCTAACCCTAACTCTAACTCTAACTCTAACCCTAACCCTGACCCTGACCCTGACCCTGACCCTGACTCTAACCCTAACTCTAACTCTAACCCTAACCCTGACCCTGACTCTAACCCTAACCCTAACCCTAACTCTAACTCTAACCCTGACCCTGACTCTAACCCTAACTCTAACTCTAACCCTGACCCTGACCCTGACCCTGACCCAAACTCTAACCCTAACTCTAACTCTAACCCTGACCCTGAACCTGACCCAAACCCTAATCATAACCCCAACCCTAACCCGAACCCTGGGACGTTCTCTGTCTCCTTGCAGTAATCTAGAGCAGGAGTCCCCAATTACCGGGCTGCGGACCAGTTTCGGCCGTGGATCATTTGGTACCGGGCCGCACAGAAAGAATAAAAACATTTTAATTTGTATTTTATTTCCATTTTATTGACTATCGCAGTCTGCAGGGTGTTTGAAAAATGACCACTTCCATCTGTGCCACTTTTCCACACTTCTCAGTCGCAGTTTTTTTCCCATGCACCGATAAATGAAGCCCACAAGCTAACCCAGCAAAAATGAGTAAAAAACAAACATTGCTGGAGAGATTCTTTGAAAAGGGGGAAAGACTCTATGATGAGACAGCAGAAGACTCCTAGACTGCCAAAAAAAAAAGAAAGCTGCATTTAAAAGAAAATACCTAAGAGTCCTACTTAAATTACGGGTTCATCGCAACAGGTGATTGACATGCCCCAAGCCCGCTCTGTATAATATGTGGCGACCGGCTATCCAACGAGGCCATGAAGCCTTCAAAACTGCTTCGCCACGTAGAGACCAAGCACCCTGCATTAAAAGACAAGTCTTTGGTGTTTTTTTTAAAGAAAAAAACATGAACACGAAGGACAGAAGCAATTATTGAAGGCCACCACATCATCAAATGTGTCTGCACTGAGAGCATCATTCTTAGTGGCTAACCGCATTGCCAAGGCTAAGAAGCCCTTCACTATTGGTGAAGAGTTGATCATGCCTGCCGGTAAGGACACTTCGGGTGTCACTGTCTCCCATCACCCCTAGATGGGACCGTCTCGTTGCAGGGAAACAAGCTCAGTGCTCCCACTGATTCTGTATTATGGTGAGTTGAGTCACTTTTACATTATAAATGTAATAATTAAATGAATAATTAAATTATATAATATGCACTTTATTGTGTTTTGTTATGCGCGTGATTCTTTCCCCCCCGGTCCGTGGAAAAATAGTCTTGCATGAAACTGGTCCGTGGTGCAAAAAAGGTTGAGGACCGCTGCTCTAGAGCAGGAGTGCCCAACCAGTCGATCGCGGTCTACTGGTAGACCCCGGCCTGATCCCAAGTCGATCACGAGGGGTGTAGGAAAAAATGAAAAAAAAAAAGTCTTTTTTATGTGTAACTGTAAACTGTTTTGTTTTGTTGTAGTTATGCGTCGTTGGATATGTTTTGTTTTGTGTGTGTGTGTGTGTGTGTTATATTTTGTATTAAATGTACACTACAGCCTATCATGAGTCCTTGCCTGCGCACCCTATCAGTCTCTTAAACACGTCCACAAAAAAAAAAAAAGTAGGTCACGTTTAACCTACTGTAGCGCGAGACATGCATGATAGTAAGTTGACAGCTGTCAACAGTAGCTAGCAGCTAGCGATCAGAGCGGTTACGCACTCCTAAACTTTTAACATGTCTGAGGGGAAACGAGCCAAGACCTACCATTTTCACCCTGAATGGGAGGAAGATTATTTTTGTGTTTATTCTCATTCAAAGCCCGTTTGTTTGATCTGCAATGCAACGGTGGCGTTGGCAAAGAAAGGGAATCTGGAGCGGCATTTTAAAACGGTACCCGGGAGCTACGAGAGGGATTTCCCTGCAAAAACGCCTTTACGCGCCACAAAAGTGCGGGATTTGAAAGCACAGCTTGCAGCACGGCAGTCAATCTTCACCAAACCGAAGACCCAGGGTAAGGCCGCAACTATTGCTTCCTATCGCGTCAGTCACGTCCTTGCTAAACACAAGAAGCCATTCAAAGACAGCGATATTGTGAAGGAAGCCTTTCTCGAGGCAGCGGATAGCCTTTTTGACGACTTTAAAAATAAAACCGAGATCGTGAAGGCCATTAAAGAAGTGCAACTCTCCCGCAATACGACTACAAGGCGATGTGAGGGAATGGCTGTGGATGTGGAGGAGCAACTGAGGAAGGATATTGACGCGTGAGTGCTTTTCCCTCCAATTTGACGAGTCGACTGATATGGTGGATGTGGCACAATTGTGTGTTTTCATCAGGATGGTTTTTGAAGACATGAGCGCCAAGGAAGAGCTACTCACCATTTTGCCATTAAAAGGACACACCAGAGGTGAGGATCTGTTTAATGCTTTCATGGGATTTGTTAGCGAGACAAAACTGCCGCTCTTCAAGCTGATCTCCATCCCAACTGATGGGGCGCCTGCTATGATGGGCCGCACCAGTGGGTTCATTGCAAAGAAAGTGAATCTTTCCCAGATATCCTGAATTATCATTGTATAATTCACCAGCAAGCGTTGTGTGGAAAGATTTCAAATATGAAAGAAGTGATGGATATTGCAATGAAGATTGTGTGTTCAGTTCGGGCCAGGAGTCTGCAGAGAAGGCTTTTCCGTGCTCACTTGGAGGAGAATGATGCTGAGCACACACGCCTTGCAACCAGCTCCTACACTCCTGACTACGAGAAGCTAGCCTCCTCCTCCCAGTGTCAGGTCTCCCACTAAGGTAGGAAGTGATTTCCTTTTTTCAAACTCAGAGTGTTACGTTCCCACTCCTACATGTGCGTGTATCCTTGTTGTGTTTTGTGTTTCCTTCTGTTTTTCCCTTACCCTGTCACTCTACATTCAGGTGTCCGTCAGCAATTGGCCATTCGTCCCCATCAGTCATCACTGTTCCTGACCAATCAGAGGGCTGTCCGTGTCCTTTAAAAGCTCCGCTGGACTTCCCCTCGGGAGTCAACCCATTTTCACCGTAGTCTTGTGTTTGCTGTCGACTCACTGTTGCCTGGTTGATCGAAACCTCCAACGTACTTGTTTACATCTAGTTTTCTTTTGTTATATTTACGTCATTGTTTACTTATTGTTTTTCTCATAATTTGTCTGTCTGTTAATTGTACGCCATAGGGGTAAGGTGAATAGGTAAGAGACCCATGGGTTTACATTTCCAACACGTAGGCTCACCTCTGTTACAATTCACCAGGTTAGGAGTGGGTGCCGCCCCATGTATGTTCTAGTCTAGTGTAGCATAGCACTTTAGCATAGCCCTGATAGTATAGCTTACTACTGCACTAGTTTAGGACATCACTTTTGTTTATGATTTCTTTGCTTTGGCACCGCTCAAAAAAAGTTCCCTTTTCTCCTTGGCGTGTGTCTTGTGTTGTGTTTTCCCTGAGGAAACAAATAACTGTACATAGTTGAATTGTGGTTTGTGGTTGTTTAATTCCTACAATAAGTCTGATGTACTACCTTTTTGTTGCGACTCCTCTACCGCCCCTAGACGTAGACGAGTTTTCATCTGGAGTCGTAACACAGAGATCTACCTGTTTTGTATCTGGTTTATTTTTCTGTTTGGTTCATATTAAGGTCAGTTATGGCTATTGCTCATCATGCAGATTGGCGTGTGTGTGTGTGTGTGTGTGTGTGAGAGAGAGAGCGGGTTTGTGCTACAGCACACTATGCAAACTGGCAACTGTGTGAGAGGAATTTGTCTGTGTGTGTGTTTGAGAGAGGGAGGGTTTGTGATGTGATGTCTAGTGGTTGTGTGACAACAAGAAAAAGTGTTGTGAGGTTAGTTACTGCAGGCTGGAAACGATGTGTGTGGGTTTGCGATGTTGACACTGGACTGGTAGATCTCGGGAGGTTGGCGACTTGAAAAGTAGATCTTGGGTCAAAAAAGGTTGGGCACCCCTGCTCTAGAGGAATTAATTGCCAGCAGAGGGCGCTGCTGTTAAATGTCAATAGTGGCAGAGAGTTTTTCATGATCATTATTTCCTTTTTCTTTGAACAGTTGAGATGATCCCATCTAAGGCTGTTAACAAGGACTTCACCATATATCTGACAGAGAGACGTCTCATCCATGGTTTAGGGTTAGACCAGGGGTGGGCAAACTACGGCCCGCGGGCCACATCCGGCCCGTTTGTCTTTTTAATACGGCCCGCCGAAGATTGGTACAGATTTGAGGGTTGAATATTAATTAAATTACTAAACTGCATTCATTTGACCTTGTCCTGTAATGCCTGGCATTCCACCAGGTAGCGCACTAAGGGGCAGTCATACATTGAGTTGATTTTGCGGAGCCCGGGCTACTCTCTGTTATTACTCTGCTACTGTTCTGAACCCATCTGCAACAATGAGTGGGCCAAAGAAAAGAAAAGTCGACAGTGAGTGCCGAGTGTTTAATAGGGAATGGGAAACTAAATACTTTTTCATTTAAGTCCGGTCAAAGGCTGTATGTCTTATTTGCCAAGAAACCGTTGCGGTTTTAAAGGAATACAACATCAGCCGTCACTTTTCCACCAAACATGCTAATTACGCTAACAACCAGTCAACGCAAGAACGGACAGCTACCGCTTTGAGGTTGGCAGCTAGTTTGCAGGCTCAGCAAAACACCTTTATCCGACAAACTGCCATTCAAGAATCAAGCACGAAGGCAAGTTATTTGCTGGCATTCAAATTAGCAAAGACCAGCAAGCCTTTCTCAGAAGGGGAGTTTCTCAAAGAGTGCATGGTAGAGACAGCAGGTATCTTGTGTCCTGAGAGCAAGAACAAATTTGAAAAAATGAGCTTATCACGCAGGACAGTGACTCGCCGTGTTGAGCTAATTGACGAAGACTTAGCTAGCAAGCTAAACAAAAAAGCGGAGTCATTTACATTATATTCCTTGGCATTGGACGAAAGTAATGACATAAAGGACACCGCTCAGCTTGTCATTTTTATCAGAGGGATTAATGACAATTTTGAGATAACGGAGGAGTTTTTGGCCATGGAATCCCTGAGGGGGAAAACGCGGAAAGAGGACTTGTATGACAGCGTGTTGGGGGTCATCAAGAGGCACAAGCTACCTTGGAGTACACTCGCCAACGTTACCACAGATGGATCACCAAATCTGACTGGAAAAAAGGTCGGGCTGCTCAAAAGAATCCAGGAGAGGGTGAAAGAGGACAACCCTGAGCAGGAGGTAATTTTCCTACACTGCATAATCCACCAGGAAGCACTGTGTAAATCCGTATTGCAGCTTGACCACGTAGTGTAGCCAGTTGTAAAACTTGTTAACTTTATTCGAGCGAGGGGACTTCAGCATCGTCAGTTTATTATGTTTCTTGAAGAAACTGACGCTGATCACCAGGACTTGCTTTACCACTCTAATGTCCGCTGGTTAAGTTTGGGGAAAGTATGAGTGAAACGGCGCCACAGGAGTTGCAGTTGGAACTGATTGATCTCCAATGTGACACCGTCTTAAAGGAGAAGTTCAACTCTCTTAAACTGGATGAGTTTTATGCTTCATTAAGCGCAGCCAAATTTCCAAACATCCAAAAGATGGCACAGAGGATGTTGTTTGGCTCTACGTATGTGCGTGAACAGACTTTTAGCGTGATGAACACCAACAAAGCACCCCACAGATCCCAGTTGAGTGATGAACACCTCAGATCTGTTCTGAGAATTGCCACAACAAAACTAACACCAGACTTCGATGCACTGGTCAAAAAGGGTGATCAACAACACTGTTCCCGCTAAAAGTAAATGTAAGTATTAACCCTGTATTTTTTATGTTTATGTTTGATATGTTTATCATTTTTGATATATGTTTTATGTTTGATATGTATGCATCTGGTGCTGGCCCGGCCCGTCTGTCAAATTTTAAAAGTCAATGTGGCCCCTGAGCCAAAAAGTTTGCCCACCCCTGGGTTAGACTGTAGCTCCATCCTCTCATTCAGGACAGCCCAGGCCTCCTTCTTTCTCTCCTGCAGTCTAACCATGACCTCCATCCTAGTCTCTCCTGAGACTGATGGGGTTATGGTTGGTAGAAGACATGGATTATCAGCTTCTGATGCATGGATTGAGTAGAAGCAACAGTACAACAAATGATTTTCATTAAACCTAACCCCTAACCGTATGTTTATATATATATCTAACCTAACCCTATGTATGTGTGATTTAGTCCAGGACTAGGCTAGTTCATGTGTACTTAGCCTGTGCTAGTAGAAACATGTAGTTAGCCTGTGCTAGTAGAAACATTAATGTGTAGTTAGCCTGTGCTAGTAGAAACATGTAGTTAGCCTGTGCTAGTAGAAACATGTAGTTAGCCTGTGCTAGTAGAAACATGAATGTGTAGTTAGCCTGTGCTAGTAGAAACATTAATGTGTAGTTAGCCTGTGCTAGTTAGTAACGTTCATGTTTAGTTTGCCCATATGCCTGAACTCGTAGAATAGAATAGCTTTTTTTTTCTCAGGTGGAATTACAAACGTCTATCCTTGCTGCAAAGTCCGTTCAACAAGTCATATTGTTGTAAAATAAACCTGTAGTACATTTTGATTAATGGAGATGACAGCAGGAGTTCCCTTTATAAAGCCTTTATTACAGACAACAGAGAGAAGAGAAAATGACTTGAGTTTGAGCTGGTCCACTTGGCCTGCTGGCCGGCCGGGTGCTTCAGGGAACTCAGATACACAACACCACAACACCACCCTAACCTAACCTAACCTAACCTAACCTAACCTAACCTTAACCTAACCTAACCTAACCTAACCTAACCTAACCTTAACCTAACCTTAACCTAACCTAACCCTAACCTTAACACAAACAGGCTTCCACATGTTGGTTAAAGTTACACATATAGTCAGAACGGTCTTTTACGGTTCTGAATTACTGATTAACACACAGTTATCATATATATATATATATATATATATATCAGACTATTACTCTTAGCAGTAGGTTTTTAAGCATTATCATTAAAACATTCAATCACTTGCCTTTTTACTTAAATCTAAATCTTCATTGTCCGAAGCAAACAATGGAATAGTATTCTCTTCCTGATGATGCCTTTTTACCGGGTGACCTCATTCTTTTGACATCTCAAACTTAATTTAAAATGTTCTTAAACACCAAATATTCTTACTTAGTTCATATTCTTTCAATGCCAAACATTCCTTCATATTTTAGTTTGTATTCTCAGACATTCAACGTGCAAATTCAAGTTTGGATTTAACTTGCCTGCCCCCATGATTGATAGATTAGTGCTTACATTAAACCAGCTACTATTATTATAATAATGTCTTGTCAACCCTCATACCATCATCATAAACTTCACATCATAACAGCAACATTCATTCAATACCAGTTAGCATCCACTCAAAGTCTCCTTCTGCATTTTACTTCCTACTCTTTGAAAGTCAATCCTTTTCCTCATCTTCCAATCGATACTCTCAAACTTTCACTGCAAACATGAAGGCCACTGTTGCGTTGCATGTTCATATACATATTTCCCACCCTGATTGATCGACACAAAGAACACAGACACAGAAAAGCATCCCTTCAGAAATCCCAGACACCGATATAAGATTCAGTTAAAGGTAGACTCAGCGATATGACGTCACCGCGGGACGTTGGTTGACTTCAGCGATGTTTCAGATTCATCCGAGCGACGGACGTTTCACTAATGATGGATTCCATTGGTGCACGAGCACGACAGTGGCAGATGGCCATGTGACAAACGGGCTGGCGAGGGAATTGTCTTGCCTTAGGCTTCAACGATCTCTGCCAATATTCACAGGTTACGTCATATCGCTGAGTCTACCTTTAACAACGGATAGAGAGTGTGGTCGGGTAAACACGGTCTTCTAAACACAGTATGGTAAACACAGTCTGTTAAACAGTGTATTAAAGATGAGGCAGTTTACAGACAGGTTTGTCCACTAGATGGAGCAGAGAGCGGATTGGACCACACATCTTCTACCCTATTAGGACGCGGCTCTTGGTCAGGGTCAGGCGAAGGTCAGGGACATCCTGGCTCCAGAACTGCCTCCGGGTCAGAGGTCAAGCGGCTACAGTCCTGGACAGGACACCTTCCAGAATGACAACGTGTCACTTCATTCAACACAAAGGCAACCTGAGGACCGACACACACAACCAGGATTCAGACGGGCATGTGTAACAGAGCTGCAGACTGCTGTATCATATGATGCGGTGAGCTGATGTGTTTAACAGCTATCTAACACACTCTTACCTAATTGATGGCGCTCATCGCCATGGTGATGAAGCTGTGGCTGTGCTGCTGCAGAGATCGCCGTCTCCTTCTATTCTTCACCCCGGAACATGTCTGTGGGAGAGAGACAGTCAGTGAGAGGACACTGTGTCTGTGTGTGTGTGTGTGTGAGGAGTGATGGCTCCTGGCCTACCGGGGCACAGTTCCCGTTCTTCAGCACACACAGGTGGATGTTGCAGTGCAGGAACACGTCCGAGGATTTGCCAGAGAACTGGAACATTCTGAAGGAGAAGCGGGTGGCGGAGGAGTCGCCGTTGGTCAGAATGTTCACCGTGCTGTCGGCAGGGTTGGCACACCTGGGACATGGACACACAGGACACATGTGTCAGAGCAGCCAATGTGTACCCATCTATGTGTCTGACAGTGTGTGTGTGTGTGTGTGTGTGTGTGTGTGTCTCACCCTTCCTTGATGATGTCCCAGCGCACAGTAGCATTTGAGGAGCTTTCAGGCGTGGCCCAGCAGGCGTCAGTCACCATGACGATCTTGCTGTCCAATCCGGTGGTGTTTAGGGACAGGTAGAGCTTCTGGTCCAATCGGACGGCTGCTGAGTCGTTGAGGGGCTGGCTGAACTCGGCGTCGTAGAAGGCTGCCATGGTGAGTTTGTAGTTCCATTCTCCAGAGGACAGGTTCTTGCTCACAGAGCTGGTGAGTTTCAACAAATGAACCAACACACACAGTCAACAAACCTCAAACTCTCCAAATACCAACAGTAAAACTATCAGTCCATGGCTCGGAGTGTGGATGAGGATCTGGTTCTCATGGGCAGCGTGTCCAGTTTGACTGCAACGCTATCGCTAACTCTCCTAGTGATAACACGTAGCCTAGCCTCACCCATAACCCTCTGACCAGACGCTATCGCTAACCCTCCTAGTGATAACACGTAGCCTAGCCTCACCCATAACCCTCTGACCAGACGCTATCGCTAACCCTCCTAGTGATAACACGTAGCCTAGCCTCATCCATAACCTTCTGACCAGACGCTATCGCTAACTCTCCTAGTGATAACACGTAGCCTAGCCTCACCCATAACCCTCTGACCAGACGCTATCGCTAACTCTCCTAGTGATAACACTTAGCCTAGCCTCACCCATAACCCTCTGACCAGACGCTATCGCTAACTCTCCTAGTGATAACACGTAGCCTAGCCTCACCCATAACCCTCTGACCAGACGCTATCGCTAACCCTCCTAGTGATAACACTTAGCCTGGCCTCACCCATAACCCTCTGACCAGACGCTATCGCTAACTCTCCTAGTGATAACACTTAGCCTAGCCTCACCCATAACCCTCTGACCAGACGCTATCGCTAACCCTCCTAGTGATAACACGTAGCCTAGCCTCACCCATAACCCTCTGACCAGACGCTATCGCTAACCCTCCTAGTGATAACACGTAGCCTAGCCTAACCCATAACCCTCTGACCAGACGCTATCGCTAACCCTCCTAGTGATAACACGTAGCCTAGCCTCACCCATAACCCTCTGACCAGACGCTATCGCTAACCCTCCTAGTGATAACACTTAGCCTAGCCTCACCCATAACCCTCTGACCAGACTCTATCGCTAACTCTCCTAGTGATAACACTTAGCCTAGCCTCACCCATAACCCTCTGACCAGACGCTATCGCTAACCCTCCTAGTGTGTCGGACAAAGTAGTTTCCTGGTTTGTTTGTTTTTTCAAAGTAACAAGCTGTATTTCCATCAACGGTAGCTTTAGTGACGTTCAACTTCCTGCCTCGTAAAGTTGTTGGTAACTGAGTTAAATGGATGTCCAGAGTCGCTTCCCCAACACTGACGATACCAACCTTGACCTTGTTTTAACGCTGTGAACTCCTCTGGCTGGAAGGTATTCTCTCCCGGTAATGTGCATCACATTACACATGTATTACCACAGTGAAAGGCCTGGGTGACCTCACACACACACACACACACACACACACACACACATACACACACCTGTCTTTGACCTTGATGCCCAGGGCCATAGATTGGGAGGTGTTCTTGGTGTAGGCGCAAGAGAAGTCCAGGTTGGTCTCGTCCATGCGGTGGATGGCCATGGAGGAGTTGTAGTTCCTCTGGACGGAGTTCTTGTAGATGATGTGAGTGTTGTTGGACTGTGGAGAGGGGAGAGAGGGGCTTCACTCACTGACCCCCAGCCTGGTTAGAACCCCAGCCTGGCTCGAACCCCAGCCTGGCTAGAACCCCAACCTGGCTAGAACCCCAACCTGGCTAGAACCCCTGGTTAGAACCCCAGCCTGGTTAGAACCCCAGCCTGGCTAGAACCCCAGCCTGGCTAGAAGCCCTGGTTAGAACCCCAGCCTGGTTAGAAACCCAGCCTGGCCAGAACCCCTGGTTAGAACCCCAGCCTGGTTAGAACCCCAGCCTTGCTGGGTCATCTATAGATGTTTGATGTGTGTTTTGGTACCGTGAGCAGAGTGCCGCAGCTGTGGTTGTGGTTGTCGAAGCGGTACACCACAACGCCCTTCTCTAACACCCCGATGCAGCTTGGGTCGTTGAGGTGCAGAGTCTTGTAATCAAAGTCTGCCTCAACCAGACGACAGCGTTCCAGAGACAAGCTGGCAGAACTCCCACTGCAGCTTGTTAAAGGATCTTTAAAGAGAGGCGTGCACACACACACACACACACACACACACACACACACACATACACAGAGAGAGGTTAATCAAGAAAACACACACACACATATACACATACAGGTAATCAAGAAAACACACACACACACACACACTGTTCAAACACATTTAGTAGAGTGGTCACACAGGGTTTGGGATCATGCACATACCAAAAGGACCCCTCTCCTTGACAGAGTCCAGGTAACTACGGCGACAGAGGCAGACAGATTCACCGTTCCTCTCCCCACAGAACTCATGGTCAGCACAGTCCATGTCCAGGCAGGGGTCTCTGGATGCTGAGGGAGGGGGAGGAGGAGGAGGGGGGGGAGGTGGAGGAGGAGGAGGTGGAGGGGAGGAGGGGGAGGAGGAGGTGGAGGGGAGGGGGAAGGAGGAGGTGGAGGGGAGGAGGGGGAGGAGGAGGAGGAGGGGAGAAGGAGGAGGAGGAGGAGAGAGAGAGAGAAGGGTTTGATAAACAGACAGAGTAACATTAGAAATCACACACCCCCTACCGCACACACACACACACCCCATACCACACATACACACACACACCCTACCGCACACACACACACACACACATACACAGGCGACCCAAACAGAATAGATGCATAGACAGGAAACATTGAGAATGTGACTTACGACAGTTGACCAAGGTACCGTTGAGAGCACAGGTTTCACAGGTGGTTGAATTGGTGACATTCTGACCCACACTGAGGCGAGACGTCCCTGCGGGGCACAGACACAAAGATAGGTCACCTAACCAGGCCCCGTCCACACCAGAGAGCTGTCTACCAGGCCCCGCCCACACCAGAGAGCTGTCTACCAGGCCCCGCCCACACCAGAGAGCTGCCTACCAGGCCCCGCCCACACCAGAGAGCTGTCTACCAGGCCCCGCCCACACCAGAAAGCTGTCTACCAGGCCCCGCCCACACCAGAGAACTGTCTACCAGGCCCCGCCCACACCAGAGAACTGTCTACCAGACCCCACCCACACCAGAGAGCTGTCTCCCAAGCCCCGCCCACACCAGAGAGATGTCTACCAGGCCCCGCCCACACCAGAGAACTGTCTACCAGGCCCCGCCCACACCAGAGAGCTGTCAACCAGGCCCCGCCCACACCAGAGAGCTGTCTACCAGGCCCCGCCCACACCAGAGAGCTGTCTCCCAAGCCCCGCCCACACCAGAGAGATGTCTACCAGGCCCCGCCCACACCAGAGAACTGTCTACCAGGCCCCGCCCACACCAGAGAGCTGTCAACCAGGCCCCGCCCACACCAGAGAGCTGTCTACCAGGCCCCGCCCACATCAGAGAGCTGTCTACCAGGCCCCGCCCACATCATAGAGCTGTCTACCAGGCCCCGCCCACACCAGAGAGCTGTCTACCAGGCCCCGCCCACACCAGAAAACTGTCTACCAGGCCCCGCCCACACCAGAGAGCTGTCTACCAGGCCCCGCCCACACCAGAGAGCTGTCTACCAGGCCCCGCCCACACCAGAGAACTGTCTACCAGGATGTTAGATCTGTTGAAATTACCTGTATCACAGCCAACCAGGCCGAAATAAGTGTTATAGGAGATAGATGAAGAGATTGGGATCCTCTTTATGATGTCCCCTCCTTCAGTGGTATACCCAATATCCTATCAAGAGTAAAGACAATCAACCCATCACTATGGAGACCACATAGGACTGGACCAGGGGGGGCTGGTGGAGGTAGAAACACGTGTTTGATAAAATTCCTCATTCCTTCCATGCATTACAATGAGCCCATCCTAACATATTTTCTATTCCTTAAATTTGATCAATTCTAATTGTTATTAAATGTGTTTGTCAAAGCTGCTTGAAACATGGTGTTGCTATGACACCCTGAGAAAAGGCTCCACAGCAGTTCCTGACAGGTACCTTCCATATGATGGATGACACAGCCTTTTGGAATGTTTTAATATACAATAAACAATATACAAATAATATACTTACGCCGTTCAATGATTTGTTGTTAACTATATATTGTAGAAAGGTGTTTCCGTCTTTGAGAACCCTGAAGTACATCTCTACCTGAGAAGGACCAGGAAGACAGCGTGAGCCTGGGCTCAGGTGATTCATGAGAAATACATTTCTTAATATACAGTCGTTTTTAGAACAGTTTCATAGTTGTGTTTAGAACAGTTTCATAGTTGTGTTTAGAACAGTTTCATAGTTGTGTGTAGAACAGTTTCATGTGTTTGATTTCTGTGTAGAAGAGGAGTAATTACTTCACTACTGCTGTGATACACCGTGCAAACATTTTCTTGATCTTTGTATTCTGTGCTGCCAGGAATGTTGCGTTGTTTATAGTCTCTCATTGAAATACTGAATGTCGCTATACTATACTTGCTAAGCGACAAATGAGGAACCTGTGGCCCCAGAATGCAGTCTCCCCATCCTGCACTGGGCCTCTCACCAAAACACAGAGTGAAATTGTCGGTACTGTACTGATGTGGGAGGAATGAGAGAACATGATGTCACTATATGATATTTAATGATGATATATATAATGATGTCATAATAACAGCTTTGATGGAGGTGACTTTGATTTTGACTCACAGTGGCCTTACGATAAGTCTTTCCAAAGAATTTGATTGGACATGAGCTGAAAAATTTGGTATGGTCTTCTGCCCAGGCTGCACCTGAGACAAAGGGAGAGAGAGAGAGAGAGAGAGAGAGACACAGAGAGAGGTTGGTAACCAACCTAGTGACCAACAAGCAATTCTGGTGACGTTTGACGGGAGAATGGGAGAATGGAATGTATGTGACAATATGACAGACAGACAGACAGACAGAGGGAACACTATGTGACTTACCTGCACAGGTGAGCAGAACCAGGAGCGGCAGAACCAGCGGAGCTGAGCCCATGTTGGTGGAGTTTGACAGTGAAGGTGGAAGCAGAGCTGCAGGGGAGAGAGTCTGTCTCAGTGACAACATGGATTGGAGAAACACTGGGCTGTTTGGCTTATTAGTCCAAAACTATTCCAAATCTAAATGAGCTGAGCCATCACAAACACAGAATAATAAACATGACTTAACATTAGAATGTGATGTACAGTGTTGGAGAAGCTACTCTGAAAATCAACTAACCCGAAATGACTATTAAATTACCATTTACTTTACAAAGGAAGAAGTAGAACTACACTAAAGCCCTTGATAGAAATACAGTTTGTCAAACTAAAGCTAATTTGAAAAAGTCGTTACCACATCAAAACTACTTCATCCAACACATGACAGTCAGTTACTGAAAGATGACTTGTACCTGTATGATATTTAACGCAGTCTCCTAACAAACAATACAATTCAATACACACACACACACAAACACACACACACACACACACACACACACACACACACACACATACAGACACACACACACACACACACACACAGACAGACACACACACACACACACACACACACACACACACACAGACACACACACACACACACACACACACACACAGACACACATACACACACCAAGATTTACCAATAAAATTGTATTTTCTTTTGCAAAAACAGCCTGAAGGTTTTAGTTAAGTGGCAGCTTAGGGTGAACCATAACCTGTAAAGAATGTGGCTGGAGCGACACGTATAGAATATTCCAACTATTCTACATTCCTATTGTTGACCCACATGCAGGCACTGGGATCAATGTCAGTACTACAGTGCCCTCCATAAGTATTGGAAAGAGGAAGCATTTTGTCTTCTTTTAGCTCTGTACTCCAACAGTTTACATTTGAAATCAAACAATTACATGGATTGGAGAAACACTGGGCTGTTTGGCTTATTATTCCAAAACTATTCCAAATCAAAATGAGCTGAGCCATCGCAAACACAGAATAATAAACATGACTTAACATTAGAATGTGATGTACAGTGTTGGAGAAGCTACTCTGAAAATCAACTAACCTGAAATGACTATTAAATTACCATTTACTTTACAAAGGAAGAAGTAGAACTACACTAAAGCCCTTAATAGAAATACAGTTTGTCAAACTAAAGCGCCAATTTGAAAAAGTCGTTACCACATCAAAACTACTTCATCCAACACATGACAGTCAGTTACTGAAAGATGACTTGTACCTGTATGATATTTAACGCAGTCTCCTAACAAACAATACAATACAATACACACACACACACACACACACACACACACAGTGTAGGCACCATACCTCCGGAGATCTTCTCAGAGAGAGTGAGGCTCAACCCATCTGTTGTTGTCTCTTATAGGTGAGGAGAGGAGGGGGGAGGAGCCGCTCGTCAGGTGTTCAATCTCCCCAAACACTCCCATGTCACGCCTCTCCTCCACACCCTCCACTGGCTCCCGGTAGCAGCTCACATCAGATTCAAGACCCTGGTGCTCGCCTACCGGGCGGCAAAGGGAACAGCTCCTCCCTACTTGCAAGCAATGGTCAGCCCCCAAACCCCTGCAAGATCACTCCGCTCGTCCACCTCGGCTGCCCGCCTGGCACCGCCGCCTCTACGTGGATGCAGTGGCCCCGCTACTCGGTGACGGCTTTTCACTGTCCTGGCGCCCCGCTGGTGGAATGAGCTTCCTACTGCTGTCAGGACTGGAGAGTCACTTCTGATCTTCCGCCATAGATTGAAAACCCATCTCTTCAGGCTACATCTTAACAGTCCCTCCTAAAGACCTCTTCACCCCCACTACCCCCCCTATACTAACCCTAACCCCGAGACCTCTTCACCCTCACTACCCCGCCTATACTAACCCTAATCCCAACCCTAGAGAACTCTTCATCCCCACTACCCCCCCTGTACAAGTTCTCTCCTGCTAATAAAATAAAATAAAATAAAATAATAATAATTTAAAAAAAAAAAAGCCTACTGGCATTACGACTGCCTATGGGCCTGGTGTTAGCATTGATTACATTGTCTTATGATGACTGTTGGACAGATGATTCACTTACTTAAAGAAATGTATTGTTGTAAGTCGCTTTGGATAAAGGCGTCTGCTAAATGCCATAAATGTAAAATGTAATGTAATGTAGATGAAATTAGAGGATGGATAGATGAGAGTGGGGAGGTATAGAAAGATCAAAACCATTAAGAGGTTAATCCGCATGCATCATACTGAGTGAAGCCGTTGTGACTGGTGAAACTCATTGTTCAGCCTACGCATGAGCAAGAATTCCTCGTTGTCACTAAACCGTCATCATACAACCTGACCTTTAAAATGGTATTTTCTTTTGCAAAAACAGCCTGAAGGTTTTAGTTAAGTGGCAGCTTGGGGTGAACCCTAACCCTAAGCTGTGAAGAATGTGGCTGGAGCGACACGTATAGAATATTCTAACTATTCTACATTCCTATTGTTGACGCACATGCAGGCACTGGGATCAATGTCAGTACTACAGTGCCCTCCATAAGTATTGGAAAGAGGAAGCATTTTGTCTTCTTTTAGCTCTGTACTCCAACAGTTTACATTTGAAATCAAACAATTACTACAAGGTTAAAGTAGAGATTCTCAGCTTTAATTTGATAAAACCAAGATTCCTAGAAGATAAAAGTGAGCCTTTAACCCAAAACAAAGAAGAGGTTAGCCAGTATGGGTAATAGTGAGTGAAGCAATAGTGACTGTTACACTATGGTTCATGTTCTTGGCTACAGTCTTAAACTATGGTTCATGGTTTACATGACAGATAGATAGACAGATAGATAGACAGACAGACAGATAGATAGATAGGTAGATAGATACAGTTGTGGTCAGAAGTTTACATACACTTGTAAAGAACATGCATGTCATGGCAGTCTTGAGTTTCCAATCATTTCTACAATCATTTCTGTGATGGACCCTAACCCTAACCCTTACCCTAACCCTAACCCTAACCCTTACCCTAACCCTATCCTCAACCCTAACCCTAACCCTTACCCTATCCCCAACCCTAACCCCAACCGTAACCTTAACCCCAACCCTAACCCTAACCTTAAACCTAACCCTAACCCCTAACCCTAACCTTAACCCCTAACCCCCTAACCTAACACTGAGTGAAGCAGTTGTGACTGGTGAAACTCATTGTTCAGCCTACGCATGAGCAAGAATTCCTCGTTGTCACTAAACCGGTATCATACAACCTGACCTTTAAAATGGTATTTTCTTTTGCAAAAACAGCCTGAAGGTTTTAGTTAAGTGGCAGCTTAGGGTGCACCCTAACCCTAACCTGTAAAGAATGTGGCTGGAGCGACACGTATAGAATATTCTCACTATTCTACATTCCTATTGTTGACGCACAATCTATCTATCTCTCAGTGACAGTACATACAGCAACAGCAACATTAGTATAATAGAACATTAGTATAATAAAACATTAGTATAATAAAACATTAGTGTAATAAAACATTAGTGTAATAGAACATTTATGTAATAGAACATCAGTGTAATATAATCTTAGTATAATAGAACATTAGTGTAATAGAACATTAGTATAATAAAACATTAGTATAATAGAACATTAGTGTAATAGAACATCAGTGTAATAGAACATTAGTATAATAGAATATTAGTATAATAGAACATTAGTATAATAGAACATCAGTGGAAACCAAAGGGGACGTTTTCTTTCCAGTGTTAACACTTCCCTTAGCAACGTCATGACAACCCAAATGTGCAGACAGGCCTAGGAGACGAGTTAACCCTGACCCTGACCCTAACTCTAACTCTAACCCTAACCCTGACCCTAACTCTGACCCTAACCCTAACTCTGACCCTGACCTTGACTCTAACTCTAACCCTAACCCTAACCCTGACCCTAACCCTAACTCTAACTCTGACCCTGACTCTGACCCTAACCCTAACTCTAACTCTAACTCTGACCCTGACCCTAACTCTAACCCTAACCCTAACTCTAACTCTAACCCTAACCCTAACCCTGACTCTAACCCTGACTCTAACTCTGACCCTGACTCTGACCCTAACCCTAACCCTAACTCTAACCCTAACTCTAACTCTAACTCTAACTCTAACTCTGACCCTGACCCAGACTCTAACTCTAACTCTGACTCTAACCCTGACCCTGACTCTAACTCTAACTCTAACCCTAACCCTAACTCTAACCCTGACCCTGACCCTGACCCTGACCCTAACCCTTACCCTAACCCCAACCTTAACCCCTAACCCCCTAACCCCCTAACCTAACACTGAGTGAAGCAGTTGTGACTGGTGAAACTCATTGTTCAGCCTACGCATGAGCAAGAATTCCTCGTTGTCACTAAACCGTCATCATACAACCTGACCTTTAAAATGGTATTTTCTTCTGCAAAAACAGCCTGAAGGTTTTAGTTAAGTGGCAGCTTAGGGTGCACCCTAACCCTAACCTGTAAAGAATGTGGCTGGAGCGACACGTATAGAATATTCTCACTATTCTACATTCCTATTGTTGACGCACAATCTATCTATCTCTCAGTGACAGTACATACAGCAACAGCAACATTAGTATAATAGAACATTAGTATAATAAAACATTAGTATAATAAAACATTAGTATAATAAAACATTAGTATAATAGAACATTAGTATAATAAAACATTAGTGTAATAAAACATTAGTATAATAGAACATTAGTGTAATAGAACAGTGTAATAGAATATTAGTGTAATAGAACATCAGTGTAATATAATCTTAGTATAATAGAACATTAGTATAATAGAACATCAGTGTAAACCAAAGGGGACGTTTTCTTTCCAGTGTTAACACTTCCCTTAGCAACGTCATGACAACCCAAATGTGCAGACAGGCCTAGGAGACGAGTTAACCCTGACCCTGACCCTAACTCTAACTCTAACCCTAACTCTAACTCTAACCCTAACCCTAACCCTGACTCTAACCCTAACTCTAACTCTGACCCTGACTCTGACCCTAACTCTAACTCTAACTCTAACCCTAACCCTGACCCTAACCCCTGACCCTGACCCTGACCCTAACCCTAACTCTAACTCTAACCCTAACCCTGACCCTGACCCTAACTCTAACTCTAACTCTGACCATGACCCTAACACCTGACCCTGACCCTGACCCTAACTCTAACCCTAACCCTGACCCTGACCCTAACTCTAACCCTAACCCTGACCCTGACCCTAACCCCTGACCCTGACCCTAACCCTAACTCTAACTTAACCCTAACCCTGACCCTAACCCCTGACCCTGACCCTGACCCTAACCCTAACTCTAACTCTAACCCTAACCCTGACCCTAACCCTAAACCCTGACCCTAACCCTAGGGCTAGTAGAAACATGTAGTTAGTCTATGTTAGTAGAAACATGTAGTTAGGCTCTTCAAACCCACCTCCTCGTTGCTAGGCAACCCCCCCCCCTTTTCCCTCCACCGTTCATATTTTACGGAAAAAAATTGAAAACATTTTTTTATGAAACTCCTTCAAACCACACACTCTCCCCACCCCCTCGTTGCTAGGTAACCCACCATATCCCGTCCCTTTCCGACATTTTCTTTTCCTTTCCGACATTCCCTCAAACACACCAACCTCCCTTATTTTACGACTATTATTATTATTATTATTATTATTATTATTATTATTATTATTATTATATCTTTACGACATTTACTTCTTCTTTACAAGAGAAGGGGAGACAGACACCATGGAAACCACCACCACCACCGACACCGGCGGCTCCTCTGGTACCCGTAGCGGGTCCTCTGGGACCGTCTCCCCCGGTGGTACCGTCTCCTCTACCGGCTCCTCCGGCGGCTCTGGGACCGTCTCCTCCGGCGGCTCTGAGGCTAATGCTAACGGGGCTAACTAACGAAGCTAACGAATTTACCTACCGAGTGCAGTGTTGACAGGGTGCTAAAGGCTAATGCTAACTGGCTCTAACGACCGTGTGTGTGTGGGTGTGGAAACGCGCCGTGTCATCATTACTCGACATTCCTTCAAACCCACCCCCTCGTTGCTAGGCAACCCCCCCCTTTCCCTCCACCGTTCGTATTTGTTTTGAAAAATTATTTTTACGACACTCCTTCAAACCACACACACTCTCCCCACCCCCTCGTTGCTAGGTAACCCACCATATCCCGTCCCTTTCCGACATTTTCTTTTCCTTTACGACATTCCCTCAAACCCACCAACTGTTCCTCGTTGCTAGACAACCCCACCCCTCCCTCATTTTACGATA
Organism: Argentina silus; assembly: GCF_951799395.1. Taxonomy (NCBI): domain Eukaryota; kingdom Metazoa; phylum Chordata; class Actinopteri; order Argentiniformes; family Argentinidae; genus Argentina; species Argentina silus. The sequence goes on along the minus strand of NC_139654.1, from coordinate 269,255 downwards.
TCTTTTTATTATTATTATTATATCTTTACGACATTTACTTCTTCTCGCCTCAGGATCGCCGAGCTGACTCAGCGCACCTGTGAGCGGTGAGCTGAGTCATCTGATTGGTGGCGGAGTCTCCAGGACATAGAACTGGGATAGTACCTCCCATCCAGCACGACACCCCATGGCTGCCTTTGCCTCCTCCTTGTGGCCACCAGGTGTCTCTGTGGGGCACTGCTCACCGGCTGGGCCATCACAACACACAGACACACACACACACACACACTCACACAGACACACACACACACACACACACACACACAGACAGACACACACACACACACACAGACACACACACACACACTCACACAGACACACACACACACACACACACACAGACACACACACACACTCACACAGACACACACACACACTCACACAGACACACACACACACTCACACAGACACTCACACACACACAGACACACACACACACACACTCACACAGACACACACACACACACACTCACACACACACACACACATGCCCAGAGGCGTCAATGTTTAGTGAGTCAAGTGACAACATGTTCAAGATTCAAGATTCTTTATTTGTCACGTTCATACAAGTATACAGTGAAATGCAAAAGTGACAGTGCCACAGAGTAGTGCAACAATACAATAACTTTTAAAATAGAATAAAAAAAAATAGAAGTACTAAAAATGACGTGTGTGTGTGTGTGTGTGTCTCCCTCTCTCTCTCCCTGTCTCAGGGGCACACACACACACACACACACACACACACACACACACACACACACACACTCTGTCACTTTTGCATTTCACTGTATACTTGTACCAACTCTGCCACTCTCAACCACTCAACTCTCCACCCTCTCCACTGAAGTACCCCTGTCTCTCTGTCTCTCTATCAATTCATCTATCACACACACATACATAGTACACAGCGCATAGCACACACACACACCTGGTGTGAACACATAGTGTACAGAAACACACATACACACTCGCACAGACACACACACACTCACACAGACACAGACACACATGCCCAGAGGCGTCAATGTTTAGTGAGTCAAGTGACAACATGTGTGTGTGTGTGTGTGTGTGTGTGCCGCTGAGACAGGGAGAGAGAGAGGGAGACACACACACACACACACACACAGACACACGCACTCACACATACGCACACTCACACAGACACACACTCACACATACACACACTCACACACACACACACACACACACACACACACACACTCACACGCCCAGGGGCGTCAAAGTTTAGTGAGTCAAGTGACAACATGTGTGTGTCTGTGTGTGTGTGTGTGTGTGTGTGTGTGTGTGTGTGTGTGTGTGCCGCTGAGACAGGGAGAGAGAGAGGGAGACACACACACACACACACACACACACACACACACACACACAGACACACGCACTCACACATACGCACACTCACACAGACACACACTCACACATACACACACTCACACACACACACACACTCACACGCCCAGAGGCGTCAAAGTTTAGTGAGTCAAGTGACAACATGTGTGTGTCTGTGTGTTTGTGTGTGTGTGTGTGTGTGTGTGTGTGTGTGTGTGTGGGTGCTCCTGAGACAGGGAGAGAGAGAGCGAGACACATACACACACACAGACACACACACACTCACACTGTCTGTCTGTCTGTCTCTGACCTGTCTGTCCCTCTGTCTTATCTGTCTGTCTATCTGTTTGTCTGTCTGTCTGTCTGTCAGTCTCTTACCTGTCTGTCTGTCTATCTGTTTGTCTCTGACCTGTCTGTCTCTCCATCTGACCTGTCTGTCTGTTGTTGCCGTAGCTCCAGGACTGTATCCGCGCCACGCTGAGTGACTGGTCCTCCGAGACGCCATCGGCCGGGGAGAAGGTGAGACTCATCCCTCTCTTCTCTCCCTCCCTCCCTCCCTCCCTCCTTTCCTGTCTCTCTCTCTCTCCTCCTTCCCTCCCTCCTTTCCTCCTGTCTCTCTCTTCCTTCCCTCCTTTCTTGTCTTCCTTACTTCCTTCCCTCCTGTCTCTCCCTCCCTCCTGTCTCTCTCCCTCCCTCCTTCCCTCCCTCCCTCCCTCCTTCCCTCCCTCCTGTCTCTCTCCCTCCTTCTTTCCTTCTCTCCCTCCCTCCTGTCTCTCTCTCTCTCTCCTTCCCTCCCCCCTTCTCTCCCTCCCTCCCTCCCTCCTGTCTCTCTCTCCTTCTCTCCCTCCTGTCTCTCCCTCCTTCCCTCCCTCCTTCTCTCCCTCCTTTCCTGTCTTCCTTCCTTCCTTCCCTCCTGTCTCTCCCTCCCTCCCTCCCTCCTGTCTCTCTCCCTCTCTCCCTCCTTCCCTCCCTCCTGTCTCTCTCTCTCCCTCCCTCCCTCCTGTCTCTCTCTCTCCCTCCTTCTCCTTTCCCTCCCTCCCTCCCTCCTGTCTCTCTCTCTCTCTCTCCTTCCCTCCCTCCTTCTCTCCCTCCTTCCCTTCCCTCCTTTCCTGTTTCCTGTCTTCTTTCCTTTCTGTCGGCGGAGGAGAAGGTGAGACTCATCCCTCTCTTCCTTCCTTCCTTCCCTCCCTCCTTTCCTTCGTCTCTCTCTTGATGCTCCACACACACACACACGCACACCCACACACACGCGCGCCCAGAGGCGTCAATGTTTAGTAAGTCAAGTGACAACGTGTGTGTGTGTGTGTGTGAGAGAGAGGGAGACACACAGACACACTGTGGGAGCCTGGTCGACAGGCGCAACAGTGGGTCAACCAATGAGAATAGAAACAGGCGGAAACAGGGGTTGCGGTGAAATCAACGTAGGGTTTTATTTCTAAGGTGCGGGGAAAAGGGAGATGCGAAAGGCAACTCAAATCTTCACCGGGTTGGCGGTTGGCGCTACGGCGCTCCGCCAGGTTCTTCTTGTCGTCAGAGAGAGAGAGAGAGAGACAGGCCAAAGTTAGTCGGATATCGGGTCTCTGTGGGGCACTGCTCACCGGCTGGGCCATCACAACACACAGACACACACACACACACTCACACACACACTCACTCACACAGACACACACAGACACACACACACATGCCCAGAGGCGTCAATGTTTAGTGAGTCAAGTGACAACATGTGTGTGTCTGTGTGTGTGTGTGTGTGTGTCTGTGTGTGTGTGTGTGTTTGTGTGTGCCCCTGAGACAGGGAGAGAGAGAGGGAGACACACACACACACTCACACATACGCACACTCACACAGACACACACACAGACACACACTCACACATACACATACACATACACACACATGCCCAGAGGCGTCAATGTTTAGTGAGTCAAGTGACAACGTGTGTGTGTGTGTGTGTGTGTGTGGGTGGGTGCTCCTGAGACAGGGAGAGAGAGAGGAAGACACACACACACACTCACATACACACAGACACACACACACACACACACACACAACTCTCGTCCACTGTGTACCGGTGCAGTATCTATAGCCTTGCTTTCAGCTGAGTCTGGCTCCATCTCCTGGGTGTTTAAGGGTAATTTCTCTGCCTCAGTGGATGCCCTCTGCTCACTAAGCCCAACCGGTGCCCCGGCTTCCATCTCAGGTGGCCCTTCTTCAACACTGACGGTGTCCCTGGCCTCCCCATCCTTTGGCATTTCCTCCGGAGTACACTCCCCTAGTATACAAGCAGCTTTACCCGTCGCTACAGGACCCTTCCCCGGTCTCTGACTTATCTTACTAACTACGTAACTCTGAGTGTGATGTTCAGGCCGGGTAAAGGCCATACTAGTCTCGCCCTCGGCGACATCTCTCTCTCTCTCTCTCTATCCCTGACCTGTCTGTCTGTCCTGGACAAGGGCCTCCTGGAGGAGCGCTACGACTGGGCCGAGGTGGGTGTCTGTCTCTGTCTCTGACCTGTCTGTCTGTCCTGGACAAGGGCCTCCTGGAGGAGCGCTACGACTGGGCCGAGGTGGGTGTCTGTCTCTGTCTCTGAACTGTCTGTCTGTCTGATCTGTCTGTCTGTCCTGGACAAGGGCCCCCTGGAGGAGCGCTACGACTGGGCCCAGGTGGGTGTCTGTCTCTGTCTCTGAACAGTCTGTCTGTCTGATCTGTCTGTCTGTCCTGGACAAGGGCCTCCTGGAGGAGCGCTACGACTGGGCCCAGGTGGGTGTCTGTCTCTGTCTCTCCCTGACCTGTCTGTCTCTCTCTCCATGTCCAAGGTGAAACCCCAACAGTAACCAGGTCAACCTGACGTCCTGTTGTGTGATGCCCCCCGATCTGATGGCCTGTCTGTCTGTCTCTCCCTGACCTGTCTCTCTCTCTCCCGTATCCAAGGTGAAGCCCACCAGTAACCAGTGTAGGAGCCAATTTCTATATTTTTCTTTTGGGACATAAAGTGCTTATTTTCTATGTTGTAATATGTGTGACGGTGATTTCTGTTTAGTGGCTCCCCCTGCAGGTGGAGAGGTCCGTTATTATATAGGAAGTGCCAAGGCTACCAGTAGGGGTTTTTGGCTAGGAAAGCACACAGTCTTTAGACCTTGATCTTGACCTTGACAGCCTGTTTGTTTGTTCGCAAATGGTAGCATATTTTAGCTTACTAGATTGCTTTATAATTTTGATAGCCTGCATTTTGAATATCATTTTTGTGGAAAATGGAACAATAAACCGAAGATCATTTTATTTCAACGTAACTCTCGTCTCCGTTTGTTCTACTAGCGTCTACTACAGCCTACCTAGCCAGACCCTGAGCGATATACAATAGGAAATGTTTTAGTCACTACAACCAGGTCAACCTGGCATCCTGTTGTGTGATGCCCCCCGATCTGACGGTGTACGCCAAGCAGGCGGGGGTCCAGCTACTGACCCACAACGACCTCAAAGGTGGGTGTCTGTCTGGGGGTGTCTGTCTGTGTGTCTCTCTCTCTGTCCCTGACCTGTCTGTCTCTCTCTGACCTGTCTGTCCCCCCTCTAACCTAACCTCCCTCTTCATCTGAGCTGTCTGTCTCTCTCTGACCTGACTCTCTCTCTCCCTCCCTCTCTTTCCATGTCTGTCTCTCCCTCTAACCTGTCTCTCTCTCTCTCTCCTTCCAGAGCTCATCTCGGCGGCGGGCTTCCAGGAGGCGCTGTCTCTCTCTCTCTGACCTGTCTGTCTCCCCTCTAACCTGTCTCTCTCTCTCCCTCCCCCCCTCTCCCTCTGAGCTGTCTGTCTGTCTTTGACCTGTCTCTCTGTCGTCTTCCAGAGCTCATCACGTCGGCGGGCTTCCAGGAGGCGCTCCGTGATGACCGCGGCGACCGTAACCGCGGTGACGCGGCGTCGGCCTGGCGCCTCCGCTGGGTCCTGCGCTACACCATCATCGTCAAGAGCCGCGGCATCATCAAGGCCAAGGGCTACCTGGTCCACGCCACCCGGGTAGCGTAGCGTAGCATAGTCTGGTGTAGTCGAGGCTAGCCTAGTGTAGTGTAGCCTTAGCGTAGCATCGTGTAGCCTTGGTTAGCCTGGTTAGCGTTTGCCGGACGGCGCTTGGGTTTAGCCACGCTTAGGGTTAGGTTAGGTACGCTAGGGTTAGCTCATAGCGGCTAACGTGACCAGACATTGGTTGGTTGGTTGGGGCCTGCTGTTAGCGCTGATGTTGAAGTGCCTGTCTGTATGTCTGTCTGTGTCTGTCTGTCTGTCAGTCAGAGTACGCTAGGTAGCAGCTAGGTGGCTACACACACACATTTGATTGAATTGATGACCCCCCTGCACTAACCCTAACCCTAGAGACCTCTTCACCCCCACCACCCCCCTGTACTAACCCTAACCCTAGAGACCTCTTCACCCCCACCACCCCCCTGTACTAACCCTAACCCTAGAGACCTCTTCACCCCCACCACCCCCCTGTACTAACCCTAACCCTAGAGACCTCTTCACCCCCACCACCCCCCTGTACTAGGGTTAACCCTAACCCAAAACAGAAAACATGTGTGTGACATACCCATCATTTAAAAAATCAAAATCTTTTCCCGCTTGACTTTTTCTCGGCAACGGTTAACCCTAAACCTAACCCCTAACTGTCCTCACGAGCTGATAGGGAGTTAGGGTTAGGTTTAGTGGGGGTGAAGAGGTCTCTAGGGTTAGGGTTGGTACAGGGGGGTAGTGGGGGGGTCACAGACGCCCTACAGGGATAGGGTCAGGGTATCAACCAGACGCCTCCCCCTCCCTCCCTTTTTAATGAAATAACCAAAACGACATCATCTGTTTTTTTTTAATCCATGAATTATTTTATTAGTCATCAATTCAATCAAATGTGTGTGGGTGTGAGTAGCCACCTAGCTGCTACCTAGCATGTTTTAGCCACCTAGCCGCTAGCTAGTGTACTCTGACAGACAGGCAGACAGGCACTTCAACATCAGCGCTAACAGCAGGCCCCAACCAACGTCTGGTTCACGTTAGCCGCTATGAGCTAACCCTAGCGTGGCTAAACCCGTAGCTAAGCCTTTCAACTGAACCTAGGTGTCGTCCGGCATACGCTAACCAGGCTAACCAAGGCTACACGATGCTACGCTAAGGCTAGGCCGCACCAGGCTATGCTACGCTAAGGCTACACTACACTAGGCTATCCTCGACTACACCAGACTATGCTATGCTACCCGGGTGGCGTGGACCAGGTAGCCCTTGGCCTTGATGATGCCGCGGCTCTTGACGATGATGGCGTAGCGCAGGACCCAGCGGAGGCGCCACGCCGACGCCGCGTCACCACGGTCATCACGGTCGGTGTCGCCGTGGGACGCCGTCGCTAATGCCGCGCTCTCACGGAGCGCCTCCTGGAAGCCCGCCGACGTGATGAGCTCTGGAAGACGACAGAGAGACAGACAGGTTAGAGGGAGAGAGACAGACAGCTCAGATGGAGAGGGAGGTTAGGTTAGAGGGGGGATAGACAGGTCAGAGAGAGACACACAGACAGACACCCACCTTTGGGGTCGTTGTGGGTCAGTAGCTGGACCCCCGCCTGCTTGGCGTACGCTGTCAGATCGGGGGGCATCACACAACAGGATGCCAGGTTGACCTGGTTACTGGTGGGCTTCACCTTGAATACGGAAGAGAGAGAGAGAGAGAGAGACACTGTTAACTGCTTGGTTGGGACAGAGAGAGACAGACAGTTGACGTACGCCCTCAGGTTGACCTGGTTACTGGTGGGGTTTCACCTTGGACATGGAGAGAGAGACAGATACCCCCAGCCCAGGACAGACAGACAGACACCCACCTGGGCCCAGTCGTAGTGCTCCTCCAGGAGGCCCTTGTCCAGGACAGACAGACAGGTCAGAGACAGACACCCACCTGGTCCCAGTCGTACAACTCCTCCAGGAGGCCCTTGTCCAGGAAAGACAGACAGACAGACAGGTCAGGAACAGACAGACAGACAGACACCCACCTGGGCCCAGTCGTGCAGCTCCTCCAGGAGGCCCTTGTCCAGGTTAGACAGACAGAACCACCCCCCCCCCCCCCCCCCAGGACGCCAGGTTGACACAGGACACAGGTCAGGGACAGACGCCCACCCTCCCCCCCCAGCCCAGGACAAACAGACAGGCCAGAGAAAGACAGACAGACACCCACCTGGGCCCAGTTGTGCAGCTCCTCCAGGAGGCCCTTGTCCAGGTCCGACGTCCCGATGGCGACCACCTTCCCGGACGCCACCAGCGTTTCCAAGACAACCCACGCCGGCCGCAGGTCCGAGAGGGTCTGGGGGGCGTGGTCGTCCCCCGGGGGGCCGGGAGGGGGCGCCAGGATGACCGAGTCGAGTTGGGAGAGGGCGAGAGTAAGACAGGCTGTTGGGGGGGAGGGAGACAGGTTAGAGGTCCGAGAGGGTCTGGGTGTGGGGGGGGGGATGTTGTCCTCCTGGTCGCCAGGGTGAGGGTGAGACAGGCTGTGGAGGGGAGAGACAGGCAGGCAGGCAGGACTCACCCAGGTCGACAGCCTGTCTGATGCACGACTGGTCCGACTCGCACAGGAACAGCTTGACTGCAACGACAACGTTAGCCTGGGTTAACGTGTGGTCGCGTCGTGTGTAATCATGGGCTGGTATCGTTTGTTAGCCCTGGGTTAGCGTGTGTTATCGTGGTGCGTGTGAGCCGGTGTTAGCATGCACTAGCATTTATTAGCATGTGTTATCGTGGTGTGTGTTAGCGTGCAGCAGCATGTGGTGGCGGTATCATGTGTTAGCCTGCGTTAGCCTGCGTGAGCCTGCCTTAGCCTGCATTAGCGTAGCGTTAGCCTGCGTTAGCTTGTCGTAGCGTACCAGACACCTTCAGCTCCTCCCTCTCCTCCGGTGTGATGGTGGTCTCGGCCGCCTGGGGGGTGGAGCAGTCCAGGACGTCAGACTCCTGGAGAGACAGACAGGTTAGAGAGAGAGAGAGGGACAGGTAAACAGACAGAAAGGTTATAGAGAGAGACAGACAGGTCTGAGAGACAAACAGGTTCAGGACAGACAGATTACAGAAAGACAGACAGGCGTGCCTGGGGGGGGGGAGCAGTCCAGGACGTCTGACTCCTGGACAGACAGACAGGTTAGAGAGAGAGAGACAGGTTAGAGACAGACCAGACTAGTCGAACCAGAGAGAGAGATTAGCTGACCTCAGCAGAACCTCCCTCCCTGTTTAACCCCCCCCCCTCTCTGCCTCCCCCCCGTCTCCCTGCCTGTGTGTGTGTCTCCCTCTCTCTCTCCCTGTCTCAGGAGCACCCACCCACACACACGTTTTAGATTAGATTCAACTTTATTGTCATTGTGCAGAGTACAAGTACAGAGACAATGAAATGCAGTTAGCGTCTAACCAGAAGTGCAAAATAGCAGAAAGTGCAATGAACAGTATTTACAGGTAGTGCAATATATGAGCAGTAAGTAGTGCAGTATATGAATTAGCAGTAGCATTATAGCATTATAGCAGAATAAATAGTTCCAGTATGAACAGTGTAGCAGCATATGAGCTGTATGGGTAATGCAGTCTAGCAGTATATATGTGTATTAACAGGAGAGCATGACTTCAGTAATGGAAAAAAGAACTCTGAGCAAACTGCTCACCATCATGGACAATGAAGGTCACCCACTGTACCACACCATCATCCAGCAGAAGAGCTTGATCAGCTGGAGGCTACGAGCACTGACAAGCAAAACTGACAGACTTACTAAATCATTTGTCCCCAGAGCCATACAACTCTACAACATGTCAATCAAGGGCAAAGAGATGGACTTCTCTGCATAACCTCCACCATCTGTATCACATCACCATCATGTATCATGTCACTGTTTCACCTCATTATCTACAATGTTTACTAGCTATGCTAGGTCTCATACAGAGCCCCTACCTCCCTCCACCAGCCTGGACTAAATGCACTTTAAAAATAGTCCATATTTATGTAGCCCGTATTTAGTTTTTAGTATTTAATGCTATAATTGCACCTTACCTTTTAGCACCTCACCTAACTGCAAAGACATTTACAACTGCACCTCGCCTGTATAAAATACTGCTAATGTTGTATGTGTATGTTATGTGTGATACCCCTATGTCTGTACGCTACTTGGAACCTGAATTTCCCCCTGGGATAAATAAAGTTTCTATCTATCTATCTCAGTAACATGAGGTAGATAGCAGAATAAATATAAATATGAAGTTGTCACTTGACTCACTAAACACGGGTGTGTCTGTGTGAGTGTGTGTGTCTCCCTCTCTCAGGAGCACCCACACACACACACACACGTTGCCACTTGACTCACTAAACATTGACGCCTCTGGGCGCGTGAGTGTGCCTGTATGTGGGTGTGCGTGTCTGTGCGTGTGGAGCATCCAGAGAGAGACGAAGGAAAGGAGGGAGGGAAGAGAGGGATGAGTCTCACCTTCTCCTCCGCCGACAGTAAGGAAAGAAGACAGGAAACAAGAAAGGAGGGAAGGGAGGGAGGTAAGGAAGACAAGAAAGGAGGGAAGGAAGAGAGAGACAGGAGGAAAGGAGGGAGAGAAGAGAGGGATGAGTCTCACCTTCTCCCCGGCCGACGGCGTCTCGGAGGACCAGTCACTCAGCGTGGCGCGGATACAGTCCTGGAGCTACGGCAACAACAGACAGACAGGTCAGATGGAGAGACAGACAGGTCAGAGACAGCATGGCGCGGATACAATCCTGGAGCTGGAGGGCAACAACAGGTCAGACAGACAGACAGAAAATGACAATAAAACGACATATTTAGTATTTATTTAATCACATTCATAATACACACACACACACGGTCAGTTCGTTAGAGCCAGTTAGCATTCGCCTTTAGCACCCCGTCAACACTGCACTCGGTAGGTAAATTCGTTAGCTTCGTTAGCCCCGTTAGCATTAGCCTCTAGCCTCCCGACCCCCCCCCCCGCCCTTCTTACCTCCTCACTCGGGGACGACGGACACTTCTTCTTCAGCCGGCTCCGGTTGACGAGGTTCCCGGTGTGGAGGTTGAGCGTCGTGGCCCGGGTCAGAAACGAGGTACCACCGGGGGAGACGGTCCCAGAGGACCCGCTACGAGTACCAGAGGAGCCGCCGGTGTCGGTGGTGGTGGTGGTTTCCATGGTGTCTGTCTCCCCTTCTCTCGTAAAGAAGAAGTAAATGTCGTAAAGATATAATAATAATAATAATAATAATAATAAAAAGATATCGTAAAATGAGGGAGGGGTGGGGTTGTCTAGCAACGAGGAACAGTTGGTGGGTTTGAGGGAATGTCGTAAAGGAAAAGAAAATGTCGGAAAGGGACGGGATATGGTGGGTTACCTAGCAACGAGGGGGTGGGGAGAGTGTGTGTGGATTGAAGGAGTGTCGTAAAAATAATTATTCAAAACAAATACGAACGGTGGAGGGAAAGGGGGGGTTGCCTAGCAACGAGGGGGTGGGTTTGAAGGAATCTCGAGTAATGATGACACGACGCGTTTCCACACACACACACACACACGGTCAGTTCGTTAGAGCCAGTTAGCATTAGCCTTTAGCACCCCGTCAACACTGCACTCGGTAGGTAAATTCGTTAGCTTCGTTAGTTAGCCCCGTTATCATTAGCCTCAGAGCCGGTAGAGGAGACGGTACCACCGGGGAAGACGGTCCCAGAGGACCCGCTACGAGTACCAGAGGAGCCGCCGGTGTCGGTGGTGGTGGTGGTTTCCATGGTGTCTGTCTCCCCTTCTCTCGTAAAGAAGAAGTAAATGTCGTAAAGATATAATAATAATAATAATAATAATAATAATAATAATAGTAAATGTCGTAAAATAAGGGAGGTTGGTGTGTTTGAGGGAATGTCGTAAAGGAAAAGAAAATGTCGGAAAGGGACGGGATATGGTGGGTTACCTAGCAACGAGGGGGTGGGGAGAGTGTGTGGTTTGAAGGAGTTTCATAAAACATTTTTTTCTAAAAAAATGTCGTAAAATACGAACGGTGGAGGGAAAAGGGGGGGGGTTGCCTAGCAACGAGGAGGTGGGTTTGAAGAGCCTAACTACATGGTTCTACTAGCCCTAGGGTTAGGGTCAGGGTTTAGGGTTAAAGTTAACTCATCCCCTAGGGTTAGGGTCAGGGTTTAGGGTTAGGGTCAGGGTCAGGGTTAGAGTTAGGGTTAGGGTCAGGGTCAGAGTCAGGTTCAGGGTCAGAGTTAGGGTTAGGGTCAGAGTCAGGGTCAGGGTCAGGGTTAGAGTCAGGGTTAGGGTCAAGGTTAACTCGTCTCCTAGGCCTGTCTGCACATTTGGGTTATGTAGCACTATATTGGATCACTCCAATATGGTATCCTTCCGCGCGGCAGGATACGTTCCGAGTAGAATTTCAGAGAAGTCCCGTGTACCGGGTAGTGCTGCGGCTGCATCACCCCATAAACAGCAGTCCACAGCACTACTTCTTCCTCTTCCTTTTCTCGGCGCGTTCCGTAGCAGCTCCTGAGTTCTACTTTCAGCGTCCTCTCCTCCATGGCCCGCCTTACGAACGCGGCCATGCTGCTCAGCTCCTACCTGGCCTGCCTAATCCCTACTCTCCCAGGGGGAAGCCAGGGCCTTGTCGACGAGGCAATGGAAGTGTCCAGGTTGCTCGGTCTGCTGCAGACAGACTTGGCGCGAGCTAATGGCCAAGCCATAGCTTCAGTTGTGTCCTCGCGCCGCCACCTTTGGCTGTCTCAGTCCAAGCTGCCACTGCCGGTCCAGAAGACCTTCATGGGGCTCCCCCTCACACCAGGTACTACCTTTGGGCCAGGGGTTGATGCTATACTGCAGCAAACGGCGAAGCTACGCAAAGACAGGGAGACTTTGCAGCAGTTCATGACCACGTCGCGCCCCAGACCTGCTCCTCAGACGACCTGGCAGCCGAGGTACACACTCCCGCCTGGGTCCCAGCAGCGCCTCTGGCCTCCTCCCCCGCCGCCAAGCCAGCCTCCGAGGCAGCGGAGTGGTAACCAGGGGAATGTAAACCAGCAGCGCCGCCAGCGGCGCGGTGGCCCCCCTCCCGGACGCGGACGACCTGCGGCTAAGAAGGGTGGCCCCCAGCAGTCTTCCTGACATGTTGGCCACCGGCTTCGGCCGCTTCTCCCAGGCCCAAAGGGCAAACTGGGTGGAGCGAGTGGAGTCCCCTTGGGTGCTGAATACAATCCTGAGGGGTTACAAACTCCAATTCCGTCGCCGGCCACCGCCCTACCGGGGCATTCGGATCACTACAGTATCCGACCGTTCAAAGAAGGAGGTCCTCCGGTTGGAGATAGCCTCACTTCTCAGCAAGGGTGCTGTAAAGAGGTTAGAGCCATCAGAACGGCTCAGTGGATTCTACTCCACGTATTTCATTGTGCCAAAGAAGGATGGCGGCTGCCGTCCTATCCTGGACCTGCGCGCCCTCAATTGTTGCTTGAAAGAGCTGAAGTTCAAAATGCTTTCGCCAGCACGCGTGTTACAGGCCATCTCCAAGGGTCTATGGTTCACCACGCTCGACTTAAAGGATGCATACTTCCATGTTCCCGTTCACCCAATTCACAGGAAGTACCTCCGGTTTGCCTTCGAGGGAGTGGCCTACGAGTTCCAGGTCCTCCCCTTTGGGCTCTCACTGGCGCCGCGTACCTTCACCAAGTGTATGGACGCAGTTCTGGCGCCTCTGTCGTCCCAGGGACTTCAGGTTCTGAACTACCTGGACGACTGGTTGGTTTGCGCCCCATCGAGAGGGCAAGTTACCAGGGACACCAGAATCCTGTTGAGCCACATCCAGGATCTGGGTCTCACCTTGAACAGACGGAAAAGTCACCTGAACCCCTCTCAGGAGGTCACCTTTGTCGGGATCTCAATGGACTCGTCTCTTATGAGAGCATGCCTCCCTCAAGAGAGGGTCGCAAAAATCCTGTCCTTCCTCAACCGTTTCCAGCTTGGACGAACTGTATCCGTTTTGGAGTGCCAGCGACTGCTCGGCCTACTGACGGCGGCTTCGCTGTTGGTCCCGTTGGGCCTTCTCCGTCTCAGACCACTGCAACGGTGGTTCAACTCCCACAGACTGCATCCAAAGCTACACAAACACCGTCGCCTGGTGGTGACAAGGGAATGTTTGTTAGCATTGTCCCGATGGCGCTCCCGTTCCTTCCTGATGGATGGTACGAGGTTGGGCAGAGTGGTACACAGAGAACTAGTGTGCACCGATGCCTCGCTGACGGGCTGGGGTGCAGTGTTCAGGGGCATGGCGGCCAGCGGCCACTGGAGCCCCCCATGGACTGGTCTGCACATCAGTGTATTGGAGCTCAGGGCGGTCTGCCTAGCCCTCCAGCAGTTTCTGCCCTATCTGAAAGGACAGCATGTCCTGGTCCGATCAGACAACACTACAGTCGTAGCATATGTCAATCACCAGGGGGGCTTGAGGTCCCGCCGCCTCCACGAGATGACTCGGGAACTCTTGCTATGGGCTCACACCCATCTTGCGTCTCTACGAGCAGCGCATATCCCGGGGATCCTGAACACGGCAGCGGACATGCTCTTGAGGGATGGGCCACGAGAGGGAGACTGGCGTCTGCACCCTCAGGTGGTACACCAGCTCTGGGACAGGTTCGGGAGAGCACAGGTGGACCTGTTTGCCTCTCAGAACAACACTCACTGCCCCAGCTGGTTCTCAATGTCGGACCCCCCGGGGCCTCTAGGTCTGGATGCCCTGGCTCACGATTGGCCGATGACGACGCTCTATGCGTTTCCTCCGTTTCCCCTGATCCCAGCGACGCTGGACAGGGTCGAGATGATGGGCCATCAGGTGCTCCTGATAGCCCCGTATTGGCCGAGACGCCCCTGGTTCAGGCTGTTGCTGTCTCTCCTCTCGGGGACACCATGGAAGCTGCCACAGAGACTCGACTTGCTTTCACAAGCCCAGGGGGCCCTATGGCATCCGGATCCACATCGCCTCCAGTTGTGGGTTTGGCCTCTGAGAGGCGCAAGTGGTCAGACTTAGGCCTCCTGAATGACGTCATGCACACGTTGCAGAGTGCCAGGGCCCCCTCTACCAACGCGGCATATCAGACACGATGGCGTGTATTTTGCTCTTGGTGTGAGAGTCAGAACGCCAATCCAGAGAGCTGCAATGTTCAGACTGTTCTGCAGTTTTTACAGTCTTTGCTCAACGCAGGCCGGGCGGCTTCTACACTGAAGGTGTATCTGGCCGCTATCTCTGCATGCCACGATGACGGGCCAGAGGGACCGATGGGTAGCCACCCTTTACTCTCCCGGTTTCTGAAGGGTGTTCGACGTCTATGTCCGGTAAGGGCCCCTCTGGTGCCCACCTGGGACCTCGACGTGGTGCTGTCAGCGCTTACCCTGCCACCTTTTGAGCCCCTGGGCTCTGTGTCTCTTAAGCACCTTTCGTTGAAAGTGGCGTTCCTGTTGGCCATTACCTCCACAAAGAGGGTTGGTGAACTTCATGCATTTTCTGTGAGTGCTGAGTGTTTCCGGATGGGCCCCGACAAAATGAGCGTCACCCTCCGACCTAACCCCTCTTTTCTACCAAAGGTCCTGTCTACCGGACATGTGAACCGACTTTTGCACCTGTCTGCCTATACCCCTCCCACGAGTGCGAGTGGGATAGGTACTACCTCCAGTGTACTGTGCCCGGTCAGGGCCTTGGACACTTATGTCACGCGGACACGAGCATTCCGAAAGTCTGATCAGCTTTTCGTCTGCTATGGTGAGAGAGTTCTGGGTCAGAGGCTTTCGAAACAGAGACTCTCACATTGGATTGTTGACACCATTACTACCGCATATCAGCTGGCCGGCCGGCCTTTGTCATCTGCTATAGTAGCACATTCTACTAGGGGCGTGGCTGCCTCTTGGGCCCTGCTCAGAGGAGTTCCCCTCGCTGACGTCTGTGCCGCAGCCAGTTGGGCATCGCCTAGCACTTTTGCTAGGTTCTACCAAGTCAATGTGGCCCCCTCTAATGAGGTGGAACGGGCAGTGCTGGGGGTTGCCTCCGCCTCTCTGGGAGCAGACGATGGCCCACTACAAGGTTGACTGGCCCAAGCTCAGCCCCGTCTTCTAGGTGAGTGCTGGGCTTCGCTTGTTGACTGGTCATAGATCACCGAGTGATCTGGTATTGTGATACCATATTGGAGTGATCCAATATAGTGCTACATAACGAAGGTTACGTAGGTAACCACGGTTATGTGAGCTAATTGGATCACTCCAATCCTTTTTTCCGGAGATCTATGGCGCCTCGAAAAGGACACGAGGAAGAAGTAGTGCTGTGGACTGCTGTTTATGGGGTGATGCAGCCGCAGCACTACCCGGTACACGGGACTTCTCTGAAATTCTACTCGGAACGTATCCTGCCGCGCGGAAGGATACCATATTGGAGTGATCCAATTAGCTCACATAACCGTGGTTACCTACGTAACCTTCGTTGTCATGACATTGCTAAGTGAAGTGTTAACACTGGAAAGAAAACGTCCCCTTTGGTTTCCACTGATGTTCTATTATACTAATTTTCTATTATACTAAGATTATATTACACTGATGTTCTATTACACTAATGTTCTATTACATAAATGTTCTATTACACTAATGTTCTATTACATAAATGTTCTATTACACTAACGTTTTATTATACTAATGTTCTATTACACTGATGTTCTATTACACTGTTCTATTACACTAATGTTTTATTATACTAATGTTCTATTACACTGATGTTCAATTACACTGATGTTCTATTACACTGATGTTCTATTACACTGATGTTCAATTACACTGATGTTCTATTACACTAATGTTCTATTACACTGATGTTCTATTACACTGTTCTATTACACTGATGTTCTATTACACTGATGTTCTATTACACTAACGTTCCATTACATTGTTCTATTACACTGATGTTCTATTACACTGTTCTATTACACTAATGTTCTATTACACTGATGTTCTATTACACTAATGTTCTATTACACTGATGTTCTATTACACTGTTCTATTACACTAATGTTATATTACACTGATGTTCTATTACACTGTTCCATTATAAAATATCTGTTATGTTATAAAGAAAATTTCAGGTTCAATTTCTGGGTTTTTAGGATTCAGTGCTTATTGCTAACTGGCTGGATTCTAATCTCTCTGTTGTTGTAATACTAGTAAATGACCACCAGGTGGTGCCCCCATCTGAGGGCTAGAGGTCTGGGGGATAGGGTTCTGGGGGTCTGGTGGTCTGGAGGTCTGGGGTCTGGGGTCAGAGGTACTGCAGGGGACAGGTGAAGTCTTCTCATGAGAGCCATGCCTCCCATGGCAGGGAGCGGTACTGCAGCGGACAGGTGAAGTCTTCTCATGAGAGCCATGCCTCCCATGGCAGGGAGCGGTACTGCAGGGGACAGGTGAAGTCTTCTCATGAGAGCCATGCCTCCCATGGCAGGGGGCGGTACTACAGGGGACAGGTGATGTCTTCTCATGAGAGCCATGCCTCCCATGGCAGGGGGCGGTACTACAGGGGACAGGTGAAGTCTTCTCATGAGAGCCATGCCTCCCACAGCCCACAGACAGAGAGGAGAAAAGCAGCCTGCACCTTGGCTGCCCCTCACAATGTCACATGATGCATAGATATTACTGTACTAGATGATTACTATATAAAAATGAAGGAATACATGGAAAGTGAAGTTCAGAACATGTACAGCGCCTTCTGAAGGTATTCAGACCCCTTCACTTTTTACACATTTTCTTGTGTTATAGAGTAAATTTGAAATGGATTCAATTTAAAGAATTTGCCATCAATCCACACACAATACCCCAGAATGACAAAGCGAAAACACGATTTTTGACATTTCAGTACATTTATTAAAAGTGAAATACAAAAATACCTCATGGACAGAAATATTCAGACTTTTTGCTTTGACAGTCTTAAAATTAGTTAAAATGCAAAAATGTCATCAACAAATCACTCAATAAGTTGAATTGAGTACATCTTAATGCAAGGATAATAATTCATGTCATTTCGGAATGAATATCTTTGTTTTTATAGGGTCTCTGATTTGCATAGGAATCAATTACACACTGTGTAGATTAGGATGTTCTGAAGACACTGTCCATATTGTACTGACAGAGAAGGAGAGATGTCTTCACATCCACTCCCTGCTATCTTACACACAGCAACGTAATCCAGCATCACAACTCAAACACCCAATCTAACCAACTCTTATATACATACAGACACTCTCTCCTGTGTTATTCTCAGAGTTCATCATCAGTCTGATTTGATCATCTAATCATTCATCTGGATTGTTTCACTATCAGTTGCATTTCCTACTTCTGCTTTGTCAGTCTATTGCACTTTTTCACACATTTCACAATGACCAAATAACCATCTGGTTCTCATCAACGGCTGTAGCCCTAAACACTACATACAGTGTGATCTCCCTGAGACTAGTTTCCACAGGGTCACTGAACAGCCATCGCTCCAAAGCCTAAACCCTGGGTAGAGGGGCTCAGTGAATGTGGAGTGGAATGTGTGCAGGAGGGTCCGTGTGTCAGAGGAGACCCTGTAGAAGGACAGAGTGCCGGCCGGCCAGTCCAGATACACTCCTACTCTGTGGGAGCCAGAGGAGGGGACAGGTATGACAGTGCTATTATTATTGTGACTGGTGGAGTAACTGTTACCAAAGCAGCTCAGACTCCAGGACTTGTCATTGTTTCCCAACACACAGTCAACATCCCATCCTCTCTTGCTGATTCCTTTATATGTCACTCCTATACCAGCCTCTCCCCCACTCCACTCTACCTCCCAGTAACGGCGCCCAGTCAGACCCTCTCTACACAGCACCTGTGGCCAGTAGTCAAATCTCTCTGGGTGATCAGGATACAGCTGCTTCTTTCTCCCCCGTGTCACCTTTCTGTTCTCCTCAGACAGAGAGAGGCGTCTGTCTGCTGTGTTTGGGTCCAGTGTGAGCTCACAGGCATCTGATTGAGAGGGCAAAAATAATCATCAAATCAATATAAATGAATAACTTACAATACTCACAATGTGATCTTGTTATGGCAACATTATTTTTTTCACAAAATATTAATGATTAATTGAAAATGTTTTAAAAGGGATAAAACTAATTCACATTTGCTAATGTTTTAGATTTACATATGAATACAATACTGGTGCTCTGTTTGAACTCTGCTGTACCCTGGTTCTTGAGTAATATCACAGTCCTATTCTCTACAGCGGTGGTGACTTACATTTGATCAGCCCAGGTTTGAGCCTGCACTCTCCACCATGGTCCACACTATATCAACCACAGAAGAACACACAGAGGTTGGATGACACACTTACAATCATGAGGAAAATAGATACAGTGCAATAATCTCATTGATACGTCCAGCCACATATTCAGCCTTTACCTGAATGTCTGTAGGTTACAGAGTGGATCTTTCTGTACAGCAGAGAGCAGCGCCAGTCCTGAGTCTCCTGGGTGATTGTAGCTGAGGTCCAGCTCTCTCAGGTGGGAGGGGTTAGACCTCAGAGCTGAAGCCAGAGAAACACAGCCTTCCTCTGGGACTCCACAGAATGACAACCTGGGGAAATAGTGTCACTCCATCTGATATCAAGAATCTGATTATTCCTCTCTAATGTACATGTGCAGCTTTAAATCCTCTTCATTTGTCAGTTGAAAGGCCACATGTGAATGAGGAATACAAATAAATACATGCAGCCAAACAATCACAGTGCGTGCAGACAGAGCAGCCCCCCCTCCCACCTCACACACACACACACACACACACACACACACACACACACACACACACACACACACATGCATACATACACACATGCACACATACACACACTATAGTAATTGATTGGAAGATAATGTACATTGTCTGTCTCAATAATTGAGCCTTTCTGTTGAAGTATCATTGATTCCATTGAATTATAATGTAACACAGTTAGGAATGATGTGTCTGACGACAAGAATAGTCTGAGACCTCACCTCAGTGTCTGTAGTTGACAGTGTGGACTCCCCAGTCCAGCAGAGAGCAGCTTCACCCCCACGTCACCTAGTTCATTATGACTGAGGTCCAGCTCTCTCAGGTGGCAGGAGTCTGAGCTGAGAGCTGAGGCCAACGCTTCACAGCATCTCTCTGTGAGGTGACATCCATTCAGCCTGAATGAGGAATAAATACAAGCATCAAGTCTTTTTAACTCAGAGAAAAATGTACATATGTGATGTGTTCTATCATTTCCAGTTGCATGTCGCCGCACCTAATTACAATATAATGACATTTTCGGGATTTTAACATAGAACAACATTTTTTCTAATCATTTCACTTCATTTTAAAGGTGAAATGATCATGTATCCATACTTTTCATGCCTTAAATAATGGATAGAGCTTTCAGTAGGAGATGAGTGGCGAGCTCCTTCCAACTGCACCAATTGTAACTGGCTAGAGAACTGACTAATTCCACTTTCACTAAAATAAAGCTGACAAACTCATGAACTGTGAACACAGCCAGCCATGTTATTATATATGCTACCTATGATATTTGCTTCATGTCAGACCAAAAGTCTTCATTTGAGCTGCAGTGTGAGTATCCGTGGTAGCGCTGTAGTAGTAAGTGATCACGTACTCCATTCATCGCTCAAGTATCAATACAGTGTTTTGTCCATCTACTTACAGTGCCGTCTTAGAGGCTGTGACCACTGGCAGCAGCCTCAGAAGACCTTCTTCTGATCTGGAGTACTTCTTCAGGTCAAACACATCCAGCTCCTCTTCTGAAGTCAGCAACACAAAGACCAGAGCTGACCACTGTGCAGGTGAGAGTTGGGCTTCTGAGAGACGTCCTGAGCTCAGGTAGCTTTGGATCTCCTCCACTAGAGAATGGTCATTCAGCTCATTCAGACAGTGGAACAGATTGATGCACCTTTCTGGAGAGGGATTCTCCCTGATCTTCTCCTTGATATACTTGACTGTTTCCTCATTGGTCTGTGAGCTGCTTCCTGTCTGTGTCAGAAGGCCGCGTAGGAGATTCTGATTTGACTGCAGTGAGAGGCCCAAGAGGAAGCGCAGGAACAGGTCCAGGTGACCATTCTGACTCTGTAAGGCCTTGTCCACTGCACTCTTGTGTAAGTCGACCAGAGGTGTGCATCTCAGTGATGACCATAGCTTCATGGATGAGGATTTCTGTTTAACCAGTGGATTCTCATTGCAGTTGTTGAATGTGAGGAACACATATAAAGCAGCTAGAAACTCCTGGATGCTCAGATGCACAAAGCTGAACAGTTTGTGCAGCCCACTCTCCTCTCTGAAGATCTGAGTGCACACTCCCGAGTACACTGTGGCTTTTGTGACATCAATGCCACACTCTCTCAGGTCTTCCTCATAGAAGATCAGATTGCCATTTTCCAGCTGATTGAAGGCCAGTTTTCCCAGTGACAGAATTTGTTCTTTATCCCACTGTGGATCTCTGTCATGGTTTCCAAGGTACTTCACATTCTTCTGTATGGTCTGAAATACCAGGAAGTGTGTGTACATCTGTGTCAGAGTGTTGGGCATCTCTCCTCTCTCTGCTTCACCCAACAATCTCTCTAGGGTAGTGGCTGAGAGCCAACAGAACACTGGTATGTGGCACATGATGTGGAGGCTCCTTGATGACTTTATGTGTGTGTGGATTCTGCTGGCCAGGTTCTCATCACTGATTCTCTTCCTGAAGTACTCCTCCTTCTGTGGGTTGTTGAACCCTCGTACCTCTGTCACCTGGTCAACACACTCAGGAGGGATCTGATTGGCTGCTGCAGGTCGGGAGGTTATCCAGAGGAGAGCAGAGGGAAGCAGCTTCCCCTTGATGAGGTTTGTCAGCAGCACGTCCACTGAGGTTAACTCTGTGGCATCACAACATGTCTCGTTATTCTTGAAGTCTAGAGGAAGTCAACACTCATCCAGACCATCCAAGATGAACAGAACTTTATACTTGTCAAAGTTGGAGATTCCTGACTCTTTTACTTCAATGAAGAAATGACCAAGAAGTTCATTCAAACTGCATTTCTTCTCTTTCATTAAATTCAGCTCCCGAAAAGGAAGTGGAAATATGAACTGGACATCCTGATTGGCTTTTCCTTCAGCCCAGTCCGTAATGAACTTCTGAGTTGACACTGTTTTTCCAATGCCAGCAACTCCCTTTGTCAGCACATTTCTCATTGGTTTGTCGTGTCCAGGTAAAGGCTTGAAGATGTTGTTGCATTTGATTGGTGTCTCCTGTGTTGCTGGTCTCCTGGATGCTGTCTCAATCTGTCTGACCTCATGTTCATTATTGACCTCTCCACTTCCACCCTCTGTGATGTAGACCTCTGTGTAGACCTTATCGAGAAGTATTGGGTTACCTTGCTTAGCTATTCCCTCAAACACACACTGAAACTTCATCTTCAGGGTGGACTTGAGTTCTTGTTGGCACACCACAGCAAGCTCACCTGAATGACAAAACAATTAAAGAAATATTCCTGGACACTTTAGATTAAGTTGACCCAATACCTGCAGGAACTGTAAATATATATATATATATAATTATATGCCATTTTATCCAAAGCGACTTACATTGCAGTGAGTGCATACATTTCAGTATATATGGTCCCAGCAGGAATCAAACCCACAACCTAAGCATTATTAAAGCCATGCTCTACCGACTGAGCCACAGAAGACCACATGTATTAATTAACAAGTTGTTATATAGTAATTAATTATTAATTAATTATATAAGAATTCATTACATAGTATGTAGTGTAGTTGAATGATATATTACTACACGTGTAGGAAAGAACAGTACTTATTCCATCTGTGTTGTAGGAAACTGTCCAAACCCATTACTATGCAATTATACAGAAACAACCAATCTTGTTACTGGAGTAATTACAGAGACACTAAGTTATAGAGGCAACATAATATGAAGAGTGACCAAATGGGGATATACATCATAATTACAGTTAGTGGTGTTTGTATTTTCAATAATATTTCAGCCCAGTAACACTTCTCTGTGAAAACACATGAGGTCTCTTACGTTTCTCTAGTGTGTCAGCGAGCTCCTTCTGGTTCATGTTCCTCAGGACGTGCAGTGTGATCTTCAGAGCCCCTTCTCTGGCACTGCTCTCCTGCTTCTCTTCTTCTTCATCATCCACCACTTGCTCTTTCTCCCCCTGACTCTCAAAGCACTCTGGGTAGTCTTGAGAAATAAGCCTCTTGAACCTCTTCAGCTCATTTCTCAGTAAAGTGATGACATTGTCTTCAAGCGACTGAAACATTTAGAAAAATAAAGTGGAGTGAGATAGACAATTATGGGTAAACCTTTACACACAGTAGAGAGACTAAATACAAAAAACACTTGACTTTGGCATGCAATTGAAACAAGAAAAAAAAAAAATTATATGGGGATGACTTTGCCACCTTCAGTGTCATACTTTTTATTTAGCTCACCCTGAATATGGAGGCCAGTTCACTTTGACTCTGGACAGACTGACCACTGGGAATCTCTGACTCTGGTCTCTCCACCTGGTCACTGGGGATTCTGGGTAAAAACAAGAAATAAGCAGATGTCTTTATCCAAAGAAGTGTGAATGAGGCCCAGTTTCTCAAATAGAATAACTTCAGAGTGTATACCGCTAAACATAGTTCCTGGGTCAGATGAATATTACAAAAAACTGACATTGGTGGACGTTTTAGTCAGTCCAAATTAATATATCTGTATGGTCAGTAGCTTTTAGGTTTTTAGTGTCCATCTCCCAACAGGATCCACTCTCCTCCTCCGTGGACATGCCTTCTAGTGAGTGTTGTAACACTGTCTGTTGCTACAGAATGCATTGAACAACAGTATATCTACATTCCTGTGTCGAACACAAAGACACCAACATTCTCACATTCATTAACAGGAGACAGTGAACAGCACACTCTGAGGACCTCATGAAACAAAGAGGTGGCGTAGTCTAGCAGTTAGTTCATCACATCCCCCATGATACACCTACCCTTGTTTAGCAGTGACGGTTCCTTGTCTGAAGTGTATTGGACGGCCCATAGAGTGGTCACTCTTCATGGACACACAGTTGGGTACAGCTGAGGCTGGTCTCTCCTGCTGGACCCTGTCAAACACAAAGACACCAACATTCTCACATTCATTAACAGGAGACAATGAACAGCACATGTTCATGAGTGGGTATCTGTGTTGTCAGACACCAATATTCTCACATGTTTAACAGAAGATAATGGATGTCATGTGTTCATATGAGTGTGTGTTTGTGTGTTGTTAGAATATTGACTACGTGAAACAAACAGGTGGCGTAGTCTAGCTGTTAGTTCATCACATCCCCCATGATACACCTACCATTGTTTAGCAGTGCTGGTTCCTTGTCTGAAGTGTATTGGACAGCCCATAGAGTGGTCACTCTTCATGGACACACAGCTAGGTACAGGTGAGGCTTGTCTCTCCTGCTGGACCCTGTCAAACACAAAGACACCAACATTCTCACATTCATTAACAGGAGACAATGAACAGCACATGTTCATGAGTGGGTATCTGTGTTGTCAGACACCAATATTCTCATATGTTTAACAGAAGATAATGGATGTCATGTGTTCATATGAGTGTGTGTTTGTGTGTTGTTAGAATATTGACTACGTGAAACAAACAGGTGGCGTAGTCTAGCTGTTAGTTCATCACATCCCCCATGATACACCTACCATTGTTTAGCAGTGCTGGTTCCTTGTCTGAAGTGTATTGGATGGTCCATAGAGTGGTCACTCTTCATGGACACACAGCTAGGTACAGGTGAGGCTGGTCTCTCCTGCTGGACCCTGCATTACAAGGTGGAGTTGTGTTTTTAAATGTGCCATATGAGCTGAGCTTCGAGAGCCAGTTCCACAGCAGGGTGGCATTGTGAAGGACAGAGTGTTAATGAACGTGTCTTTGTTTCATTCAGGGGATCCCCATTACCATGGAGGGTTGGGGTGCGCTGGGAGGAGGAGAGTGGGGACGGTGTAACCAGTCCAAATTAATATATCTGTATTGTCAGTAGCTTTTAGGTTTTTAGTGGCCATCTCCCTCCAGGATCCACTCTCCTTCTCCGTGGACACTCCTTCTAGTGAGTGTTGTAACACTGTCTGTTGCTCCAGTATGCATTGAACTACAGTATATCTACATTCCTCTGTCTAACATTAATCTGGTTATGAATGAAGTATCTGTCATCATCATCATCATCATCATCATCAGTATCATAATCTTCATGGTAAATGCCCTCCAGAGACTCTTGTCTTACCCCATGTCTTCAACCTCCGCAGAGAGACTCATTTTCGAGGCAGTGGTCCCCTCCTCTTTCTCCCCAGAGAGACTCATTTTCGAGGCAGTGGTCCCCTCCTCTCTCTCCCCAGAGAGACTCATTTTAGAGGCAGTGGTCCCCTCCTCTCTCTCCCCAGAGAGACTCATTTTAGAGGCAGTGGTCCCCTCCTCTCTCTCCTCTCCTCAAAGAACCTCCTGCTATAAACCCAATGAACACACGCAGCACGTTAAAGGAGACCAAAGACCACACACACACACACACACACACACACACACACACACACACACACACACACTCACGCACGATTTTCATGCTGCAGGAAATAAACATAAAAGAATGACCGAATGATTTCCCTATTATATGAAATTAAATGAATATTTCATTGATGATGTGATGTGGGACTCACTCAACAAGGTCTATGCAGGGTTCAAGAGTCACGGTTGTCTGCTGGTCCAGGACAAGTTCTAGGCAGGGTTCAACAGTCGCGGTTGTCTGCTGGTCCAGGACAAGGTCAATGTCTGGTCAGACAACTGGAATGTTGAGTCAACTTGTCTGAAGGGAGAAGCAAATCTTCAGCAACAGTTCTTTGTAACTGACTCGGTCAACGCCTCCCATTTGCTGTACAACGTGTAGTAGAGAGCTGCGTGTGTCGAGGAGGGCCACATCTCTCTCTCCTCTTCCCTCTGTACCGAGCCGAGCTTCTCCTTTCTACTCTGAGGAGGTGTGTACACCATATAGACTAGGGTAGATTTTCTGATTCACTGTCAGATAGAGATATATAATATGTACACATATACAGTATATATATTAAAAATAATGTGATTGTTTTTTTTTTGTGAGCTATCCCTTGTGAGCTATCCCAGGGAGGAGGTCCAGCACCTAACAGTGTGGTGCACCGACAACAACTTCCTGGCTCTCAACACCAGGAATGCCAAAGAGCTCATTGTGGACTCCAGGAAGTCAAAAGCTGGCACACACACCCCCATCCTCATCAACGGGACTGATGTGGAGCGAGTCACCAGCTTCAAGTTTCTGGGTGTCCGCATCTCTGAGGATCTCTCCTGGACTGTCAACACCTCTACCCTGATCAAGAAGGCTCACCAGCTTTCTTCTTCCTGAGGAGACTAAAGAAGGTCCATCTGTCTCCTCAGATCCTGGTGCACTTCTACCGCTGCACCATCAAGAGCATCCTCACTACCTTTTCCTCTGACCGGAAGCACTGCAGAGGGTTGTGAAAACTGCCCAACGCATCACCGGGTCCACACTCCACTCCATTGAGGCTGTCCAAGGCAAGCGATGCTTGCGTAAGGCACGCAGCATCGTCAAGGACAGTTCTCACCCCAACCACAGACTGTTCAACCCACTCCCCTCCGGGAGGCGCTACAGGTCTCTCCGTACCCGAACAAGCAGGTTCAGAGGAAGCTTCTTCCCTGCGGGTGTCACCCTACTGAACTCCAACTCTGCCCCTAGGTGACAACCTACTTACACCCCCCCCCCCGGACAATTGTACTACTCTTACCCTATAGCATTCCTATAAACTGTACATACTGTATCTTCACTTATACACACTGCTCTTATACTATATACTACTGCTCTTCTGTACATATCTGTCTATGCTGTTCATAATGCACATATCATTATTTTTGACTCATCTTAGAATGCTACTGTTAATACACTACACAGACTGTCCATATCTGTTTGTACTCTTCATACTGCATTCCATATTTATTCTGCTTATTTACTCTGCTTATAATATTACTGTTAATGCATATACTGCTTATACTGCTTACTTATACAGCTCATATACTGCTTATATTGTTCATACTGCATTCTATATTTATTCTGCTTATAATGTTACTGTTAATACATGTACTGCTTATACTGCACTACTTATACTGCTCATATACTGCTT
Source organism: Argentina silus (assembly GCF_951799395.1). Classification (NCBI taxonomy): domain Eukaryota; kingdom Metazoa; phylum Chordata; class Actinopteri; order Argentiniformes; family Argentinidae; genus Argentina; species Argentina silus. Next base: position 242,596 of record NC_139654.1, on the reverse strand, counting down.
ATACTGCACTACCTGTATATATTGTTCACATTGTCTGCTTTTTTTGCACTTCTGGTTAGACGCTAACTGCATTTCGTTGGCTCTGTACTTGTACTCTGCACAATGACAATAAAGTTGAATCAAATCTAATCTAATCTAATGCAGTAAGAATGTCCAGTAGGCGTCAATCAACGCTATTTTCCATTGTAAACTGGCAGATGAAGGCAGCTCAGCCTGAATATGGAGGCCAGGTCAGTTTGACTCTGGACCTTAACTGTTAATATCATCTGGTACATCATAGTCATAGTACCCTCCCTTCCTGGTTAATAATCAACAACAACATGTACACTTACACAACTTTTACTGCTCAGTATCATAGCTCACACCACACCACACTACACTACACTACACACCACTACACTACACAACACACCACACTAAAACACACCACACCACACCACACCAAACACAACACTACACACCACACAACACAACACAACACAACACAACACAACACAACACACAACGCAAACCACACTATACACTTTCTCTGTCTTTTTCTCCCTCTCCCTACCTCTCTTCCTCCCTCTTCATCCCTCCGTCCCTCTCTCCCTCCCTACCTCCCTCTCTCCCTGCTTCACTCGCTCTCTCTCTCTCTTTCTTTCCCTCTCTCTCTCTCTCCCTCCCTCTCTCTCTCCCTCCCTACCTCTTCTCCCCATCCAATCTCTCTCTCTCTTTCTCTTTCCCTCTTTCTGTCTTTTTCTCTCTTTCCCTCCCTACCCCCCTCTCTCCCTCTACCTCCCACCCTCTCTCCATCTCTCCCTACGTCCCTTCCTCTCTCCCTCCCTCTTTCTCCCTCACTCCCTCTCTCCCACCCTACCTCCCTCTCTCCCTCCTTCACTCACTCTCTCTCTCTTTCTCTCCCTCTCTCTCTCTCTCTCTTCCTCTTTCTCCCTCCCTCTCTCCCTCCTTCACTCGCTCTGTCTCTCTCTCTCTCTCTCTCTCTCTCTGTCACAATCTCTCTCTCTTTCTTTCACTCCCCTCCCTTTCCTCCCTCCCTCTGTGCCTCTCTCTCCCTACATGCCTTTCTCTCCCTCCCTCCTCTCTCCATCCCATCTCTCTTCCTCCCTCCCTACCTCTCCCTACTACTCTCCCTCCCTCTCTCCCTCCCTCTCTCCCTCCATCCTCTCCCTCCCCCCCCTCTCTCCATCCCTCTCTCCCTCCCTCCCTCCCTCCCTCCAACCCCTTCCTATCTCCCTCCCTCTCTACCTCCTCTCCCTCCCTCCCTGCCTCCCTCCCTTCTCTCTCTCCCTCCCTCTATCCCTCCCTCTCTCCCTCCCTCCTTTCTCTCATTCTCTCCTTCCCTCCCTCCCTCCCTCTCTCCCTCCCTTCTCTCTCTCCCTCTCTCCCTCTCTCTATCCCTCCCTCTCTCCCTCCCTCCCTCCCTCCTCTCTCTCATTCTCTCCTTCCCTCCCTCCCTCCCTCACTCCCTCTATCCCTCTGTCTGGCACCAACAACTATGCCACGTTCAAAGTCACTTAAATCACCTTTCTTCCCCATTCTGATGCTCAGTTTGAACTTCAGCAGGTTGTCTTGTTGTCTTGCCTAAATGCATTGAGTTGCTGCCATGTGATTGGCTGATTAGATATTTGTGTTAAAGACCAGTTGAACAGGTGTACCTAATAAAGTGGCCGGTGAGTGTATATATATATAATATGTATAATATAATATAAAAAAAAAAGATTATTTTTATGATGAAGCCAGCTCAGCCTAAATATGGAGGCCAGGTCAGTTTGACTCTGGACCATAACTGTTAATATCAGATGATACATCATAGTCATAGTACCCTCTCTTCCTGGTTAATAATCAACAACAACATGTACACTTACACAACTTTTACTGTTCAGTATCATAGCTCACACTACACCACACCACACTAAAACACTACACACCACACCACACCAAACACAACACTACACAACACAACACACACAACACACCACACCAAACACCACACCACACCACACCACACCACACCACAACGCAACACAACAAACCACACAAAACACTTTCTCTGTCTTTTTCACTCTCTCCCTCTACCTCCCCCCCTCTCTCCCTCTACCTCTCTCCCTCCCTCCCTCTCTCCCTCCCTACCTCCCTCTCTCCCTCCTTCACTCTCTCTCTCTCTCTCTTTTTTTCTCCCTCTCTCTCTCTCTCCCTCCCTACCTCTTCTCCCCATCCAATCTCTCTCTCTCTTTCCCTCTTTCTGTCTTTTTCTCTCTCTCCCTCCCTACCCCCCTCTCTCCCTCTACCTCTCACCCTCTCTCCCTCTCTCCATATCTCCCTTCCTCTCTCCCTCCCTCTTTCTCCCTCCCTCCCTCTCTCCCTCCCTACCTCCCTCTCTCCCTCCTTCACTCACTCTCTCTCTCTTTCTCTCCCTCCCTCTCTCTCTCTCTCTCTCTGTCACAATCTCTCTCTCTCTTTCTTTCACTCCCCTCCCTTTCCTCCCTCCCTCCCTCCTCTTGCTCTCCCTCTGTGCCTCTCTCTCCTTCCGTGCCTCTCTCTCTTCCTCTGTACCTCTCTCTCCCTCCCTCCTCTCTCCATCCCATCTCTCTTGCTCCCTCCCTACCTCTCTCTACTACTCTCCCTCCCTCTCTCCCTCCATCCTCTCCCTCCCCCCCCTCTCCCTCCCTCCCCTTCCTATCTCCCTCCTCTCCCTCCCTCTCTGCCTCCCTCTCTTCTCTCTCTCCCTCTATCTCTCCCTCTCTCCCTCCCTCTATCCCTCCTCTATCTCATTCTCTCCCTCCCTCCCTCCCTCCCTCCTCTCTCTCATTCTCTCCCTCACTCCCTCCCTCACTCCTTCTATCCCTCCGTCTGGCACCAACAACTATGCCACGTTCAAAGTCACTTAAATCACCTTTCTTCCCCATTCTGATGCTCAGTTTGAACTTCAGCAGGTTGTCTTGTTGTCTTGCCTAAATGCATTGAGTTGCTGCCATGTGATGATTAGATATTTGTGTTAAAGAGCAGTTGAACAGGTGAACCTAATAAAGTGGCCGGTGAGTGTATATATATATATATATATATATATATATATATATATATGTATAATATAAGATAACAAATAAAAAAAGATTATTTTTATGATCTATCCCTGTAATGCAGTAAGAATGTCCAGTAGGCGTCAATCAAAGCTATTCTCCATTTTAAACTGGCAGATGAAACCAGCTCAGCCTGAAAATGGAGGCCATGTCAGTTTGACTCTGGACCATAACTGTTAATATCAGATGATAAATTATAGTCAAAGTCTTAGTCATCATAGCCTCCCATCCTGGTTAATTATCAACAACAGCATGTACACTTACACAACTTTTACTGCTCAGGATCATAGCTCACACTACACCACACCACACCACACTACACAACACAACACTACACTACACTACACTACACTACACTAGACACAACACTACACTACACTACACAACACTACACTACACTACGCACACAACACAACACTACACTACACACCACACAACACAACACAACACACAACACCACACCACACCACACCACACCACACCACAACACAACACAACAAACCACAACACCACAAGTACACTTTACCAGCAGAGCACACTCTTCCTGGTTAATGATCAACAAGAACCATAAACAGTTATATGATTTTTACTGCTCAGGATCACATGATTTTCATGCTGCAGGAAATAAACTTAAAAGAATGACCAAAGCAAAAATCAGACTAGAAATTGGATGATTGATGTGTTGATGGGTTGATGATGTGATGTGGGACTCACTCAACAAGGTCTATGCAGGGTTCAAGAGTCACGGTTGTCTGCTGATCCAGGACAAGGTCTAGGTAGGGTTCAACAGTCACGGTTGTCTGCTGGTCCAGGACAAGCCGACAGTACCAACTAGAAGAAGACTGAACTGTAAAGGAATGTAACAATCAATATAAAACAACAGAGGCTTGAATGTTACAAGTACAGGAAATTATCAATACAATTACACAGTTAAATGTGTCTCCCCTCATCCTCTCTGACCTGACTCGGTCAACGCCTCCCATTTGCTGTACAACGTGTATGTGGGGGGACATGTAGCGTTCGGCCTGTAGAGGGAGCTACAGGACCGTGGCCAGGGTTGTGTCGGCGAGGCTTCGTTGCACACCTGTTGCAAATGAAACCTCGTTGGCTAAGTGCTTAAGATGTGTGTGCCTTTGTCGTTTCAGTAGAAGGGCTGGGAACGAGAGCGGTTTGCCAGAGAGAGGACGACTGTAAAACCGCGAAAACGTTGAGACGGGCTGAAAAGACTACGTGTATATGATAATAAACGGGACAAAATCCCTCACCGAAATACTGCGTCTGCCTCTGTGTACAACGGACTCTGTTACAGTGTAGTAGAGAGCTGCGTGTGTCGAGGAGGGCCACATCTCTCTCTCCTCTTCCCCCTGTGCCAGACCGAGCTTCTCCTTTCTACTCTGAGGAAATGTGTACACCATATAGACTAGGATAGATTCTCTGATTCTCTGTCAGATAGAGATATACTATATATAATGTTACAACAAAAAACAAATTGTGATGTATCCCTTTAATGCAGTAAGAATGTCCAGTAGACGTCAATCAAAGCTATTTTCCATTTTCTCACACCACACTACACTATACACCACTACTCACACAACACTACACAACACACCACACCACACCACACCACACCACACCACACCACACCACACTACACTACACTACACACACAACACACCACACTAAAACGCTACACACCACACCACACCAAACACAACACAACACAACACAACACACAACGCAACACAACAAACCACACTATACACTTTCTCTGTCTTTTTCTCTCTCTCCCTCTACCTCCCACCCTCTCTCCCTACCTCCCTTCCTCTCTCCCTCCCTCTTTCTCCCTCCCTCCCTACCTCCCTCTCTCCCTCCTTCACTGGCTCTCTCTCCCTCCCTCTCTCCCTCCCTACCTCTCTCCCTCCCTACCTCTTCTCCCCATCTAATCTCTTTCTCTCTCTCTCTTTCCCTCTTTCTGTCTTTTTCTCTCTCTCCCTCTACGTCCCCCCCCCTCTCCCTATACCTCCCACCCTATCTCCCTCTCTCCCTACCTCCCTTCCTGTCTCCCTCCCTCTTTCTCTCTCCCTACCTCCCTTCCTCTCTCCCTCCCTCTTTCTCTCTACCTCCCTACCTCCCTCTCCCCCTCCTTCACTCGCTCTCTCTCTCTCTTTCTCTCTCTCCCTCTCTCTCTCTCTCTCTGTCACAATCTCTCTCTCTCTTTCTTTCACTCCCCTCCCTTTCCTCCTCTTGTTCTGGTTAATTATTAACAACAACATGTACACTTACACAACTTTTACTGCTCAGTATCATAGCTCACACCACACAACACTACACTACACAACACTACACTATACTACACTACACACCACAACACTACAAACCACACTACAGAACACACAACAACACAACAGACCACACCACACCACACCACAACACTACACAGAACACAACACAACACAATACCACAAGTACACTTTTCCAGCAGAGCACACTCTCCCTGGTTAATGATCAACAAGAACCATAAACAGTTATATGATTTTTACTGCTCAGGATCACAGTTCACACAACACAACACTCACAGTGAACATTTCCATCACAGTTAAATCTTGTTAAATATGATGAATCATCAACAAGAGAGTTTCTCACGTTTCTCTTCTTCTGGCTTGGTTGTGGACACACCTTTTAGATTGGTCGTCTGCAGTTCTCCACTCTGTCTGTCAGTCAGGACTAAAGACAGTCTGATGGCTGCTGTCTGACTGAGAGGTTAGTCTGAGACTGAACTTCTCTACTGATGACAGACACGGAGGACAGATCAGGTGAGTTACCTGTCAATGTGTGACCATGGGAGGGGTGGGGCAAGATATTTCTTATCCAATGAAATGATCGTGTGTGTGAGTAATTCTGAGGAGGTGTCAGGTTGCAGAAGGCAGGGAAACTGGCAGTCACTCAATTCTGTTATGTGATCAAGACGTAGCCTCACCCACCCACAGTTCTACTTCCTTATCACCCATAATGTAGCTTGGAGCACCAAGGGATCAGATCATAAAGTGGAAAAAAGGAAAACTATGGTGATTAACTAAAGAAGCTTGAAAATACAATTTGATCAGCTTGATTTGTAGTTCTAGTTTTATAGTTTTATCTGCAGTCCTGGTTTTATAGTTTTATCTGTAGTCCTACTTGCATCTGTAGTCCTAATATTATAGTTTGATCTGTAGTCCTAGTATTCTGGGTATGTTTGTCTCTGGCAGGGACTGGGGAGTTTGTCAGGGTCAAGAGAAAATCATGAAATTTGCTGAGTTTGTCGTGACATCCTAATCCACACAGTGTGGAATTGATTCCGATGCAAATCAGAGACACTATAAAAACGAAGATATTTATTCCAAAATGACTTGAACTCAATTCAACTTATTGAGTGAATTGTTGATTTTTGCATTTTAGCTCATTTTAAGAGTGTCATAGCAAAGGGTCTGAATACTTCTGTACATGAGGGATTTCTGTATTTAAATTTTAATAAATTCACAGAAATTTCAAAAAACGTGTTTTTGCTTTGTCATTCTGGGGTATTGTGTGTGGATTGATGTCAAATTCTTTTAATTTAATTCATTTTTAATTGAGACAAAAACACAACAAAATGTGGAGAAAGTGAAGGGGTCTGAATACTTTCATAATCATAATTACGACTAGAAACACTTGAGGTGACTTCAGGAAATGAGGTGGTAGTTGTGGTTGGTCCATGGGAGAACAGAAGAGAGAAGTAAACTATACATGTTAACATAAAGCATGATGGCCGACTAGAAGATGTGTTTCGACTAGGATAGAGTCTCTAAGCTCAAGAGCTTGTTAGCAGTGTCTACAGTAGACACAACCATAGACACACTACTCTGCACACGTGACAGTTCTTTGTAACTGACTCGGTCAACGCCTCCCATTTGCTGTACAACGTGTAGTAGAGAGCTGCGTGTGTCGAGGAGGGCCACATCTCTCTCTCCTCTTCCCCCTGTGCCGGGCCGAGCTTCTCCTTTCTACTCTAAGGAGGTGTGTACACCATATAGACTAGGGTAGATTCACACCACACTACACTACACTACACTACACTACACTACACTACACTACACTACACTACACTACACTACACTACACTTCACTACACTACACACCACTACACACACAACACTACACTACACTACACTACACTACACACCACTACACACACAACACTACACTACACTACACTACACTACACACACACAACACACCACATTAAAACACTACACACCACACCACACCACACCACACCAAACACAACACTACACACCACACAACACAACACAACGCAACACAACAAACTACACTATACACTTTCTCTGTCTTTTTCTCTCTCTCCCTCTACCCCCCCCTCTCTCCCTCTACCTCCCATCCTCTCTCCCTCTCTCTCTCTCTCTTCCTCCCTTTCTCCCCCCCCCTCTCCCTCCGTACCTCTTCTCCCCATCCAATATCTCTCTCTCTTTCTCTTTCCCTTTCTGTCTTTTTCTCTCTTTCCCTCCCTACCCCACACTCTCCCTCTACCCCCCCTCTCCCTTTACCTCCCACCCTCTCTCCCTCTCTCCCTACCTCCCTTCCTCTCTCCCTCCCTCTTTCTCCCTCCCTCCCTCCCTACCTCCCTCGCTCCCTCCTTCACTCACTCTCTCTCTCTCTTTCTCTCCCTCTCTCTCTTCCTCCCTTTCTCCCTCCCCCCTCTCTCCCTCCCTACCTCTTCTCCCCATCCAATCTCTCTCTCTTTCTCTTTCCCTCTTTCTGTCTTTTTCTCTCTTTCCCTCCCTACCCCCTTCTCTCCCTCTACCCCCCCCTCTCCCTTTACCTCCCACCCTCTCTCCCTACCTCCCTTCCTCTCTCCCTCCCTCTTTCTCATTCCTTCCCTCTCTCCCTCCCTACCTCCCTCTCTCTCTCCTTCACTCGCTCTCTCTCTCTCTTTCTCTCCCTCCCTCTCTTTCTCTCTCTCTCTCTCTGTCACAATCTTACTCTCTTTCTTTCACTCCCCTCCCTTTCCTCCCTCCTCTTGCTCTCCCTCTGTGCCTCTCTCTCCCTCCGTGCCTCTCTCTCCCTCCCTCCTCTCTCCATCCCATCTCTCTTCCTCCCTCCCTACCTCTCTCTACTACTCTCCCTCCCTCTCTCCCTCCATCCTCTCCCTCCCTCCCCCCCTCTCTCTCCCTCCCTCCCTCCCTCCCCTTCCTATCTCCCTCCCTCTCTCCCTCCCTATCTGCCTCCCTCCCTTCTCTCTCTCCCTCTCTCCCTCCCTCCACTCTCTCATTCTCTCCCTCCCTCCCTCAATACCTCTATCCCTCCGTCTGGCACCAACAACTATGCCACGTTCAAAGTCACTTAAACCACCAGCAGGTCGTCTTGACCATGTCTACATGCCTAAATGCATTGAGTTGCTGCCATGTGATTGGCTGATTAGATATTTGCGTTAAAGAGCAGTTGAACAGGTGTACCTAATAAAGTGGCCGGTGAGTGGATATATATATAATATGTATAATATAAAAATAAAAAAAAAGATTATTTTTGTGATCTATCCCTTTAATGCATTAAGAATGTGCAACAGACATCAATCAAAGCTATTTTCCATTTTAAACTCACAAATAAAGCCAGCCTGAAAATGGAGGCCAGGTCAGTTTGACTCTGGACCGTAACTGTTAATATCAGATGATACATCATAGTCATAGTACCCTCCCTTCCTGGTTAATAATCAACAACAACATGTACACTTACATAACTTTTACTGCTCAGTATCATAGCTCACACCACACCACACCACACCACACTACACTACACACCACTACACACACAACACTACACTACACTACACAACACTACACTACACTACACACCACTACACACACAACACTGCACACCACTACACACCACACAACACAACACACTAAAACACTACACAACACTACGCACCACAACACTACAAACCACACTACAGAACACACAACAACACACCACACCACACCACAACACTACACAGAACACAACACAACACAACACCACAAGTACACTTTTCAAGCAGAGCACACTCTTCCTGGTTAATGATCAACAAGAACCATAAACAGTGATATGATTTTTACTGCTCAGGATCACAGTTCACACAACACAACACTCACAGTGAACATTTCCATCACAGTTCAATCTTGTTAAATATGATGATTCATCAACAAGAGAGTTTCTCACGTTTCTCTTCTTCTGGCTTGGTTGTGGACACACGTTGGAGCTCATCCCTTAGCTGTTACACAGGAGAGTGTCCCTGCTCCGTGATTCCCAGTCACCCCTTAGAGACTTGGTACTCGACTCCTTAGTCTCCAACAGCAGCCATCGTCTCCAGAGTAAAGAGAAAACAGAGCTTTGCTGCCTAACTGATCATTCTGCTCCTTTTCGATTGGTCGTCTGCAGTTCTCCACTCTGTCTGTGAGTCAGGACTAAAGACAGTCTGATGGCTGCTGTCTGACTGAGAGGTTAGTCTGAGACTGAACTTCTCTACTGATGACAGACACGGAGGACAGATCAGGTGACTTACCTGTCAATGTGTGACCATGGGAGGGGTGGGGCAAGATATTTCTGATCCAATGAAATGATCGTGTGTGTGAATAATTCTGAGGAGGTGTCAGGTTGCAGAAGGCAAAGAAACTGGCAGTCACTCAATTCTGTTATGTGATCAAGACGTAGCCTCACCCACCCACAGTTCTACTTCCTTATCACTCATCATGTAGCTTGGAGCACCAAAGGATCAGATCATAAAGTGGAAAAAAGGAAAACTATAGTGATTAACTAAAGAAGCTTGAAAATACAATTTGATCAGTTTGATTTGTAGTTCTAGTTTCATAGTTTTATCTGCAGTCCTAGTTTTATAGTTTTATCTGTAGTCCAACTTGTATCTGTAGTCCAAGTATTATAGTTTGATCTGTAGTCCTAGTTTGATCTGTAGTCCTAGTTGTATAGTTTTATCTGTAGTCCTCGTT
>NC_139654.1:207500-222500 GCF_951799395.1 Argentina silus | reverse complement strand
TATCTATAACTATATATCTATCTATCTATTTATCTTTCTATCTGTCTATGTATCTACATCTGTATCTATATATCTGTATCTATATATCTCTCTGTCTGTCTGTCTATCTATCTATCTATCTATCTATCTATCTATCTATCTATATAACTGTATATCTATATCTATATCTTTATCTATCTATCTATCTAACTTTCTATCTATCTATCTATCTATCTATCTATCTATCTATCTATCTATCTATCTATCTATATATATATATATATATATATTTATCTATATCTGTCTATATCTATTTATATCTATTTATATCTATTTATATATCTATCTATATCTATATATTTACTTTTATTATTATTTTTATTTATTTATTGTTTTATTATTATTATTTTGAATATATATATAATGTATTTATTTTTATTATAAAAATAGTTTTATAATATTTGTGTTTTTGTGTATAATAATAATAATAATAATAATAATAATAAATAATAAATAATAATAAAACATTTGTATGTATACATTTATATTTTATATATGTGTAATATATTATTTTATAATAATTATATATATTTAAATATATGACTCCAGATACTGCATGTTTGTAATAATAATAAAAATAATAATAATAATAATAATAATAATAATAATAAAAATAATAACAATAAAAAACGTTATATATTATACAATATAATATTAATAATTATAGTAATAATAATAATAATAATAATAATATATATTTGACATATAATTTTCTTTGATAGTTTTCTAAATGTTTTATATACATTAAATATATTAAGTATATTAATATTAATAATAATAATAATAATAATAATAATAGTAACAATAATAATACTAATAGTAGAACTATATTTATATTTTTAATATGAATTGTACATCGTTAAATAATTAAGTATATTAATAATAATGATAATAATGATAATAATGATAATAATGATAATAATAATAATAATAATAATAATAATAATAATAATAATATATAAACCTTTTTTAGAACTTTTTTTATATATACATTGGGGGAAATAATTATTTGATCCCCTGCTGATTTTGTTAGTTTGCCCGATTACAATGAAATGAGCGGTCTATAATTTTTATGGTAGTTTTATTTTAACAAATAGAGACAGAATATCAACAAAGAAGTCCAGAAAAAACACATTATATGAAGTTATAAATTAATTTGCATTTGATCGCGGTCACAGAGACACACACACACATGGACAGACAGACACACACACACAGAAAGAGAGAGACACACACATACACACACACACTCAGAAAGAGACACACACAATAATAATATCACTAATATTAATAATAAAATGGATAATAATATCAATATTAATAATAATAATAAAAATAATTATAATTATAATTATAATAACTATAACAATAACATTAAAAATAATGATATGTCTACTAATAATAATAATAATATTAACAATAATAATATTAATATTAATAACAGGTATTTGCCGAGGCTCACCGGGTGTATGGGGAGCTCATGAGATACTCCCAGGAGTTCAAGGCCGAGAGGAAGCATGTGAGTGACGCTAACGCTACATGCTACGTGCTACATGCTATGTGCTACATAATACATGGTACATTCTTCATCATTTGTGCTATATGCTATGTGTTACACGCTACATGCTATGTGCTACATAATACATGGAACATTCTTCTATGCTACACGCTACGTGCTACGTCGTTCATGCTATGTGCTATATGCTACTTGCTACATGCCACATAATCCATGTGTCTGTGTGTGTGTGTGTCTGTGTGTGTGTGTGTGTGTCCCTCTCTTTCTGTGTGTGTGTGTGTGTCTGTGTGTGTGTGTCTCTGTGTGTGTGTGTGTGTGTGTGTCACACTGCTACTGTATGAATTAGCTACAGTCCCAATGCTACTGTATGAACTACCTACAGTCAATCACACTGCTACTGTATGAACTAGCTACAGTCAATCACACTGATACTGTATGAACTAGCTACAGTCAATCACACTGCTACTGTATGAACTAGATACAGTCAATCACACTGCTACTGTATGAACTAGATACAGTCAATCACACTGCTACTGTATGAACTAGATACAGTCAATCACACTGCTACTGTATGAACTAGCTACAGTCAATCACACTGATACTGTATGAACTAGCTACAGTCAATCACACTGCTACTGTATGAACTAGATACAGTCAATCACACTGATACTGTATGAACTAGCTACAGTCAATCACACTGCTACTGTATGAACTAGATACAGTCAATCACACTGCTACTGTATGAACTAGATACAGTCAATCACACTGCTACTGTATGAACTAGCTACAGTCAACCACACTGCTACTGTATGAACTAGATACAGTCAATCACACAGTCTAAAGCCTGATTGAAATGCTTAGTTTACACTTCACTACCCATAAGGCCTGTTGTAGTTTAGTCTTCACTACCCATAAGGCCTGTTGTAGTTTAGACTTCACTACCCATAAGGCCTGTTGTAGTTTAGACTTCACTACCCATATGGCCTGTTGTAGTTTAGACTTCACTACCCATAAGGCCTGTTGTAGTTTAGACTTCACTACCCATAAGGCCTGTTGTAGTTTAGACTTCACTACCCATAAGGCCTGTTGTAGTTTAGACTTCACTACCCATAAGGCCTGCTGTAGTTTAGATTAGATTCAACTTTATTGTCATTGTGCAGAGTACAAGTACAGAGACAACGAAATGCAGTTAGCAGAAAAGTGCAGTGTGAACAGTATATACAGGTAGTTCAGTATATGAGCAGTATAGTAGTGCAGGATAGTATAAGTAGTGCAGTGTCAGCAGTATATGAATTAGCAGTAGCATTATAAGCAGAATAAATAAAATGCAGTATGAACAGTGTAAGCAGCATATGAGCTGTATGAGCAATGCAGTATAAGCAGTATACATGTATGAACAGTAACATTAGAGTAAATAGCAGAATAAATATTAGATTAGATTCAACTTTATTGTCATTGTGCAGAGTACAAGTACAGAGACAACGAAATGCAGTTAGCGTCTAACCAGAAGTGCAAAATAGCAGAAAGTGCAATGAACAGTATTTACAGGTAGTGCAATATATGATCAGTATTAGTGCAATATGGAACGCCGTATGAACAGTATAAACAGGTATGTACAGTACGTACAGTGTATTAACAGTAGTATTAAAAGAAAAACCTAAGGATATGTGCATTATGACCACGTCTTGTTCACATCGATGCACAAACCTCCACCTCTGGTCTGACCCGGAGTCCCCCCCCCCCCCGCTGTTCTGTCTGCTCGGAGGACGTAGCGCCCTGCTGGCTCGGTAGCGTTGTCGGGTCCCTCGCTGTTGGGCCAGGTTTCCGTGAGAACTGCAGCCGCAGTTCATCCATCTTGTCTCATCCAGGGAAGGAACATCGGTGAGGAGAAAAGACGAGGTAGTGAGAGTCGATGTGGATGTTATCTTGAGCCGAGCTCTCAGCCCACCTCGGCTCCCTCGGCTGGGTTTTCCATCCCGGTCGGTGTAGCGGAGTCAGCTGGTCCCGCTGTTCTGCTCTAATCTCAGGGTATTGCGTCGATAAAAGATGTCTGGAATGCCGGAGCCGATGTCCAGAAGTTGTCGTCGGCTGTACGATATGGACGCTAAACTGTTTTTAGCGAGAATACTTGAAATAAACAAGCAAATAGCCACTAATTCGCAAACTCTGGAGAGACAGCGGGCTTCGCGATGCATGCACGCCGCCATCTTGGTAACGTTGCATTCATAGCCGGTGGAGTATGCTAAATGCTAATGTTGTATTCATATCCAATAAAGTAGGCTACATGCTAATATTACAGTGATATCCAGTGGTATCACTGTATCAGTGATACCACTGCATTCCCCGTATCAGATGATGAAGACACATGTTAATTCAATTGATTTGCGTATGAAATATCAAACCCAATGATGAACAACAACCTTTCAATCAAAAGTGAATCAATCAAAAGTGAGTGACGCGCGTGGACTTGAATGTACAAAAGAAACAACAGGTGACAGGTCAATAATCAACCACCAAAAATGCTTTTTTTCAAAGCGTACACATCACGTTTGATGTCAACAACAAAGGAGATGAGTAAAAAAACAAAAAACACACAGTCAAGTTCCTTCATTTGAATATGATGAAGATGATGATGATGATGATGATGATGATGATGATGATGATGATACCTGCGTTCATATCAATAAGGTATTTGTGAACCAAACAACCGCGTGACCTCATGATGACTCTACACGTCAGAGAGGCGTGTGTCTTGTTCCATGTGATGTATTTCTATCTGAAGGCAGCCCCGTGCGGGACCACGGACAGCTCCTCTGTGTGTGTGTGTGTGTGTGTGTGTGTGTGTGTGTGTCTGTGTGTGTGTGTCTGTGTGTGTGAGAGAGGGGGAAAGGGGTCAGGGGTCATCGTCATTCAGGGGGTCAAAGGTCATCGTCATTCAGGGGTCAAAGGTCATTGTCATTCAGGGGTCAAAGGTCATTGTCATTCAGGGGTCAAAGGTCATTCTCATTCTCCCTCCCTCCCTCCCTCCCTCCCTCCCTGAGGGGCGGGGCAGGGGTCATAGGTCATCCTCCCTCCCTCCCTCCCTCATTCTCCCTCCCTCCCTCCCTCCCTCCCTCCCTCCCCCCTCTTCCTCCCTGAGGGGCGGGGCAGGGGTCACAGGTTTTCCCTCCCTCTATCCCTCCCTCCCTCCCTCCCTCCCTCCCTCCCTCCCAGTGCCATGGGGGGGGGCAAAAAAGAGTCACCCTAAAGGGTAGCATAGTGCCCACCCCCCCCCCCCCTCCGTCCCCCACCATGGCGATCGGTAGTGGAATCGTTTAATGATGAGACGGCGTAACTGGGGGAGTCAAGACGGCCGCCCGTCGGAGCCCCCCCGCTCAATCCCTGTCCGCCCGTTGTCGGATTCGAACCGGCCCCCCTTCCGCTCTCGGGGGGTCCGTCTCATCCCCTCGCACCACCGATCCGCTCACGACCCACGGCTGAAAAAGATCAACAAAGTGGCCGCCCTCGAGCGGGGGAGTCGGTCGCCCCGTCGGAGGTTTTTCTAGAACGAGATTCAAATCCGCACGCGCACTCATCGGGGTCTCCAAATGAGAGGCGCGCGCGCTCGACCTCCTCCGGACAGAGAGGGACTTCAAAAACTTCGGGGGCGGAGGCGGGGTTCGAACCCGCAGCCTTCCGCTCACGGGGTCCCCGTGGGTACCGCTAGACCGGCCGGTCGGCACAGCTCGGTTAAAAACACATCCGACTAAGGATGTGAAACAACATTCCGGCCGGTTGAATGACTAATAGCGATGGAAAAAGAAGATTTTGGAAAATACCTCTAAAAAGCAAAACATATGTCAAAATTCTCAAGAAAAGATGTCTTTAACACAATCGAATGACAAATCAATTCCTATCAAAATAAGGAAACAACCGATCAAATACAATTATGAACAACCTTTCAATCAAAAGAAAAAGGAGTCAAGCGCAGAGTGAGTGCCACACGCAAAGCACGACACGACACAATTTGTACATTTAAATGTACAAAACCAATAACAGGTGACATAAATAATCCCCCCAAAAGACTTCAAAAATGTCCGGGGCGGAGGCGGGGTTCGAACCGGCAGCCTTCCGCTCACGGGGTCCCCGCGGGTACCGTTACACCGGCCGGTCAGGCGTGTCGGAATTCAGATCAAATCCAATTATGAACAACAGCAGCAACAACAACAACAACAACAACTTCTGAATCAAAAGTTGAATGATTACCAAAGATAAATGTTCATTCTGAATGAGATGATTCAAAAAAGCTAGTAATTCAATATCAGACTATGACTCTTAGCGGTAGGTTTTTAAGCATTATCATGAAAACATTCAATCGCTTGCCTTTTGACTTCAATCTGAATCTGGTCGACACACAGTCCGGTCAGAGCGTTTCGTTCGTTTATTGAAGGAGAAGACAAACAACGTGTTACTTGTAGCTATTTTATTGATATGTCAAAATGTCAAAATGACAAAAGGAGTCAAGCGCAGAGTGCCACACGCAAAGCACGACACGCGTGGACTTAAATGTACAAAACCAATAACAGGTGACATAAATAATCCCCCCGAAAGACTTCAAAAATGTCCGGGGCGGAGGCGGGGTTCGAACCGGCAGCCTTCCGCTCACGGGGTCCCCGCGGGTACCGTTACACCGGCCGGTCAGACGTGTGATTCAACTACTAGTGATTCAACTACTAGTGATGATTCAACTACTAGTGATTCAACTACTAGTGATTCGACTACTAGTGATGATTCAACTACTAGTGATTCAACTACTAGTGATGATTCAACTACTAGTGATTCAACTACTAGTGATTCAACTACTAGTGATTCAACTACTAGTGATGATTCAACTACTACTGATGATTCAACTACTAGTGATGATTAAACTACTAGTGATTAAACTACTAGTGATTAAACTACTAGTGATGATTCAACTACTAGTGATTCAACTACTAGTGATGATTCAACTACTAGTGATTCAACTACTAGTGATGATTCAACTACTAGTGATTCAACTGCTAATGATTCAACTACTAGTGATTCAACTACTAGTGATTCAACTACGAGTGATGATTAAACTACTAGTGATTCAACTACTAGTGATTCAACTACTAGTGATGATTCAACTACTAGTGATGATTCAACTACTAGTGATTCAACTACTAGTGATGATTCAACTGCTAGTGATGATTCAACTACTAGTGATTCAACTACTAGTGATTCAACTACTACTGATGATTCAACTACTAGTGATTCAACTACTAGTGATTCAACTGCTAGTGATGATTCAACTACTAGTGATTCAACTACTAGTGATTCGACTACTAGTGATTCAACTACTAGTGATTCAACTACTAGTGATTCAACTACTGTCTCCCGGCAGTCAGGCCCTGTACAGGTGCCCCGGACCAACCCTCTGTCTAACAGGTATGGACCTCAGCCTGCAGGGTCTTACCCTGTAAGCTACTTCCTAACAGGTCCTGTGTAGGTTGGTGTGGATTAGACTCACTCCGCTGTTAACAGTCTACGTCCCATAGTTCCTCCATTGACTTCCTTTACCCACTTCAGTTGAACTGAAAACTCCCCCGAAAACCATACACAGAAGTGGGTAACCTCTATGGTTAACGACTGCTCTAATCTTATATGAGTGCAAGTTGGTGTGGTTGCGGAAAGGTGTTTATCGGTAAGTATAATTTACCCAAAGGAGGTAATGATGGGCTAGATATAACCATTCAGATCCTATGATGAAATATGCACAGTAATCTATAACCTTTTATGTCACCAGGAGGAGGTAAAAATACTTTTGATGAATGGAATAGTTCAATAAAAATAACATTTTTAAAAATTGAGTTTAGAAAACTGTTACTTTAAATGCAGGTTAGATTGTTTAATAATGGATTAAAGCATTACAGCATAGCTAAGTTATCATAAAAATGGGTTACAGACAGAGTATTCAAATATAAAAATGATGAAAATATAAAAATGATCAAAATTAGAAAATAATAAAATCTCTACCTCTATCTCTCCTCAGCCTAATCTACTTGTCTGTGAAATTTAGAGAAGTCCCAGTTCCTCTCCGTCGAGTGAAGCCGGTTCCTCTTTCCGCCACGGCTGTGGTAAAGAGCCGGTGTTATGCTCCCCTGGCTGAGGGACCCCTGGCTGAATCAGTCCCTCCCCTGGCGGAGGGACTCTGATTCCCGCAGAGTGTCTCAGCTTTGCCCCCTGAAACTGCTCTACCGGTCTCAGCTTTTCCTCTAAGTCCGTTCTTCCTCAAAGAAAGGTCCGCCAGGTCCTCTGTTGCAATCCAGTGGCGAGTCCGTTAGTCAGGATTTGATCAGAGTGTGAACTCCGGCCACGGAGAACTTCTCGGGCACCAGACTATGAGAGCTCCAGTTCCACCCCGGGGTGAGGTATCCAACACGCTCCGTCCTGCTCCGGTTCTTCAGGTTTTAACGCTCCTCAGCGGGGAATGACCGCTGCGCTGCTCCGGGGAGCTCTTTTTATACTCTGCTTTTGATCCAAAACTCCTCCCATATGACATAATCTCTGTTTACTAACAGACCCAAGATTCCTCACATGTGACATCTTCTTTGTCTACAAACAGAGCGGTGTTTAACCCTTTGAGCGATTAGCTAGAACCGTGGCTAAGCTAAGCTAGTAGCTAAGTAGCTTCCTTCTAAAGTAAATAAGGAAGTGCTTTTGGGGAAGTCCTTTTAAGGAACTTTCTCTGTCCCTCAACTCTCAGTGTTACAAAACCTCATCAACATCAATACAATACATCCAAACAGTAATACAGTATAGTAATCACACATATCAATAGATCAAAACCAATAAATCACTCTATACTTCACATTGTTACACTTAATCATTGTTATCATTCTCATACTTGATTATGGACACAGTAGTACTTTTTGTTGGGGATTCCCACCACCTGACATACTTCACCCCGAAGGCCCTATATAATATCCCCTTATATGCAATAATAAAACTCTGTATCATCAAAATAAACGTCAGTAATATAGTATCATACATCAGTAATCATCCCTGAGTAAGATTCACGCAATCAAACATTGGTATTCTTCTATTCTTAGTACTTTCATTGGTAGCATGCCGTCATCACAATGAGGCCTAAGCAGACATGTTGACACGGGGTCATACACTCACACTCTAGTTCCTCTTAAGCAGTTATGCAGTCACACATATTTGAATCAACTTATCATTCATAAGAAGTTATGCAGTCACACCTATTTGAATCAACTTATCATTCATAAGAAGTTATGCAGTCACACCTATTTGAATCAACTTATCATTCATAAGCAGTTATGCAGTCGCACCTATTTGAATCAACTTATCATTCATAAGCAGTTATGCAGTTGCACCTATTTGAATCAACTTATCATTCATAAGCAGTTATGCAGTTGCACCTATTTGAGGGATAGATGGAAGATAAAATGTGTTTCAGGAACATCCTCAGCCGCGGTGTCCCTCGTCAGGTTGGGCCCCCGGCTGCTAAGCTTTTTCTCTTTCTCTTGCCGTGTCGTGGTGATTCACCAAGGTTGCTCTCAAACCTCGGGCCGATCCTGCCGTGCTTAACTGGGGAACGTTGGGAATGGTGTTCAGGCCGGGGAAAGGCCGTACTAGACTCACCCTGGGTGACACAACTCAAACACCCAATTTAACAAACTCTTATATACACACACACACACAGCAGAAGGAACAACATGTACGTTGGATAGATAGACACGTGAAGGAATCTATGGAAAGTGAATTACAGAACATGTCCATGTTGTACTGACAGAGAAGGAGAGCTGTCTTCACATCCACTCCCTGCTATCTTACACACAGCAACGTGATCCAGCATCACAACTCAAACAGCCAATCTAACCAACTCTTATATACATACAGACACTCTCTCCTGTGTTATTCTCAGAGTTCATCATCAGTCTGATTTGATCATCTAATCATTCATCTGGATTGTCAGATGCATTTCCATCAAAAAAACTAAAAAACATGTAAGCTTCTATTTTTTGTCACTCTATTGCAGTCTATTTTACTATCAGATGCATTTTATTTAATATAACATAATATTATATATATATATATATATATATATATATATATATATATATATATATATATATGTATATATATAGTAAAAAATAATATAACTACACACAACAATCCTACACACTACACACTACACCCTACACCCTACACACTGGGAGAGGGAACATCTGTACATCCAACATCTCAGTGAAAACACACCACTATCCAACTGCATCATGTTCTGATACATCATGTTTGAGCCTTTGGTGTTCAGTGTGATCTCCCTTAGACTAGTTAACACAGGGTCACTGAACCGCGCTTGTACCAAAACCTAAACCCTGGGTAGAGGGGCTCAGTGAATATGGAGTGGAATGTGTGCAGGAGGGTCCGTGTGTCAGAGGAGACGCTGTAGAAGGACAGAGTGCCGGCCGGCCAGTCCAGATACACTCCTACTCTGTGGGAGCCAGAGGAGGGGACAGGTATGTCAGTCCTCTTATTATTGTGCCAGGCGGAGTAACTGTCATCAGAGCACCACAGACTCCAGGACTTGTCATTGTATCCCAACACACAGTCATAACCATCTCCTCTCCTGCTGATTCCTTTATATGTCACTCCTATATCAGCCCCTTCCCCACTACACTCTACCTCCCAGTAACAGCGCCCAGTCAGACCCTCTCTACACAGCACCTGTGACCAGCCCTCAAATCTCTCTGGGTGATCAGGATACGGCTGCTTCTCTCTCCCCAGTGTCACCTTTCTGTTCTCCTCAGACAGAGAGAGGAGTCTGTGTGCTGTGTTTGGGTCCAGTGTGAGCTCACAGGCATCTGGGAGAAGAGCAGAGGGAGGGAGGGAGGGAGGGAGAAAGAGAGAGAGAGGGAGAGAGAGAGGAAAGAGAGGGAGGGAGAGAGGGAGAGAGGGGGGAAAGAGAGAGAGAGAGAGAGGAGAGGGGGGGGAGAGAGAGGGGGACGGAGGAAGAGAAAGAGAGAGAGAGATGGAGGGAGAAAAAAGAAAGAGAGAGAGAGAGGAGGAAGAGAGAGAGAGAGAAGGAAGAGAGAGGGGGATTGAGGAAGAAAAAGAGAGAGTGATGGAGGGAGAGAGAGAGAGAGAGAGGAGAGAGAGAGAGGGAGAGAGAGATAGAAAGAAGGAACAGAGAGGGGGACAGAGGAAGAGAAAGAGAGAGATGGATGGAGGGAGGGAGAGAGAGAGAGAGGGAGAGAGAGAGAGAGGAGAGAGAAAGAGAGAGAAAGAGAGAGAGAGGGGAGGGAGAGAAAGAGAGGGGGGACAGAGAGGGGGACGGAGGAAGAGAAAGAGAGAGAGGGATGGAGGGAGAGAGAGACAGAGAGAGAAAAAGAGAGAGAGAGAGGGGAGAGAAAGAGAGAGAGAGATAGGGAGAAGGAACAGAGAGAGGGATGGAGGGAGAGAGAGAGGGAGAGAGAGGAGAGAGTGAGAGACAAAAGGAACAGAGAGGGGGACACAGAAAGAAAAAGAGAGAGAGGGATGGAGGGAGAGAGAGAGAGAGGGAGAGAGAGGAGAGAGAAAGAGAGAGGGAGAGAGAGAGGGGAGAGATAGAGAGAAGGAACAGAGAGGGGGACAGAGGAAGAGAAAGAGAGAGAGGGATGGAGGGAGAGAGAGAGGGAGAGGGGAGGGAGAGAGAGAGAGAGAGGGGGACAGAGAGGGGGACGAAGGAAGAGAAAGAAAGAGAGGGATGGAGGGAGAGAGAGACAGAGAGAGAGAGAGAGAGGGAGAAGGAACAGAGAGGGGGATGGAGGAAGAGAAAGAGAGAGAGGGATGGAGAGAGAGAGAGAGAGAGAAAGAGAGAGACAGAGAGAGAGAGAGAGAGAGAGAGAGGAGAGAGATAGAGAGACAGAGAAGGAATAGAGAGGGGGACGGAGGAACAGAAAGGGAGAGAGAGAGGGAGAGTCAGATACGTAGGCTGTCTTTGATGAGTCTCTCCCTCTCCTAGAGATCTCTAGTTGTGTCTCAGGGTTTGTGGAGAGGATCAATGGAGGGAGGGAGGGAGGGAGGGATAGAGGGAGAGAGGGAGGGATAGAGGGAGGTAGGGAGGGAGAGGAGAGAGGAACGGAGAGAGGGAGGGAGGGAGAGAGAAAGAGAGAGAAAGACTGTCAGCTACTTCAGGAGAAACACACTTACATTGGAAGAACTGGTCCTGGGCTCTGGTCTTGGGCTCTGGTGGCAGGAAAACATCCACTTCATTCACTACAGACAGGAGGGAGGGAGGGAGGGAGGGAGGGAGGGAGAGAGGTAGAAAGAGGGAGGGAGGGGGGAGGTAGGGGTAGAGGGAGGGAGAAAGGGAGGAGAGGGAGGGAGGGGGAAATAGGGAGAGAGGGAGGGAGGGAGAGGAGGGAGGAAGGGCGAGAGGAAGAGAGAGGAGGGAGAGAGGGAGATGGAGGGAGAGGAGGGAGGGAGGGAGAAAGAGGGAGGGATAGAGTTAGGGAGAGGAGAGAGGGAGGGAGGGAGGGATAGAGGGAGGGGGGGAGAGAGGGAGAGGATGGAGGGGGGGAGGGAGAGAGAGGGGGGCAGGGAGAGGAGGGATAGAGGGAGGGAGAGAGATGGGATGGATAGAGGAGGGAGGGAGAGAGAGGAGGAAGGGAGGGAGGGTGGGAGAGGAGGGAGGGAGGGAGAGAAGGATGGAGAAAGTGGGAAGGAGAGGATAGAGGGAGAGAGGGAGGGATGGAGAGGAGGGAGGGAGGCAGGGAGAGAGGGAAGAATAGAGGGAGGGAGGGAAGGTGGGAGAGGAGGGAGGGAGTGAGAGAGGGATGGAGAAAGTGGGAGGGAGAGGATAGAGGGAGGGAGGGAGGGAGGCAGGGAGAGAGGGAAGGATAGAGAGAGGGAGAGGATAGAGGGAGGGATAGAGGGAGGGAGGAAGGTATAGAGGAAAGGAGGGAGAGAGGGAGGGATATAGGGAGGGAGAGAGAGGAGGGAGAGAGAGAGGGATAGAGGGAGGGAGGAGGGAGGGGGAGAAGCAGAGAGGCAGAGATGGAGGGACAGGAGAGAGAGAGGGAGGGAGAGAGGGGGTGAGGGAGAGAGGGAGGGGGGAGAGAGACGAGGGAAGGAGGAAGAGAGGGAGAGGAGGGATTGAGGGAGGGAAGGAGGGAGAGATAGAGGGATTGATAGTGGGAGGGATGGAGTGTAAGAGGGAGAGAGAGGAGGGAGAGAGAGGGAGGGAGAGAGAGGAAGGAGGGAGGGAGGGAGAGGGGGAGGGAGGGAGAGGGGGAGGGAGAAAGAGGGAGTGATCGAGGTAGGGAGAGAGGGAGGGATAGAGGGAGGGAAGTAGGGAGCGAAGGAGAGAGAGGAGGGAAGGAGGCAGAGAGAGAGGGATAGAGGGAGGGAGAGCGTGAGGGAGACAGGTGGGGGAGGTAGGGAGGGAGAGGATGGAGGGAGAGAGGTAGGGAGAGTAGTAGAGAGAGGCACGGAGGGAGAGCAAGAGGAGGGAGGGAGGCAGGAAAGGGAGGAGAGGGGAGTGAAAGAAAGAAAGAAAGATAAAGATTGTGACAGAGAGAGAGAGAGAGTGAGGGAGGGTGAGAAGGAGGGAGAGAGAGAGGGAAGGAGGGAGAAAGAGGGATGGAGAGAAGAAGGGAGATAGGGTGGGAGGGAGGAAGGGAGTGATAGAGGGAGGGAAAGAGGGTGGGATAGAGGGAGGGAGGGAGGGAGAGAGGGAGGGAGAGAGGGATGGAGAGAGGGAGAGAGAGAAGGGAGGGAGGCAGAGAGGGAGGGAGAGGAGGGAGAAAGGGAGGGAGAGAGAGGGGGGAGGGAGGGAGGGAGGGAGAGGATGGAGGGAGAGAGGGAGGCAGAGTAGTAGAGAGAGGTAGGGAGGGAGGAAGAGAGATGGGATGGAGAGAGGAGGGAGGGAGAGAGAGGCACGGAGGGAGAGAGAGGCACGGAGGGAGAGCAAGAGGAGGGAGGGAGGCAGGAAAGGGAGGGGAGTGAAAGAAAGAGAGAGAAAGATTGTGACAGAGAGAGAGAGAGAGAGAGAGTGTGAGGGAGGGTGAGAGGGAGGGAGAAAGAGGGATGGAGAGAGGGATGAAGATAGGGAGAGAGAGGCACAGAGGGAGAGCAAGAAGAGGGAGGGAGGGAGGGAGGGAGGAAAGGGGTGGGAGTGAAAGAAAGAGAGAGAGATTGTGACAGAGAGAGAGAGAGAGAGAGAGGGAGGGAGGGTGAGGACGAGAGAGAGAGAGCGAGTAAAGGAGGGAAAGAGGGAGGTAGAGTTAGGGAGAGAGGGAGAGAGTGTGGGAGGTAGAGGGAGAGAGAGAAAAAACAGAGAAAGAGGGAAAGAGAGAGAGAGAGAGAGATTGGATGGGGAGGGGGGGAGAGAGAGAGACAGAGAGAGAGAGAGAGAGAGAGAGACAGAGACATGTATCAGTCAAGGGTTGTAAACATGGACAGGTCCCACATTGTTCTGATGGGGGGGGAAAGAGAAGGCCTCACTTTGCAGGTTAACCCTTTGGGGACCAGGGGTATTTTCTCCATTTTTACATACATTTAAAGCAGGTCTGCCATGAATTAGAAGCTGCTGGAACACAGGTGTCAGTGTCCACAGTCAAGCATGTTTTACATCGCAATGGGCTGAGAGGCTGCCGTGCAAGAAGGAAGCCGTTGTTCCAGAAGCGACACCTTAAGGCTTGACTGAAGTTTGCTGCTGATCACATGGACAAAGAAAAGGCCTTCTGGAGGAAAGTTCTGTGGTCAGATGAAACAAAAATTTAGCTATTTGGCCACAATGACCAGAAATATGTTTGGAGGAGAGAAGGTGAGGCCTTTCACCCCAAGAACACCATACCTACCGTCAAGCATGGTGGTGGTAGTATTACGCTCTGGGCCTGTTTTGCTGCCAGTGGAACTGGTGCTTTACAGAAAGTAAAGGGAATAATGAAGAAGGAGGATTACCTCCAAATTCTTCAGGAAAACCTAAAGCCAGAAGGTTGCTTCTTGGACATAGTTGGGTGTTCAAACAGGACAATGACCCCAAACACACATCAAACGTGGTAAAGGAATGGATAAATCAGGCTAGAATTAAGGTCTTAGAATGGCCTTCACAAATCCTGACTTAAACCCCAGTGAGAACATGTGGAGTGTGCTGAAGAAACAAGTCCGTGTCAGAAAGCCATAAATTTAGTTGAACTGCAGGGATTCTGTCAAGAGGAGTGGTCAAAGATTAAACCAGAAGCTTGCCAGGAGCTTGTGGATGGCTACCAAAAGCATCTAATTGAGGTGAAAATGGCCAAGGGACATTTAACCAAATATTAGCATTGCTTTATGTATTTTTGACCTAGCAGATTGTCACATTTTTAGAAGACACATAATAAATTCATAAAAGAACCAAACTTCATAAATGTTTTTTGTGACAAAGAAGTATGTGC
>NC_139654.1:182500-202500 GCF_951799395.1 Argentina silus | reverse complement strand
CCTGTTGAATGTTCTTATTCTAAACTCTGACTTTTTTCCAATTTAAAATATTTTAAAAAACAACAGAACCTCATCACGAGTGTGATTCTAAATCACCTCCACTACATTAACCCCACTTTGAACTCCCACATGAAGGAGAGGTAAGGAGTGCACACTTCAGGATGAAGGGAAGAGAATCTGAATCACACAGAGTATCTCTGACTCTGACCCAGTAAACTCAGTTCCATCAGCCTCAACTATGAAGTTTCTCTGAATGTAGGTCAGGGCCTATGAGGAAATGGGGCCTAGAAATGGTGAGGGGGTGGGGGGTTTCCTGTTGCTACATGTGACTTCTGAGAATTGCAGGGCTGACTGTGTGGTTTTCTCCTCATGTACACGACAACATTTACAATAAAGTATCAATCAATCAGACTTTACTTGTACAGCACACTTCATACACACTTTAACACAATGTCCTTCACAGAGAGAATAAATAATTAAAAGGGAAAGAGACTACAGAGACACAGGCAGATAAAAACTAATTATATAAGGTATTTTAGTCATTAAAAGAGGGGCTGCAGGGATGTCATTGATTTTCATTGACTAATGCAATGCAGTAATTTATAATGTAGGTCAAATGAAATAATAAGATGAATTAATATGTATCAAATCAGCAAAACAATCACAAAAGGTCCAAATAAAATTAGAAACATCCTCCTCATTTTCAATAAATCCAGATGAGAAGAAGACTTGAGTTTGGAGGTTTGATGCCACAGCCAACGCCCAAATGAGGTGAATCAGGATGTAACAATTCACTGCCAAGCACGCTCTGTTCTCCAAAACGTGTCTCTTTCTTTTGAACACGGTGCTAGGATGTATGTGTATGACTACTACCAAAGACACATAGACCACAATTTTTAGAGAAAATAAAGTACCAGTTTTTTTACATCCTGACATAAACAATAGGTACTAGTGCACACTTCAGGATGAAGGTAAAGAATCTGAATCCATCACACAGTATTGAGTATCTCTGCTCTGACCCTGACCCAGGAAACTCAACTATGATCAAACACAATCAGCTTAAATATCACAAAAGGTTGACTTCAGAGAATTGCAGGTCTGACTGTGTGTTATTGTAAAACATATACAATATGAAGTATGAACCACCATCAGCTTAAATAGCAAAAAGTCCACATAAAAACAGAAACGTACCTGGTTGATGTACTTGATGTACCCTGGTTCTCGTAGGCTGGTCTCTATTAAACTGGTGTTCTAGAAGTCTACTGGTTTCTCTGGTCTTGAGGTGATGAGCTTTCAAGAACAAAGTCAGGAGCTTGACTGAAGACAGACGAGGTGACGATCTAACTGTGGGTTCAGGAAGTGTTTCTGATGAGTTATTGAGAGAGGAAACTGCAGGAAGGGAGTGACAGATGAAAACAACTACAGGAAGTGACGCTGTAGGCAGGTCTGTGGTGCCGTTGAGAGACGATATGCAGGCAGACACAGTTCAGGGTTGGGGTTAGGGTTAGGGTTAGGGTTAAGGTTCAGGGTTAGGGTTAGGGTTAAGGTACAGGGTTAAGGTTAGGGTTAGGGTTAGGGTTAGGGTTAAGGTTCAGGGTTAGGGTTAGGGTTAAGGTTCAGGGTTAAGGGTAGGGTTAAGGTTAGGCATATAGGAAAACATATATAAATATATAAATAAATGAGTGCTTAAGAAATATATCCTCCCCATCTAAAATCAGAGTAAGAAAGATACAATTAAGTGAATAAATAAATAAGTAAATACTTCCCTCATGTATATCTCTAACTTATCTTATTATACAGTCAATCACACTGCTACTGTATGAACTAGCTACAGTCAATCACACTGCTACTGTATGAACTAGCTACAGTCAATCACACTGCTACTATATGAACTAGCTACAGTCAATCACACTGCTACTGTGTGAACTAGCTACAGTCAATCACACTGCTACTGTATGAACTAGCTACAGTCAATCACACTGCTACTGTATGAACTAACTACAGTCGCAATGATACACTATATGAACTACCCATAAGGTTTGTTGTAGTTTAGACTTCACTACCCATAAGGCCTGTTGTAGTTTAGACTTCACTACCCATAAGGCCTGTCGTAGTTCAGACTTCACTACCCATAAGGCCTGTTGTAGTTAAGACTTCACTACCCATAAGGCCTGCTGTAGTTTAGACTTCACTACCCATAAAGCCTGTTGTAGTTTAGATTAGATTCAACTTTATTGTCATTGTGCAGAGTACAAGTACAGAGATAACGAAATGCAGTTAGCAGAAAAGTACAGTGTGAACAGTATATACAGGTAGTTCAGTATATGTGCAGTATAGTAGTGCAGTATAGTATAAGTAGTGCAGTGTTAACAGTATATACAGGTAGTTCAGTATATGAGCAGTCTTGTAGTGCAGTATAGTATAAGTAGTGCAGTGTTAACAGTATATACAGGTAGTTCAGTATATGAGCAGTATAGTAGTGCAGTATAGTATAAGTAGTGCAGTGTTAACAGTATATACAGGTAGTTCAGTATATGAGCAGTATAGTAGTGCAGTATAGTATAAGTAGTGCAGTGTCAGCAGTATATTAATTAGCAGGAACATTATAAGCAGAATAAATCAAATGCAGTATGAACAGTGTAAGCAGCATATGAGCTGTATGAGCAATGCAGTATAAGCAGTATATATGTATGAACAGTAACATTAGAGTAAATAGCAGAATAAACATGGAACGCCGTATGAACAGTATGTACAGTATGTACAGTACGTACAGTGTATTAACACTAGTATTAAAAGAAAAACCTAAGGATATGTGCATTATGAACACGTCTTGTTCACATCGATGCACAAACCTCCACCTCTGGTCTGACCCGGAGTCCCCCCCCCCCCCCCCCCCCCCCCCCCCGCTGTTCTGTCTGCTCGGAGGACGTAGCGCCCTGCTGGCTCGGTAGCGTTGTCGGGTCCCTCGCTGTTGGGCCAGGTTTCCGTGAAAACCATCATGTTACAGTCCGTAATCCATGTGTGTGTGTGTGTGTGTGGAGCCGCAGTTCATCCATCTTGTTCGCCAGGGAATGAACATCGGTGAGGAAAAGGCTTGGTCGTTGTGTTGTTATTACAGTACATGATATTGGTTCCGCCCTATGCTGTTGTACCCGGACTGAGGGACCGCAGGTAAAACCTACAATGCTTGAATGTACAGATGCACGTCGTGGAATAAAGCCAGTAAAAGAAACCCTGCCCGTTCATTCCTAGTTAGGAATACAAATAAAATAATAAAACACAAACATAACAGTAGTGAGAGTCGATGTGGAGTTATCTTGAGCCGAACTCTCAGCCCACCTCGGCGATGTATGCGCGCCGCCATCTTGGTACACGCCCTCCCTGCGTGATTGGTGGATTTGGTAGCAGGCTAGGTTGAGTCGCTCAGACGCTGCCTTTTGATTGGTCGATTCGCACGTCCGTCTTCTTCGCTACACGTGTTGTCGGTATTGACAAACATTTCAGTGACAGTGACATGCGCGCGACGCATGCGCGCCGCCATCTTGGTTTTGATATCCAGTGGAGTATGTTCCATGCTAACGTAGTAGGGTTATCCAATGGAGTAGGCTGCATGCTAACGTTGCATTCATAGCCGGTGGAGTATGCTAAATGCTATTGTTGTATTCTTATCCAGTGAAGTAGGCTACATGCTAATATTAGCACTGCATCGCGCGCATGTCACTGAAATGTTTGTCAATACCGACAACACGTGTGGCGAAGAAGACGGACGTGCGAATCGACCAATCAAAAGGCAGCGTCTGAGCGACTCAACCTAGCCTGCTACCAAATCCACCAATCACGCAGGGAGGGCGTGTACCAAGATGGCGGCGCGCAAACATCGCGAAGCCCGCTGTCTCGCTGAATTAGTGGCTATTTGCGTGTTTATTTCAAGTATTCTCGCTAAAAACAGTTTAGCGTCCATATCGTACAGCCGACGACAACTTTTGGACATCGGCTCCGGCATTCCAGACATCTTTTATCGACGCAATACCCTGAGATTAGAGCAGAACAGCGGGACCAGCTGACTCCGCTACACCGACCGGGATGGAAAACCCAGCCGAGGGAGCCGAGGTGGGCTGAGAGCTCGGCTCAAGATGACATCCACATCGACTCTCACTACCTCGTCTTTTCTCCTCACCGATGTTCCTTCCCTGGATGAGACAAGATGGATGAACTGCGGCTGCGGATCCCCCCCCCCCGCTCACACACACACACACACACACACACACACACACACACACACACACACATGGATGACGGACTGCAACATGATGGTTCTCACGGAAACCTGGCCCAACAGCGAGGTGTGGTGGGAGGGGGGGGCTGCTCTGTCTTCACTCTCTGAATATGTTTGCCCTCCTCAAATCCTGACCCTCCTGGCCTTAGATCAGCTCATGGGACTCCACAATACTGCACTAACCCAATAGCTACCAAATACATGATACCAGACATAGAAATCCAGTCACTACAAAGGGATCCATGGTTGCTTGCTCCCCTGTTGAGAGCAACTATAACTCTCACTTATGCATTCTTATCATAATGCACCACAGTGATCTTTTGGCTGCGTGTAGCTGCTCTCTGCTGGACTGGGGAGTCCACCCTGTCAACTACAGACACTGAGGTGAGATCTCAGACTATTCTTGTTGTCAGACACGTCATTACTAAGTGTCTGTTACATTATCAATGATACTCTTGTTGCTCTGCAAGGCTCAATGATTGAGACAGACAATGTCCATTATTTTCCAATCAATTCCTATATCATGGTTCTGTGTGTGTGTGTGTGTGTGTGTGTGTGTGTGTGTGTGTGTGTGTGTGTGTGTGTGGTGTGGTGGGGTGGGCACTCTCTCAATAACCTTTCTTTCCTCAATTCCTCATCAATCTGGCCTGAGATCAGCTGATGGGGCTACACAACCCAATAGCAATCAAATATACCAGACTGAGAAATACATTGACTACAAACATGCCTGTGATTGGCTTGAATAATGAATTCTTATCATAATGCACCTCAGTGATCGTTTGGCAACATGTATTTATTCCTCATTCAGGCTGAATGGATGTCACCTCACAGAGAGATGCTGTGAAGCGTTGGCCTCAGCTCTCAGCTCAGACTCCTGCCACCTGAGAGAGCTGGACCTCAGTCATAATGATCTAGGTGACGGGGGGGTGAAGCTGCTCTCTGCTGGACTGGGGAGTCCACACTGTCAACTACAGACACTGAGGTGAGGTCTCAGACTATTCTTGTTGTCAGACACATCATTCCTAAGTGTCTGTTACATTATCATTCTATGGAATCAATGATACTTGCACTGAAAGGGTCAATCATTGAGACAGACAATGTACATTATCTTCCAATCAATTACTGTAGTGTGTGTGTGTGTGTGTGTGTGTGTGTGTGTGTGTGTGTGTGGTGGGAGGGGGGCTGCTCTGTCTTCACTCTCTGAATATGTTTGCCCTCCTCAAATCCTGACCCACCTGGCCTTAGATCACCTCATGGGACTACACAATACTGCACTAACCCAATAGCTAGCAAATACATTATACCAGACGTAGAAATCCAGTCATTACAAATGTATCCATGGTTGCTTGCTCCCCTGTTCAGAGCAACTATAACTCTCACTCATGAATTCTTATCATAATGCACCACAGTGATCGTTTGGCTGCATGTATTTACTTGTATTCCTCATTCAGGTTGAATGGATGTCACCTCACAGAAAGATGCTGTGAAGCGTTGGCCTCAGGTCTCAGCTCAGACTCCTGCCACCTGAGAGAGCTGGACCTCAGTAATAATGATCTAGGTGACGGGGGGGTGTAGCTGCTCTCTGCTGGACTGGGGAGTCCACCCTGTCAACTACAGACACTGAGGTGAGATCTCAGACTATTCTTGTTGTCAGACACGTCATTACTAAGTGTCTGTTACATTATCAATGATACTCTTGTTGCTCTGCAAGGCTCAATGATTGAGACAGACAATGTCCATTATTTTCCAATCAATTCCTATATCGTGTGTGTGTGTGTGTCTGTGTCTGTGTCTGTGTCTGTGTCTGTGTGTGTGTGTGTGTGTGTGTGTGTGTGTGTGTGTGTGTGGTGGGGTGGGCACTCTCTCAATAACCTTTCTTTCCTCAATTCCTCATCAATCTGGCCTGAGATCAGCTGATGGGGCTACACAACCCAATAGCAATCAAATATACCAGACTGAGAAATACATTGACTACAAACATGCCTGTGATTGGCTTGAATAATGAATTCTTATCATATTGCACCTCAGTGATCGTTTGGCAACATGTATTTATTCCTCATTCAGGCTGAATGGATGTCACCTCACAGAGAGATGCTGTGAAGCGTTGGCCTCAGCTCTCAGCTCAGACTCCTGCCACCTGAGAGAGCTGGACCTCAGTAATAATGATCTAGGTGACAGGGGGGTGAAGGTGCTCTCTGCTGGACTGGGGAGTCCACACTGTCAACTACAGACACTGAGGTGAGGTCTGAGACTATTCTTGTTGTCAGACACATCATTCCTAAGTGTATGTTACATTATCATTCTATGGAATCAATGATAATTGCACAGAAAGGCTCAATAATTGAGACAGACAATGCACATTATCTTCCAATCAATTACTATATAATGTGCGTGCGTGCGTGCGTGCGTGCGTGCGTGCGTGCGTGCGTGTTGTGGCGGGGTGGCTGCTCTGTCTGCACCCTGTGAATATGTTTGCCCTCGTCAAATCCTGACCCACCTGGCCTTAGATCAGCTCACACAATACTGCACTACCCCAATAGCTACCAAAATACATTATATCAGAAGGAGAAATCCAGTGACTATAAATGTATCCATGGTTGTTTGCTCCCCTGTTGAGAGCAATTATAACTCTCACTCATGAATTCTTGCACCACAGTGATCGTTTGGCTACATGTATTTATTTGTATTCCTCATTCAGGTTGAATGGATGTCACCTCACAGAGAGATGCTGTGAAGCGTTGGCATCAGCTCTCAGCTCAGACTCCTGCCACCTGAGAGAGCTGGACCTCAGTAATAATGATCTAGGTGACGGGGGGGTGAAGCTGCTCTCTGCTGGACTGAGGAGTCCACACTGTCAACTACAGACACTGAGGTGAGGTCTCAGACTATTCTTGTTGTCAGACACATCATTCCTAAGTGTGCTACATTATCATTCTATGGAATCAATGATACTTGCACAGAAAGGGTCAATAATTGAGACAGACAATGTACATTATCTTCCAATCAATTACTATATAATGTGTGTGTTTGTGTTTGTGTGTGTGTATGTCTGTGTGTGTGTGTGTGTGTGTGTGTGTGATTGTGTGTGTGTGTGTGTGTGTGTGTGTGTGTGTGTGTGTGTGTGTGTGTGTGTGTGTGTGTGTGTGTGTGTGCATGTGTGTGCGCATTTGCATGTGTGTGTGGTGGCAGGGGGGGCTGCTCTGTCTGCACTGTCTGAATAACTTTACTCTCCTGAAATCCTGACCCACCTGGCCTTAGATCAGCTCATGGAACTACACAACACTGCACTAACCCAATAGCTAGCAAATACATTATACCAGACATAGAAATCCAGTCACTACAAATGTATCCATGATTATTGCTCCCCTGTTGAGCGCAACTATAACTCTCACTCATTAATTCTTATCATAATGCACCACAGCGATCGTTTGGCTTCATGTATTTATTTGTATTCCTCATTCAGGCTGAATGGATGTCACCTCACAGAGAGATGCTGTGAAGCGTTGGCCTCAGCTCTCAGCTCAGACTCCTGCCACCTGAGAGAGCTGGACCTCAGTAATAATGATCTAGGTGACGGGGGGGTGAAGCTGCTCTCTGCTGGACTGAGGAGTCCACACTGTCAACTACAGACACTGAGGTGACGTCTCAGACTATTCTTTTTGTCAGACACATCATTCCTAAGTGTGTGTTACATTATCATTCTATGGAATCAATGATACTTGCACTGAAAAGCTCAATAATTGAGACAGACAAAGGACATTGTCTTCCAATCAATTCCTATAGTGTGTGTACGTGTGCGTGTGTGTGTGTGTGTGTGTGTGTGTGTGTGTGTGTGTGTGTGTGTGTGGTGGGATGGGGTCTGCTCTGTCTTCACTCTCTGAATATGTTGCCCTGCTCAAATCTTGACCCACCTGGCCTTAGATCAGCTCATGGGACAACACGATACTGCACTAACACAATAGCTAGCAAATACATTATACCAGATGTAGAAATACAGTCACTACAAATGTATCCATGGTTAACTGCTCCCCTGTTGAGAGCAACTATAAGTCTCACTCATGAATTCTTGCACCACAGTGATCGTTTGGCTACATGTATTTATTTGTATTCCTCATTCACATGTGGCCTTTCAACTGCCAAATGAAGAGGATTTAAAGCTGCACATGTACATTAGAGAGGAATAATCAGATTCTTGATATCAGATGGAGTGACACTATTTCCCCAGGATGTCAGGCTGTGGAGTCCCAGAGGAAGGCTGTGTTTCTCTGGCTTCAGCTCTGAGGTCTAATCCCTCCCACCTGAGAGAGCTGGACCTCAGCTACAATCACCCAGGAGACTCAGGACTTGCGCTGCTCTCTGCTGTACAGAAAGATCCACTCTGTAAACTACAGACACTCAGGTAAAGGCTGAATATGTGGCTGGACGTATCAATGGAATGAATGCACAGTATCTATTTTCCACATGATTGTGAGTGTGTCATCCAATCACTGTGGGTTCTTCTGTGGTTGATATAGTGTGGACCATGGTGGGGAGTGCAGGCTCAAACCTGGGCTAATCAAATGTAAGTCACCACCGCTGTAAAGAATAGGACTGTGATATTACTCAAGAACCAGGGTACAGCAGAGTTCAAACAGAGCACCAGTATTGTATTCATATGTAAATCTAAAATATTAGTAAATGTGAATTAGTTGTATCCCTTGTAAACCATTTTAAATTAATGAGTAATATTTTGTGAAAAAAATAATGTTGCCATAACAAGTTATTCAATTGTATTGATTTGATGATTATTTTTGCCCTCTCAATCAGATGCCTGTGAGCTCACACTGGACCCAAACACAGCTCACAGAAACCTCTCTCTGTCTGAGGAGAACAGAAAGGTGACAGGGGGGAGAGAGAAGCAGCCGTATCCTGATCACCCAGAGAGATTTGACTACAGTCCACAGGTGCTGTGTAGAGAGGGTCTGACTGGGCGCTGTTACTGGGAGGTAGAGAGGAGTGGGGGAGGAGCTTTCTTAGGAGTGACATATAAAGGAATCAGCAGGAGAGGATGGGTTGATGACTGTGGGTTGGGAAACAATGACAAGTCCTGGAGACTGTTCTGCTCTGGTAACAGTTACTCCACCAGGCACAATAATAAGAAGACTGTCATACCTGTCCCCTCCTCTGGCTCCCACAGAGTAGGAGTGTATCTGGACTGGCCGGCCGGCACTCTGTCCTTCTACAGGGTCTCCTCTGACACACGGACCCTCCTGCACACATTCCACTCCACATTCACTGAGCCCCTCTACCCAGGGTTTTGGGTTTTGTGTGAATCAGTGACCCTGTGTAAACTAGTCTCAGGGAGATCACACTGAACACCAAAGGCTCAAAGATGTCGGATCAGAACATGATGCAGTCGGATGGTGGTGTGTTTTCACTGAGATGTTGGAGGTACAGATGTTCTCTCTCCCAGTGTGTAGGGTGTTGTGTGTTGTGTGTAGTTATATTTTTTCTTACTGTATATATATATATATATATATATAATTATTAAAAAATGCATCTGATAGTGAAATAGACTACAGGTACAGAAAATATGTATATATTTGTTTATATATGTTTGTTTGTTTTTGATGGAAATGCAACTGATAGTGAAACAATCTAGATGAATGATTAGATGATCAAATCAGACTGATGATGAACTCTGAGAATAACACAGGAGAGAGTGTCTGTATGTATATAAGAGTTGGTTAGATTGGGTGTTTGAGTTGTGATGCTGGATTACGTTGCTGTGTGTAAGATAGCAGGGAGTGGATGTGAAGACAGCTCTCCTTCTCTGTCGGTACAACATGGACAGTGTCTTCAGAACATCCTAATCTACACAGTGTGTAATTGATTCCTATGCAAATCAGAGACCCTATAAAAACAAAGATATTTATTCCAAAATGACATGAACTATTTTCCTTGCATTAAGATGGACTTAATTCAACTTATTGAGTAATGTGTTGATGACATTTTTGCATTTTAGCTAATTTTAAGACTGTCATAGGAAAAGGTCTGAATACTTCTGTACATGAAGTATTTCTGTATTTCAGTTTTAATAAATGTGCTGAAATTTAAAAAATTGTGTTTTCGCTTTGTCATTCTGGGGTATTGTGTGTGGATTGATGGCAAATTATTTTAATTGAATCCATTTTAAATTGAGTCTATAACACAAGAAAATGTGTAAAAAGTGAAGGGGTCTGAATACCTTCAGAAGGCGCTGTACATGTTCTGAACTTCACTTTCCATGCATTCCTTCATTTTTATGTAGTAATCATCTAGTACAGTAATATCTCTCCATCATGTGACATTGTGAGGGGCAGCCAAGGTGCAGGCTGCTTTTCTCCTCCTGTCTGTGGGCTGTGGGAGGCATGGCTCTCATGAGAAGACTTCACCTGTCCCCTGCAGTACCTCTCCCTGCCATGGGAGGCATGGCTCTCATGAGAAGACGTCACCTGTCCCCTGCAGTACCGCTCCCTGCCATGGGAGGCATGGCTCTCATGAGAAGACTTCACATGTCCCCTGCAGTACCGCTCCCTGCCATGGGAGGCATGGCTCTCATGAGAAGACTTCACCTGTCCCCTGCAGTACCGCTCCCTGCCATGGGAGGCATGGCTCTCATGAGAAGACTTCACCTGTCCCCTGCAGTACCGCTCCCTGCCATGGGAGGCATGGCTCTCATGAGAAGACTTCACCTGTCCCCTGCAGTACCTCTGACCCCCAGACCCCCAGACCTCCAGACCCCCAGACCCCCAGACCCCTATCCCTCAGACCTCTAGCCCTCAGATGGGGGCACCACCTGGTGGTCATTTACTAGTATTACAACAACAGAGAGATTAGAATCCAGCCAGTTAGCAATAAGCACTGAATCCTAAAAACCCAGAAATTGAACCTGAAATATTCTTTATAACATAACAGATCTTTTATAATGGAACAGTGTAATAGAACATCAGTGTAATAGAACATCAGTGTAATAGAACAGTGTAATAGAACATCAGTGTATTAGAACATTAGTGTAATAGAACATCAGTGTAATAGAACAGTGTAATAGAACATCAGTGTATTAGAACATTAGTGTAATAGAACATTAGTGTAATAGAACATCAGTGTAATAGAACAGTGTAATAGAACAGTGTAATAGAACATCAGTGTAATATAACATTAGTGTAATAGAACATCAGTGTAATAGAACATTAGTGTAATAGAACAGTGTAATAGAACATCAGTGTAATAGAACATTAGTGTAATAGAACATCAGTGTAATAGAACAGTGTAATAGAACAATGTAATGGAACGTTAGTGTAATAGAACATCAGTGTAATAGAACAGTGTAATAGAACAGTGTAATAGAACATCAGTGTAATTGAACATTAGTGTAACAGAACATTAGTGTAATAGAACATCAGTGTAATAGAACATTAGTGTAATAGAACATTTATGTAATAGAACATTAGTGTAATAGAACATTAGTATAATAGAATATTAGTATAATAGAACATTTATGTAATAGAACAGTGTAATAGAACATCAGTGTAATATAATCTTAGTATAATAGAAAATTAGTAAAATAGAACATCAGTGGAAACCAAAGGGGACGTTTTCTTTCCAGTGTTAACACTTCACTTAGCAACGTCATGACAACCCAAATGTGCAGACAGGCCTAGGAGACGAGTTAACCTTGACCCTAACCCTGACTCTAACCCTGACCCTGACCCTGACTCTGACCCTAACCCTAACTCTGACCCTGAACCTGACTCTGACCCTGACCCTAACTCTAACCCTGACCCTGACCCTAACCCTAAACCCTGACCCTAACCCTAACCCTAGGGGATGAGTTAACTTTAACCCTAACCCTAAACCCTGACCCTAACCCTAGGACTAGTAGAACCATGTAGTTAGGCTCTTCAAACCCACCTCCTCGTTGCTAGGCAACCCCCCCCCTTTTCCCTCCACCGTTCGTATTTTACGACATTTTTTAGAAAAAAATGTTTTATGAAACTCCTTCAAACCACACAATCTCCCCACCCCCTCGTTGCTAGGTAACCCACCATATCCCGTCCCTTTCCGACATTTTCTTTTCCTTTACGACATTCCCTCAAACACACCAACCTCCCTTATTTTACGACATTTACTATTATTATTATTATTATTATTATTATTATTATTATTATTATTATTATTATTATTATTATTATTATTATTATTATTATTATATCTTTACGACATTTACTTCTTCTTTACGAGAGAAGGGGAGACAGACACCATTGAAACCACCACCACCACCGACACCGGCGGCTCCTCTGGTACTCGTAGCGGGTCCTCTGGGACCGTCTCCCCCGGTGGTACCGTCTCCTCTACCGGCTCTGAGGCTAATGATAACGGGGCTAACTAACGAAGCTAACGAATTTACCTACCGAGTGCAGTGTTGACGGGGTGCTAAAGGCTAATGCTAACTGGCTCTAACGAACTGACCGTGTGTGTGTGTGTGTGTGGAAACGCGTCGTGTCATCATTACTCGACATTCCTTCAAACCCACCCCCTCGTTGCTAGGCAACCCCCCCCCTTTCCCTCCACCGTTCGTATTTGTTTTGAAAAAATATTTTTACGACAGTCCTTCAAACCACACACACACTCTCCCCACCCCCTCGTTGCTAGGTAACCCACCATATCCCGTCCCTTTCCGACATTTTCTTTTCCTTTACGACATTCCCTCAAACCCACCAACTGTTCCTCGTTGCTAGACAACCCCACCCCTCCCTCATTTTACGATATCTTTTTATTATTATTATTATTATTATATCTTTACGACATTTACTTCTTCTTTACGAGAGAAGGGGAGACAGACACCATGGAAACCACCGACACCGGCGGCTCCTCTGGTACTCGTAGCGGGTCCTCTGGGACCGTCTCCCCCGGTGGTACCGTCTCCTCTACCGGCTCCTTCGGCGGCTATGGGACCGTCTCCGGCGGCTCCTCCGGCGGCTCTGGGACCGGCTCCTCCGGCGGCTCTGGGACCGGCTCCTCCGGCGGCTCTGGGACCGGCTCCTCCGGCGGCTCCTCCGGCGGCTCTGGGACCGGCTCCTCCGGCGGCTCTGGGACCGTCTCCTCCGGCGGCTCTGGGACCGGCTCCTCCGGCGGCTCTGGGACCGGCTCCTCCGGCGGCTCTGGGACCGTCTCCTCCGGCGGCTCTGGGACCGGCTCCTCCGGCTCCTCCTCTGGTACCGGTACCCGGACCTCGTTTCTGACCCGGGCCACGACGCTCAACCTCCACACCGGGAACCTCGTCAACTGGAGCCGGCTGAAGAAGAAGTGTCCGTCGTCCCCGAGTGAGGAGGTAAGAAGGGCGGGGGTCGGGAGGCTAGAGGCTAATGCTAACGGGGCTAACGAAGCTAACGAATTTACCTACCGAGTGCAGTGTTGACGGGGTGCTAAAGGCTAATGCTAACGGGGCTAACGAATTTACCTACAGAGTGCAGTGTTGACGGGGTGCTAAAGGCGAATGCTAACTGGAGCTAACGAAGCTAACGAATTTACCTACAGAGTGCAGTGTTGACGGGGTGCTAAAGGCGAATGCTAACTGGAGATAACGAAGCTAACGAATTTACCTACAGAGTGCAGTGTTGACGGGGTGCTAAAGGCTAATGCTAACTGGAGCTAACGAAGCTAACGAATTTACCTACCGAGTGCAGTGTTGACGGGGTGCTAAAGGCTAATGCTAACGGGGCTAACGAATTTACCTACCGAGTGCAGTGTTGACGGGGTGCTAAAGGCGAATGCTAACTGGCTCT
The DNA here is from genome assembly GCF_951799395.1 of Argentina silus. NCBI lineage: Eukaryota > Metazoa > Chordata > Actinopteri > Argentiniformes > Argentinidae > Argentina > Argentina silus. Next base: position 188,418 of record NC_139654.1, on the reverse strand, counting down.
AACGAACTGACCGTGTGTGTGTGTGTATTATGAATGTGATTAAATAAATACTAAATATGTCGTTTTATTGTCATTTTCTGTCTGTCTGTCTGACCTGTTGTTGCCCTCCAGCTCCAGGATTGTATCCGCGCCATGCTGTCTCTGACCTGTCTGTCTCTCCATCTGACCTGTCTGTCTGTTGTTGCCGTAGCTCCAGGACTGTATCCGCGCCACGCTGAGTGACTGGTCCTCCGAGACGCCGTCGGCCGGGGAGAAGGTGAGACTCATCCCTCTCTTCTCTCTCTCCTTTCCTGTCTCTCTCTTCCTTCCCTCCTTTCTTGTCTTCCTTACCTCCCTCCCTCCTGTCTCTCTCTCTCCTTCCTTCTCTCCCTCATTCCCTTCCCTCCTTTCTTGTTTCCTGTCTTCTTTCCTTACTGTCGGCGGAGGAGAAGGTGAGACTCATCCCTCTCTTCCCTCCCTCCTTTCCTTCGTCTCTCTCTGGATGCTCCACACACACAGACACGCACACCCACATACAGGCACACTCACGCGCCCAGAGGCGTCAATGTTTAGTGAGTCAAGTGGCAACGTGTGTGTGTGTGTGTGGGTGCTCCTGAGAGAGGGAGACACACACACTCACACAGACACACCCGTGTTTAGTGAGTCAAGTGACAACTTCATATTTATATTTATTCTGCTATCTACCTCATGTTACTGAGATAGATAGATAGAAACTTTATTTATCCCAGGGGGAAATTCAGGTTCCAAGTAGCGTACAGACATAGGGGTATCACACATAACATACACATACAACATTAGCAGTATTTTATACAGGCGAGGTGCAGTTGTAAATGTCTTTGCAGTTAGGTGAGGTGCTAAAAGGTAAGGTGCAATTATAGCATTAAATACTAAAAACTAAATACGGGCTACATAAATATGGACTATTTTTAAAGTGCATTTAGTCCCGGCTGGTGGAGGGAGGTAGGGGCTCTGTATGAGACCTAGCATAGCTAGTAAACATTGTAGATAATGAGGTGAAACAGTGACATGATACATGATGGTGATGTGATACAGAGGGTGGAGGTTATGCAGAGAAGTCCATCTCTTTGCCCTTGATTGACATGTTGTAGAGTTGTATGGCTCTGGGGACAAATGATTTAGTAAGTCTGTCAGTTTTGCTTGTCAGTGCTCGTAGCCTCCAGCTGATCAAGCTCTTCTGCTGGATGATGGTGTGGTACAGTGGGTGACCTTCATTGTCCATGATGGTGAGCAGTTTGCTCAGAGTTCTTTTTTCCATTACTGAAGTCATGCTCTCCTGTTAATACACATATATACTGCTAGACTGCATTACCCATACAGCTCATATGCTGCTACACTGTTCATACTGGAACTATTTATTCTGCTATAATGCTATAATGCTACTGCTAATTCATATACTGCACTACTTACTGCTCATATATTGCACTACCTGTAAATACTGTTCATTGCACTTTCTGCTATTTTGCACTTCTGGTTAGACGCTAACTGCATTTCGTTGTCTCTGTACTTGTACTCTGCACAATGACAATAAAGTTGAATCTAATCTAAAACGTGTGTGTGGGTGGGTGCTCCTGAGACAGGGAGAGAGAGAGGGAGACACACACACAGGCAGGGAGACGGGGGGGAGGCAGAGAGGGGGGGGGGTTAAACAGGGAGGGAGGTTCTGCTGAGGTCAGCTAATCTCTCTCTCTGGTTCGACTAGTCTGGTCTGTCTCTAACCTGTCTCTCTCTCTCTAACCTGTCTGTCTGTCCAGGAGTCAGACGTCCTGGACTGCTCCCCCCCCCCAGGCACGCCTGTCTGTCTTTCTGTAATCTGTCTGTCCTGAACCTGTTTGTCTCTCAGACCTGTCTGTCTCTCCAGGAGTCTGACGTCCTGGACTGTTCCGGCCATCACGCCTGTCTGTCTCTCTCTCTCTCTCTAACCTGTCTGTCTCTCCAGGAGTCTGACGTCCTGGACTGCTCCACCCCCCAGGCGGCCGAGACCACCATCACACCGGAGGAGAGGGAGGAGCTGAAGGTGTCTGGTACGCTACGACAAGCTAACGCAGGCTAACGCTACGCTAATGCAGGCTAAGGCAGGCTAACGCAGGCTAACACATGATACCGCCACCACATGCTGCCGCACGCTAACACACACCACGATAACACATGCTAATAAATGCTAGTGCATGCTAACACCGGCTCACACGCACCACGATAACACACGCTAACCCAGGGCTAACAAACGATACCAGCCCATGATTACACACGACGCGACCACACGTTAACCCAGGCTAACGTTGTCGTTGCAGTCAAGCTGTTCCTGTGCGAGTCGGACCAGTCGTGCATCAGACAGGCTGTCGACCTGGGTGAGTCCTGCCTGCCTGTTTGTCTCTCCCCTCCACAGCCTGTCTCACCCTCACCCTGGCGACCAGGAGGACAACATCCCCCCCCCCACACCCAGACCCTCTCGGACCTCTAACCTGTCTCCCTCCCCCCCAACAGCCTGTCTTACTCTCGCCCTCTCCCAACTCGACTCGGTCATCCTGGCGCCCCCTCCCGGCCCCCCGGGGGACGACCACGCCCCCCAGACCCTCTCGGACCTGCGGCCGGCGTGGGTTGTCTTGGAAACGCTGGTAGCGTCCGGGAAGGTGGTCGCCATCGGGACGTCGGACCTGGACAAGGGCCTCCTGGAGGAGCTGCACAACTGGGCCCAGGTGGGTGTCTGTCTGTCTTTCTCTGGCCTGTCTGTTTGTCCTGGGCTGGGGGGGGAGGGTGGGCGTCTGTCCCTGACCTGTGTCCTGTGTCAACCTGGCGTCCTGGGGGGGGGGGGGGGGGGGTGGTTCTGTCTGTCTAACCTGGACAAGGGCCTCCTGGAGGAGCTGCACGACTGGGCCCAGGTGGGTGTCTGTCTGTCTGTCTGTTCCTGACCTGTCTGTCTGTCTGTCTTTCCTGGACAAGGGCCTCCTGGAGGAGTTGTACGACTGGGACCAGGTGGGTGTCTGTCTCTGACCTGTCTGTCTGTCCTGGACAAGGGGCTCCTGGAGGAGCACTACGACTGGGCCCAGGTGGGTGTCTGTCTGTCTGTCCTGGGCTGGGGGTATCTGTCTCTCTCTCCATGTCCAAGGTGAAACCCCACCAGTAACCAGGTCAACCTGAGGGCGTACGTCAACTGTCTGTCTCTCTCTGTCCCAACCAAGCAGTTAACAGTGTCTCTCTCTCTCTCTCTCTTCCGTATTCAAGGTGAAGCCCACCAGTAACCAGGTCAACCTGGCATCCTGTTGTGTGATGCCCCCCGATCTGACAGCGTACGCCAAGCAGGCGGGGGTCCAGCTACTGACCCACAACGACCCCAAAGGTGGGTGTCTGTCTGTGTGTCTCTCTCTGACCTGTCTATCCCCCCTCTAACCTAACCTCCCTCTCCATCTGAGCTGTGTCTCTCTCCCTCTAACCTGTCTGTCTCTCTGTCGTCTTCCAGAGCTCATCACGTCGGCGGGCTTCCAGGAGGCGCTCCGTGAGAGCGCGGCATTAGCGACGGCGTCCCACGGCGACACCGACCGTGATGACCGTGGTGACGCGGCGTCGGCGTGGCGCCTCCGCTGGGTCCTGCGCTACGCCATCATCGTCAAGAGCCGCGGCATCATCAAGGCCAAGGGCTACCTGGTCCACGCCACCCGGGTAGCATAGCATAGTCTGGTGTAGTCGAGGATAGCCTAGTGTAGTGTAGCCTTAGCGTAGCATAGCCTGGTGCGGCCTAGCCTTAGCGTAGCATCGTGTAGCCTTGGTTAGCCTGGTTAGCGTATGCCGGACGACACCTAGGTTCAGTTGAAAGGCTTAGCTACGGGTTTAGCCACGCTAGGGTTAGCTCATAGCGGCTAACGTGAACCAGACGTTGGTTGGGGCCTGCTGTTAGCGCTGATGTTGAAGTGCCTGTCTGCCTGTCTGTCAGAGTACACTAGCTAGCGGCTAGGTGGCTAAAACATGCTAGGTAGCAGCTAGGTGGCTACTCACACCCACACACATTTGATTGAATTGATGACTAATAAAATAATTCATGGATTAAAAAAAAACAGATGATGTCGTTTTGGTTATTTCATTAAAAAGGGAGGGAGGGGGAGGCGTCTGGTTGATACCCTGACCCTATCCCTGTAGGGCGTCTGTGACCCCCCCACTACCCCCCTGTACCAACCCTAACCCTAGAGACCTCTTCACCCCCACTAAACCTAACCCTAACTCCCTATCAGCTCGTGAGGACAGTTAGGGGTTAGGTTTAGGGTTAACCGTTGCCGAGAAAAAGTCAAGCGGGAAAAGATTTTGATTTTTTAAATGATGGGTATGTCACACACATGTTTTCTGTTTTGGGTTAGGGTTAACCCTAGTACAGGGGGGTGGTGGGGGTGAAGAGGTCTCTAGGGTTAGGGTTAGTACAGGGGGGTGGTGGGGGTGAAGAGGTCTCTAGGGTTAGGGTTAGTACAGGGGGGTGGTGGGGGTGAAGAGGTCTCTAGGGTTAGGGTTAGTACAGGGGGGTGGTGGTGGTGAAGAGGTCTCTAGGGTTAGGGTTAGTACAGGGGGGTGGTGGGGGTGAAGAGGTCTCTAGGGTTAGGGTTAGTGCAGGGGGGTCATCAATTCAATCAAATGTGTGTGTGTGGGTGTGTGTAGCCACCTAGCTGCTACCTAGCGTACTCTGACTGACAGACAGACAGACACAGACAGACATACAGACAGGCACTTCAACATCAGCGCTAACAGCAGGCCCCAACCAACCAACCAATGTCTGGTTCACGTTAGCCGCTATGAGCTAACCCTAGCGTACCTAACCTAACCCTAAGCGTGGCTAAACCCAAGCGCCGTCCGGCAAATGCTAACCAGGCTAACCAAGGCTACACGATGCTACGCTAAGGCTACACTACACTAGGCTAGCCTCGACTACACCAGACTATGCTACGCTACCCTACCCGGGTGGCGTGGACCAGGTAGCCCTTGGCCTTGATGATGCCGCGGCTCTTGACGATGATGGTGTAGCGCAGGACCCAGCGGAGGCGCCAGGCCGACGCCGCGTCACCGCGGTTACGGTCGCCGTGGTCATCACGGAGCGCCTCCTGGAAGCCCGCCGACGTGATGAGCTCTGGAAGACGACAGAGAGACAGGTCAAAGACAGACAGACAGCTCAGAGGGAGAGGGGGGGAGGGAGAGAGAGAGACAGGTTAGAGGGGAGACAGACAGGTCAGAGAGAGAGAGACAGCGCCTCCTGGAAGCCCGCCGCCGAGATGAGCTCTGGAAGGAGAGAGAGAGAGAGACAGGTTAGAGGGAGAGACAGACATGGAAAGAGAGGGAGGGAGAGAGAGAGTCAGGTCAGAGAGAGACAGACAGCTCAGATGAAGAGGGAGGTTAGGTTAGAGGGGGGACAGACAGGTCAGAGAGAGACAGACAGGTCAGGGACAGAGAGAGAGACACACAGACAGACACCCCCAGACAAACACCCACCTTTGAGGTCGTTGTGGGTCAGTAGCTGGACCCCCGCCTGCTTGGCGTACACCGTCAGATCGGGGGGCATCACACAACAGGATGCCAGGTTGACCTGGTTGTAGTGACTAAAACATTTCCTATTGTATATCGCTCAGGGTCTGGCTAGGTAGGCTGTAGTAGACGCTAGTAGAACAAACGGAGACGAGAGTTACGTTGAAATAAAATGATCTTCGGTTTATTGTTCCATTTTCCACAAAAATTATATTCAAAATGCAGGCTATCAAAATTATAAAGCAATCTAGTAAGCTAAAATATGCTACCATTTGCGAACAAACAAACAGGCTGTCAAGGTCAAGATCAAGGTCTAAAGACTGTGTGCTTTCCTAGCCAAAAACCCCTACTGGTAGCCTTGGCACTTCCTATATAATAACGGACCTCTCCACCTGCAGGGGGAG
>NC_139654.1:112500-177500 GCF_951799395.1 Argentina silus | reverse complement strand
TCGTAAAGGAAAAGAAAATGTCGGAAAGGGACGGGATATGGTGGGTTACCTAGCAACGAGGGGGTGGGGAGAGTGTGTGGTTTGAAGGAGTTTCATAAAAAAATGTTTTCAATTTTTTTTCGTAAAATATGAACGGTGGAGGGAAAAGGGGGGGGGGTTGCCCAGCAACGAGGAGGTGGGTTTGAAGAGCCTAACTACATGTTTCTACTAACATAGACTAACTACATGTTTCTACTAGCCCTAGGGTTAGGGTCAGGGTTTAGGGTTAGGGTCAGGGTTAGGGTTAGAGTTAGAGTTAGGGTTAGGGTCAGGGTCAGGGTCAGGGGTTAGGGTCAGGGTTAGGGTTAGAGTTAGAGTTAGGGTTAGGGTCAGGGTCAGGGGTTAGGGTCAGGGTCAGGGTTAGGGTTAGAGTTAGGGTCAGGGTCAGGGTCAGGGTTAGGGTTAGAGTTAGGGTCAGGGTCAGGGTCAGGTGTTAGGGTCAGGGTCAGAGTTAGAGTTCGAGTTAGGGTCAGGGTCAGGGTTAGGGTTAGAGTTAGAGTTAGGGTTAGGGTCAGGGTCAGGGTCAGGGGTTAGGGTCAGGGTTAGGGTTAGAGTCAGGGTTAGGGTTAGGGTTAGAGTTAGAGTTAGGGTTAGGGTTAGAGTTAGGGTCAGGGTCAGGGTTAACTCGTCTCCTAGGCCTGTCTGCACATTTGGGTTGTCATGACGTTGCTAAGGGAAGTGTTAACACTGGAAAGAAAACGTCCCCTTTGGTTTACACTGATGTTCTATTATACTAATGTTCTATTATACTAAGATTATATTACACTGATGTTCTATTACACTGTTCTATTACATAAATGTTCTATTATACTGATGTTCTATTATACTAATGTTCTATTTCACTGATGTTCTATTATACTAATGTTCTATTACACTAATGTTCTATTATACTAATGTTTTATTACACTAATGTTTTATTATACTAATGTTCTATTATACTAATGTTGCTGTTGCTGTATGTAATGTCACTGAGAGATAGATAGATTGTGCGTCAACAATAGGAATGTAGAATAGTTAGAATATTCTGTACGTGTCGCTCCAGCCACATTCTTCACAGTTTAGGGTTAGGGTTCACCCTAAGCTGCCACTTAACTAAAACCTTCAGGCTGTTTTTGCAAAAGAAAATACCATTTTAAAGGTCAGGTTGTATGATGACGGTTTAGTGACAACGAGGAATTCTTGCTCATGCGTAGGCTGAACAATGAGTTTCACCAGTCACAACTGCTTCACTCAGTGTTAGGTTAGGGGGTTAGGGGGTTAGGGGTTAAGGTTAGGGTTAGGGGTTTTGGTTAGGGTTAGGGGTTAGGGTTAGGGTTGGGGTTACGGTTAGGGTTGGGGTTAGGGTTGGGGATAGGGTTAGGGTTAGGGTAAGGGTTAGGGTTAGGGTTGGGGTTAAGGTTACGGTTACGGTTGGCGTTAGGGTTGGGGATAGGGTTAGGGTAAGGGTAAGGGTTAGGGTTGGGGTTAGGGTTAGGGATAGGGTTGGGGTTAAGGTTACGGTTACGGTTGGGGTTAGGGTTGGGGTTAGGGTAAGGGTTAGGGTCAGGGTCAGGGTCAGGGTTAGAGTTAGGGTTAGGGTTAGAGTTAGAGTTAGAGTCAGGGTCAGGGTTAGAGTCAGAGTTAGAGTTAGAGTCTGGGTCAGGGTCAGAGTTAGAGTTAGAGTTAGAGTTAGAGTTAGAGTTAGAGTTAGGGTTAGAGTTAGGGTTAGGGTTAGGGTCAGAGTCAGGGTCAGAGTTAGAGTCAGGGTTAGAGTCAGGGTTAGGGTTAGGGTTAGAGTTAGAGTTAGGGTTAGGGTTAGAGTTAGGGTCAGGGTCAGAGTTAGAGTTAGAGTTAGGGTTAGGGTTAGAGTTAGGGTTAGGGTCAGAGTCAGGGTCAGAGTTAGAGTTAGGGTTAGGGTCAGGGTTAGGGTTAGGGTCAGGGTCAGAGTTAGAGTTAGAGTTAGGGTTAGGGTTAGAGTTAGGGTTAGGGTCAGAGTCAGGGTCAGAGTTAGAGTTAGGGTTAGGGTCAGGGTTAGGGTTAGGGTTAGAGTTAGAGTCAAGGTCAGAGTCAGAGTTAGGGTCAGGGTTAACTCGTCTCCTAGGCCTGTCTGCACATTTGGGTTGTCATGACGTTGCTAAGGGAAGTGTTAACACTGGAAAGAAAACGTCCCCTTTGGTTTCCACTGATGTTCTATTATACTAATGTTCTATTATACTAATATTCTATTATACTAATGTTCTATTACACTGATGTTCTATTACACTAATGTTCTATTATACTAATGTTTTATTATACTAATGTTCTATTACACTAATGTTCTATTATACTAAGATTATATTACACTGATGTTCTATTACATAAATGTTCTATTACACTAATGTTTTATTACACTAATGTTTTATTATACTAATGTTTTATTATACTAATGTTCTATTATACTAATGTTGCTGTTGCTGTATGTACTGTCACTGAGAGATAGATAGATTGTGCGTCAACAATAGGAATGTAGAATAGTGAGAATATTCTATACGTGTCGCTCCAGCCACATTCTTTACAGGTTAGGGTTAGGGTGCACCCTAAGCTGCCACTTAACTAAAACCTTCAGGCTGTTTTTGCAAAAGAAAATACCATTTTAAAGGTCAGGTTGTATGATACCGGTTTAGTGACAACGAGGAATTCTTGCTCATGCGTAGGCTGAACAATGAGTTTCACCAGTCACAACTGCTTCACTCAGTATTAGGTTAGGGGGTTAGGGGTTAAGGTTAGGGTTAGGGGTTAGGGTTAGGGGTTAAGGTTAGGGTTAGGGTTGGGGTTAAGGTTACGGTTGGGGTTAGGGTTGGGGATAGGGTAAGGGTTAGGGTTAGGGTAAGGGTTGGGGTTGGGGTTAAGGTTATGGTTTGGGTTAGGGTTGGGGATAGGGTTAGGGTAAGGGTTAGGGTTGAGGATAGGGTTAGGGTAAGGGTTAGGGTTAGGGTTAGGGTAAGGGTTAGGGTCCATCACAGAAATGATTGTAGAAATGATTGGAAACTCAAGACTGCCATGACATGCATGTTCTTTACAAGTGTATGTAAACTTCTGACCACAACTGTATCTATCTACTTATCTATCTATCTGTCTGTCTGTCTATCTATCTGTCTATCTATCTGTCATGTAAACCATGAACCATAGTTTAAGACTGTAGCCAAGAACATGAACCATAGTGTAACAGTCACTATTGCTTCACTCACTATTACCCATACTGGCTAACCTCTTCTTTGTTTTGGGTTAAAGGCTCACTTTTATCTTCTAGGAATCTTGGTTTTATCAAATTAAAGCTGAGAATCTCTACTTTAACCTTGTAGTAATTGTTTGATTTCAAATGTAAACTGTTGGAGTACAGAGCTAAAAGAAGACAAAATGCTTCCTCTTTCCAATACTTATGGAGGGCACTGTAGTACTGACATTGATCCCAGTGCCTGCATGTGCGTCAACAATAGGAATGTAGAATAGTTAGAATATTCTATACGTGTCGCTCCAGCCACATTCTTTACAGGTTAGGATGCACCCTAAGCTGCCACTTAACTAAAACCTTCAGGCTGTTTTTGCAAAAGAAAATACCATTTTAAAGGTCAGGTCGTACCGGAGAAGGGGCGTGACATGGGAGTGTTTGGGGACATTGAACACCTGACGAGCGGCTCCTCCCCCCTCCTCTCCTCACCTATAAGAGACAACAACAGATGGGTTGAGCCTCACTCTCTCTGAGAAGATCTCCGGAGGTATGGTGCCTACACTGTGTGTGTGTGTGTGTGTGTGTGTGTGTGTGTGTGTGTGTGTGTGTGTGTGTATTGTATTGTATTGTTTGTTAGGAGACTGCGTTAAATATCATACAGGTACAAGTCATCTTTCAGTAACTGACTGTCATGTGTTGGATGAAGTAGTTTTGATGTGGTAACGACTTTTTCAAATTAGCTTTAGTTTGACAAACTGTATTTCTATCAAGGGCTTTAGTGTAGTTCTACTTCTTCCTTTGTAAAGTAAATGGTAATTTAATAGTCATTTCGGGTTAGTTGATTTTCAGAGTAGCTTCTCCAACACTGTACATCACATTCTAATGTTAAGTCATGTTTATTATTCTGTGTTTGCGATGGCTCAGCTCATTTTGATTTGGAATAGTTTTGGAATAATAAGCCAAACAGCCCAGTGTTTCTCCAATCCATGTAATTGTTTGATTTCAAATGTAAACTGTTGGAGTACAGAGCTAAAAGAAGACAAAATGCTTCCTCTTTCCAATACTTATGGAGGGCACTGTAGTACTGACATTGATCCCAGTGCCTGCATGTGCGTCAACAATAGGAATGTAGAATAGTTAGAATATTCTATACGTGTCGCTCCAGCCACATTCTTTACAGGTTATGGTTCACCCTAAGCTGCCACTTAACTAAAACCTTCAGGCTGTTTTTGCAAAAGAAAATACAATTTTATTGGTAAATCTTGGTGTGTGTATGTGTGTCTGTGTGTGTGTGTGTGTGTGTGTGTGTGTGTGTGTCTGTGTGTGTGTGTGTGTGTGTGTGTGTGTGTGTCTGTCTGTGTGTGTGTGTGTGTGTGTGTGTCTGTATGTGTGTGTGTGTGTGTGTGTGTGTGTGTGTGTGTGTTTGTGTGTGTGTGTGTATTGAATTGTATTGTTTGTTAGGAGACTGCGTTAAATATCATACAGGTACAAGTCATCTTTCAGTAACTGACTGTCATGTGTTGGATGAAGTAGTTTTGATGTGGTAACGACTTTTTCAAATTAGCTTTAGTTTGACAAACTGTATTTCTATCAAGGGCTTTAGTGTAGTTCTACTTCTTCCTTTGTAAAGTAAATGGTAATTTAATAGTCATTTCGGGTTAGTTGATTTTCAGAGTAGCTTCTCCAACACTGTACATCACATTCTAATGTTAAGTCATGTTTATTATTCTGTGTTTGTGATGGCTCAGCTCATTTAGATTTGGAATAGTTTTGGACTAATAAGCCAAACAGCCCAGTGTTTCTCCAATCCATGTTGTCACTGAGACAGACTCTCTCCCCTGCAGCTCTGCTTCCACCTTCACTGTCAAACTCCACCAACATGGGCTCAGCTCCGCTGGTTCTGCCGCTCCTGGTTCTGCTCACCTGTGCAGGTAAGTCACATAGTGTTCCCTCTGTCTGTCTGTCTGTCTGTTTGTCTGTCTGTCTGTCTGTCATATTGTCACATACATTCCATTCTCCCATTCTCCCGTCAAACGTCACCAGAATTGCTTGTTGGTCACTAGGTTGGTTACCAACCTCTCTCTGTCTCTCTCTCTCTCTCTCTCTCTCTCTCCCTTTGTCTCAGGTGCAGCCTGGGCAGAAGACCATACCATATTTTTCAGCTCATGTCCAATCAAATTCTTTGGAAAGATTTATACTAAGGCCACTGTGAGTCAAAATCAAAGTCACCTCCATCAAAGCTGTTATTATGACATCATTATATATATCATCATTAAATATCATATAGTGACATCATGTTCTCTCATTCCTCCCACATCAGTACAGTACCGACAATTTCACTCTGTGTTTTGGTGAGAGGCCCAGTGCAGGATGGGGAGACTGCATTCTGGGGCCACAGATTCCTCGTATGTCGCTATATCCAATATATATCCTAGCGAAAACAACTACTTCAATGGGATACTATACACAACACAACATTCCTGGCAGCACAGAATACAATGATCGAGAAAGTACTTGCGTGGTGTATCACAGGAATGGAAAAGTAATTACTCCTCTTCTACACAGACATCAAACACATGAAACTGTTCTACACACAACTATGAAACTGTTCTAAACACAACTATGAAACTGTTCTAAACACAACTATGAAACTGTTCTAAAAACGACTGTATATTAAGAAATGTATTTCTCATGAATCACCTGAGCCCAGGCTCACGCTGTCTTCCTGGTCCTTCTCAGGTCATGATGAGCTTCAGGGTTCTCAAAGACGGAAACACCTTTCTACAATATGTAGTTTACGACAAGTCATTGACCGGCGTAAGTATATTATTTGTATATTGTTTATTGTATATTAAAACATTCCAAAAGGCTGTGTCATCCATCATATGGAAGGTACCTGTCAGGAACTGCTGTGGAGCCTTTTCTCAGGGTGTCATAGCAACACCATGTTTCAAGCAGCTTTGACAAACACATTTAATAACAATTAGAATTGATCAAATTTAAGGAATAGAAAATATGTTAGGATGGGCTCATTGTAATGCATGGAAGGAATGAGGAATTTTATCAAACACGTGTTTCTACCTCCACCAGCCCCCCCTGGTCCAGTCCTATGTGGTCTCCATAGTGATGGGTTGATTGTCTTTACTCTTGATAGGATATTGGGTATACCACTGAAGGAGGGGACATCATAAAGAGGATCCCGATGTCTGCATCTATGTCCCAATTCAATTATTTCGGCCTGGTTGGCTGTGATACAGGTAATTTCAACAGATCTAACATCCTGGTAGACAGTTCTCTGGTGTGGGCGGGGCCTGGTAGACAGCTCTCTGGTGTGGGCGGGGCCTGGTAGACAGCTCTCTGGTGTGGGCGGGGCCTGGTAGACAGCTCTCTGGTGTGGGCGGGGCCTGGTAGACAGCTCTATGATGTGGGCGGGGCCTGGTAGACAGCTCTCTGGTGTGGGCGGGGCCTGGTAGACAGCTCTCTGGTGTGGGCGGGGCCTGGTAGACAGCTCTCTGGTGTGGGCGGGGCCTGGTAGACAGTTTTCTGGTGTGGGCGGGGCCTGGTAGACAGCTCTCTGGTGTGGGCGGGGCCTGGTTGACAGCTCTCTGGTGTGGGCGGGGCCTGGTAGACAGTTCTCTGGTGTGGGCGGGGCCTGGTAGACATCTCTCTGGTGTGGGCGGGGCTTGGGAGACAGCTCTCTGGTGTGGGTGGGGCCTGGTAGACAGCTCTCTGGTGTGGGCGGGGCCTGGTTGACAGCTCTCTGGTGTGGGCGGGGCCTGGTAGACAGTTTTCTGGTGTGGGTGGGGCCTGGTAGACAGCTCTCTGGTGTGGGCGGGGCCTGGTAGACAGCTCTCTGGTGTGGGCGGGGCCTGGTAGACAGCTCTCTGGTGTGGGCGGGGCCTGGTAGACAGTTCTCTGGTGTGGGCGGGGCCTGGTAGACAGCTCTCTGGTGTGGGCGGGGCCTGGTTAGGTGACCTATCTTTGTCTCTGTGCCCCGCAGGGACGTCTCGCCTCATTTTCGGTCAGAAATTCACCAATCCACAAAACCCCTGTGACACCATCAGCTGTGGTGTCAAAGGTCTCTCAACGCTGGGATGCAGCGAAGCTGAAACCTGTTCTGAAGCTGGATGTGTTCCCAAAATCAATGTGTGCGTTGTCACGGGCGACCCTCACTTCATCACATTTGACGGGAAACGTATCCAAAGCCAGGACCGATGCTCCTACAACGTCCTCGCCATCAACAGCTCCGTTACAGACGCTGGTTTCAAAGTGGCGACCATCCCCGGGAGCCGCAGGAGCATCAACAAGTCCTTTGTTGACAAAGTGCACGTGGATCTAAAAGTGGGCGTCGATCAAGCCAGCGTCGTCCTGGGCCAGGGAAGGAAAGTCTGGGTAAGTTGGGCCACCATCACAATCACTCCCCCTACATACATGTGTGTGTGTGTGTGTGTGTGTGTGTGTGTGTGTGTGTGTATGTGTGTGTGTGTGTGAGAGTGAGAGTGAGAGTGAGATTGAGAGTGAGAGTGAGTGTGTGTGTGTGTGTGTGTGTGTGTGTGTGTGTGTGTGTGTGTGTAACTGGGCAGATTCACCATATCTCCCTGCCTGGTCCTTGGCTGTAGGTGAACGGAACGAAGGTGAACGTGTCCACGACCGTTGAGGTGGCCTCTGGCGTGTCTGTCAATAGTAGTGACAGGATGGTGGTCGTCCGTCTCAGCATGTACAACACCACCCTCGAGTACAACGGCTACACCCTGGCCATTCGGAAGGTCGGAGTTCGTCCGCTGGATGGCGTCTGTTCGCACGGTGCTTCCAGCGGGGACCCGGCGAAGTGGAAGAACAGCAACTACGGTTCAACAAGGTAAATGTTGTCAGGTTATGATGGAGTAGCAATCCAGGACACACACACACACACACACACACACACACACACACACACACACAGTCCTGAGTGATGTACTCACCCCCACTTCCAAGTGATATATCCTCGAACCCCGGGCCATGTTGCTCCTGTGTGTGTGTGTGTGTGTGTGTGTTGCTCCTCCACAGCTGTGCTGCCAACATAACAACTGACATGAGAGCCAACTGCACTGAGAAGGTCAACCAGCTGTGTGGCGTCATGGCCAATAGCAGCGGCCCCTTCGCCGCCTGCCATAACTCCACCCCCCCAGGGCCGTACGTGGAGGCCTGCGTGTTTGACCTGTGCCGCCACGGCCCGGTGGACCGCACCCTCTGCTCCTCCATGGAGGCCTACGCCATGGCCTGCCTGCTCTCTGACGGACAGCTGGACAAGTGGAGGACGCAGGCCAACTGTCGTAAGTCACATTCTCAATGTTTCCTCTCGATGCATCCATTCTGTTTGGGTCGCCTGTGTGTGTGTGTGTGTGTGTGTGTGTGTGCGGTAGGGTGTGTGTGTGTATGTGTGGTATGGGGTGTGTGTGTGTGTGTGTGTGTGTGTGCGGTAGGGGGTGTGTGATTTCTAATGTTACTCTGTCTGCTTATCAAACCCTTCTCTCTCTCTCTCCTCCTCCTCCTCCTTCTCCCCTCCTCCTCCTCCTCCCCCTCCTCCCCTCCACCTCCTCCTTCCCCCTCCCCTCCACCTCCTCCTCCCCCTCCTTACCTCCACCTCCCCCCCTCCCCTCCACCTCCTCCTCCTCCCCTCCTCCTCCTCCACCTCCCCCTCCTCCTCCTCCCCTCCTCCTCCTCCCCCTCCCTCAGCATCCAGAGACCCCTGCCTGGACATGGACTGTGCTGACCATGAGTTCTGTGGGGAGAGGAACGGTGAATCTGTCTGCCTCTGTCGCCGTAGTTACCTGGACTCTGTCAAGGAGAGGGGTCCTTTTGGTATGTGCATGATCCCCAACCCTGTGTGACCACTCTACTAAATGTGTTTGAACAGTGTGTGTGTGTGTGTGTGTTTTCTTGATTACCTGTATGTGTATATGTGTGTGTGTGTTTTCTTGATTAACCTCTCTCTGTGTATGTGTGTGTGTGTGTGTGTGTGTGTGTGTGTGTGTGTGTGTGTGTGTGTGTGTGCACGCCTCTCTTTAAAGATCCTTTAACAAGCTGCAGTGGGAGTTCTGCCAGCTTGTCTCTGGAACGCTGTCGTCTGGTTGAGGCAGACTTTGATTACAAGACTCTGCACCTCAACGACCCAAGCTGCATCGGGGTGTTAGAGAACGGCGTTGTGGTGTACCGCTTCGACTACAACAACCACAGCTGCGGCACTCTGGTCACGGTACCAAAACACACATCAAACATCCATAGATGTCCCAGCAAGGCTGGGGTTCTACCCATGGGTTCTGGCCAGGCTGGGGTTCTAACCAGGCTGGGGTTCTAATCAGGGGTTCTAGCCAGGCTGGGGTTCTAACCAGGCTGGGGTTCTAGCCAGGCTGGGGTTCTAACCAGGCTGGGGTTCTAACCAGGGGTTCTAGCCAGGCTGGGGTTCTAACCAGGCTGGGGTTCTAGTCAGGCTGGGGTTCTAACCAGGCTGGGGTTCTAGCCAGGTTGGGGTTCTAACCAGGCTGGGATTCTAGCCAGGCTGGGGTTCTAGCCAGGCTGGAGTTCTAACCAGGCTGGGGTTCAGTGAGTGAAGCCCCTCCCTCCCCTCTCCACAGTCCAACAACACTCACATCATCTACAAGAACTCCGTCCAGAGGAACCACAACTCCTCCATGGCCATCCACCGCATGGAGACCAACCTGGACTTCTCTTGCGCCTATATCAAGAAAATCTTCCTGGCCATCAAGGTAAAAAAAGACAGGTGTGTATGTGTGTGTGTGTGTGTGTGTGTGTGTGTGTGAGGTCACCCAGGCCATTCACTGTGGTAATACATGTGTAATGTGATGCACATTACCGGGAGAGAATACCTTCCAGCCAGAGGAGTTCACAGCATTAAAACAAGGTCAAGGTTGGTATCGTCAGTGTTGGGGAAGCGACTCTGAACATCCATTTAACTCAGTTACCAACAACTTTACGAGGCAGGAAGTTGAACTTCACTAAAGCTACTGTTGATGGAAATACAGCTTGTTACTTTGAAAAAACAAACAAACCAGGAAACTACTTCGTCCGACACACTAGGAGGGTTAGCGATAGCATCTGGTCAGAGGGTTATGGGTGAGGCTAGGCTAAGTGTTATCACTAGGAGGGTTAGCGATAGCATCTGGTCAGAGGGTTATGGGTGAGGCTAGGCTAAGTGTTATCACTAGGAGAGTTAGCGATAGCGTCTGGTCAGAGGGTTATGGGTGAGGCTAGGCTAAGTGTTATCACTAGGAGAGTTAGCGATAGCGTCTGGTCAGAGGGTTATGGGTGAGGCTAGGCTACGTGTTATCACTAGGAGGGTTAGCGATAGCATCTGGTCAGAGGGTTATGGGTGAGGCTAGGCTAAGTGTTATCACTAGGAGGGTTAGCGATAGCGTCTGGTCAGAGGGTTATGGGTGAGGCTAGGCTACGTGTTATCACTAGGAGGGTTAGCGATAGCGTCTGGTCAGAGGGTTATGGGTGAGGCTAGGCTAAGTGTTATCACTAGGAGAGTTAGCGATAGCGTCTGGTCAGAGGGTTATGGGTGAGGCTAGGCTACGTGTTATCACTAGGAGAGTTAGCGATAGCGTCTGGTCAGAGGGTTATGGGTGAGGCTAGGCTAAGTGTTATCACTAGGAGGGTTAGCGATAGCGTCTGGTCAGAGGGTTATGGGTGAGGCTAGGCTAAGTGTTATCACTAGGAGAGTTAGCGATAGCGTCTGGTCAGAGGGTTATGGGTGAGGCTAGGCTAAGTGTTATCACTAGGAGGGTTAGCGATAGCGTCTGGTCAGAGGGTTATGGGTGAGGCTAGGCTAAGTGTTATCACTAGGAGAGTTAGCGATAGCGTTGCAGTCAAACTGGACACGCTGCCCATGAGAACCAGATCCTCATCCACACTCCGAGCCATGGACTGATAGTTTTACTGTTGGTATTTGGAGAGTTTGAGGTTTGTTGACTGTGTGTGTTGGTTCATTTGTTGAAACTCACCAGCTCTGTGAGCAAGAACCTGTCCTCTGGAGAATGGAACTACAAACTCACCATGGCAGCCTTCTACGACGCCGAGTTCAGCCAGACCCTCAACGACTCAGCAGCCGTCCGATTGGACCAGAAGCTCTACCTGTCCCTAAACACCACCGGATTGGACAGCAAGATCGTCATGGTGACTGACGCCTGCTGGGCCACGCCTGAAAGCTCCTCAAATGCTACTGTGCGCTGGGACATCATCAAGGAAGGGTGAGACACACACACACACACACACACACACACACACACACACACTGTCAGACACATAGATGGGTACACATTGGCTGCTCTGACACATGTGTCCTGTGTGTCCATGTCCCAGGTGTGCCAACCCTGCCGACAGCACGGTGAACATTCTGACCAACGGTGACTCCTCCGCCACCCGCTTCTCCTTCAGAATGTTCCAGTTCTCTGGCAAATCCTCGGACGTGTTCCTGCACTGCAACATCCACCTGTGTGTGCTGAAGAACGGGAACTGTGCCCCGGTAGGCCAGGAGCCATCACTCCTCACACACACACACACACACACAGACACAGTGTCCTCTCACTGACTGTCTCTCTCCCACAGACATGTTCCGGGGTGAAGAATAGAAGGAGACGGCGATCTCTGCAGCAGCACAGCCACAGCTTCATCACCATGGCGATGAGCGCCATCAATTAGGTAAGAGTGTGTTAGATAGCTGTTAAACACATCAGCTCACCGCATCATATGATACAGCAGTCTGCAGCTCTGTTACACATGCCCGTCTGAATCCTGGTTGTGTGTGTCGGTCCTCAGGTTGCCTTTGTGTTGAATGAAGTGACACGTTGTCATTCTGGAAGGTGTCCTGTCCAGGACTGTAGCCGCTTGACCTCTGACCCGGAGGCAGTTCTGGAGCCAGGATGTCCCTGACCTTCGCCTGACCCTGACCAAGAGCCGCGTCCTAATAGGGTAGAAGATGTGTGGTCCAATCCGCTCTCTGCTCCATCTAGTGGACAAACCTGTCTGTAAACTGCCTCATCTTTAATACACTGTTTAACAGACTGTGTTTACCATACTGTGTTTAGAAGACCGTGTTTACCCGACCACACTCTCTATCCGTTGTTAAAGGTAGACTCAGCGATATGACGTAACCTGTGAATATTGGCAGAGATCGTTGAAGCCTAAGGCAAGACAATTCCCTCGCCAGCCCGTTTGTCACATGGCCATCTGCCACTGCCGTGCTCGTGCACCAATGGAATCCATCATTAGTGAAACGTCCGTTGCTCGGATGAATCTGAAACATCGCTGAAGTCAACCAACGTCCCGCGTTGACGTCATATCGCTGAGTCTACCTTTAACTGAATCTTATATCGGTGTCTGGGATTTCTGAAGGGATGCTTTTCTGTGTCTGTGTTCTTTGTGTCGATCAATCAGGGTGGGAAATATGTATATGAACATGCAACGCAACAGTGGCCTTCATGTTTGCAGTGAAAGTTTGAGAGTATCGATTGGAAGATGAAGAAATGGATTGACTTTCAAAGAGTAGGAAGTAAAATGCAGAAGGAGACTTTGATTGGATGCTAACTGGTATTGAATGAAGGTTGCTGTTATGATGTGAAGTTTATGATGATGGTGTGAGGGTTGACAAGACATTATTATAATAATAGTAGCTGGTTTAATGTAAGCACTAATCTATCAATCATGGGGGCAGGCAAGTTAAATCCAAACTTGAATTTGCACATTGAATGTCTGAGAATACATACTAAAATATGAAGGAATGTTTGGCATTGAAAGAATATGAACTAAGTAAGAATATTTGGTGTTTAAGAACATTTTAAATTAAGTTTGAGATGTCAAAAGAATGAGGTCACCCGGTAAAAAGGCATCATCAGGAAGAGAATACTATTCCATTGTTTGCTTCGGACAATGAAGATTTAGATTTAAGTAAAAAGGCAAGTGATTGAATGTTTTAATGATAATGCTTAAAAACCTACTGCTAAGAGTAATAGTCTGATATATATATATATATATATATGATAACTGTGTGTTAATCAGTAATTCAGAACAGTAAAAGACCGTTCTGACTATATGTGTAACTTTAACCAACATGTGGAAGCCTGTTTGTGTTAAGGTTAGGGTTAGGTTAGGTTAAGGTTAGGTTAAGGTTAGGTTAGGTTAGGTTAGGTTAGGTTAGGTTAGGTTAGGTTAGGTTAAGGTTAGGTTAGGTTAGGTTAGGTTAGGTTAGGGTGGTGTTGTGGTGTTGTGTATCTGAGTTCCCTGAAGCACCCGGCCGGCCAGCAGGCCAAGTGGACCAGCTCAAACTCAAGTCATTTTCTCTTCTCTCTGTTGTCTGTAATAAAGGCTTTATAAAGGGAACTCCTGCTGTCATCTCCATTAATCAAAATGTACTACAGGTTTATTTTACAACAATATGACTTGTTGAACGGACTTTGCAGCAAGGATAGACGTTTGTAATTCCACCTGAGAAAAAAAAAGCTATTCTATTCTACGAGTTCAGGCATATGGGCAAACTACACATGAACGTTACTAACTAGCACAGGCTAACTACACATTAATGTTTCTACTAGCACAGGCTAACTACACATTCATGTTTCTACTAGCACAGGCTAACTACATGTTTCTACTAGCACAGACTAACTACATGTTTCTACTAGCACAGGCTAACTACACATTCATGTTTCTACTAGCACAGGCTAACTACATGTTTCTACTAGCACAGGCTAACTACACATTAATGTTTCTACTAGCACAGGCTAACTACATGTTTCTACTAGCACAGGCTAACTACATGTTTCTACTAGCACAGGCTAACTACACATTAATGTTTCTACTAGCACAGGCTAACTACATGTTTCTACTAGCACAGGCTAAGTACACATGAACTAGCCTAGTCCTGGACTAAATCACACATACATAGGGTTAGGTTAGATATATATAAACATACGGTTAGGGGTTAGGTTTAATGAAAATCATTTGTTGTACTGTTGCTTCTACTCAATCCATGCATCAGAAGCTGATAATCCATGTCTTCTACCAACCGTAACCCCATCAGTCACGACATAGATCAGGAGAGACCAGGATGGAGGTCATGGTTAGACTGCAGGAGAGAAAGAAGGAGGCCTGGGCTGTCCTGAATGAGAGGATGGAGCTACAGTCTAACCCAGGGGTGGGCAAACTTTTTGGCTCAGGGGCCACATTGACTTTTAAAATTTGACAGACGGGCCGGGCCAGCACCAGATGCATACATATCAAACATAAAACATATATCAAAAATGATAAACATATCAAACATAAACATAAAAAATACAGGGTTAATACTTACATTTACTTTTAGCGGGAACAGTGTTGTTGATCACCCTTTTTGACCAGTGCATCGAAGTCTGGTGTTAGTTTTGTTGTGGCAATTCTCAGAACAGATCTGAGGTGTTCATCACTCAACTGGGATCTGTGGGGTGCTTTGTTGGTGTTCATCACGCTAAAAGTCTGTTCACGCACATACGTAGAGCCAAACAACATCCTCTGTGCCATCTTTTGGATGTTTGGAAATTTGGCTGCGCTTAATGAAGCATAAAACTCATCCAGTTTAAGAGAGTTGAACTTCTCCTTTAACACAGTGTCACATTGGAGATCAATCAGTTCCAACTGCAACTCCTGTGGCGCCGTTTCACTCATACTTTCCCCAAACTTAACCAGCGGACATTAGAGTGGTAAAGCAAGTCCTGGTGATCAGCGTCAGTTTCTTCAAGAAACATAACAAACTGACGATGCTGAAGTCCCCTCGCTCGAATAAAGTTAACAAGTTTTACAACTGGCTACACTACGTGGTCAAGCTGCAATACGGATTTACACAGTGCTTCCTGGTGGATTATGCAGTGTAGGAAAATTACCTCCTGCTCAGGGTTGTCCTCTTTCACCCTCTCCTGGATTCTTTTGAGCAGCCCGACGTTTTTTCCAGTCAGATTTGGCGATCCATCTGTGGTAACGTTGGCGAGTGTACTCCAAGGTAGCTTGTGCCTCTTGATGACCCCCAACACGCTGTCATACAAGTCCTCTTTCCGCGTTTTCCCCCTCAGGGATTCCATGGCCAAAAACTCCTCCGTTATCTCAAAATTGTCATTAATCCCTCTGATAAAAATGACAAGCTGAGCGGTGTCCTTTATGTCATTACTTTCGTCCAATGCCAAGGAATATAATGTAAATGACTCCGCTTTTTTGTTTAGCTTGCTAGCTAAGTCTTCGTCAATTAGCTCAACACGGCGAGTCACTGTCCTGCGTGATAAGCTCATTTTTTCAAATTTGTTCTTGCTCTCAGGACACAAGATACCTGCTGTCTCTACCATGCACTCTTTGAGAAACTCCCCTTCTGAGAAAGGCTTGCTGGTCTTTGCTAATTTGAATGCCAGCAAATAACTTGCCTTCGTGCTTGATTCTTGAATGGCAGTTTGTCGGATAAAGGTGTTTTGCTGAGCCTGCAAACTAGCTGCCAACCTCAAAGCGGTAGCTGTCCGTTCTTGCGTTGACTGGTTGTTAGCGTAATTAGCATGTTTGGTGGAAAAGTGACGGCTGATGTTGTATTCCTTTAAAACCGCAACGGTTTCTTGGCAAATAAGACATACAGCCTTTGACCGGACTTAAATGAAAAAGTATTTAGTTTCCCATTCCCTATTAAACACTCGGCACTCACTGTCGACTTTTCTTTTCTTTGGCCCACTCATTGTTGCAGATGGGTTCAGAACAGTAGCAGAGTAATAACAGAGAGTAGCCCGGGCTCCGCAAAATCAACTCAATGTATGACTGCCCCTTAGTGCGCTACCTGGTGGAATGCCAGGCATTACAGGACAAGGTCAAATGAATGCAGTTTAGTAATTTAATTAATATTCAACCCTCAAATCTGTACCAATCTTCGGCGGGCCGTATTAAAAAGACAAACGGGCCGGATGTGGCCCGCGGGCCGTAGTTTGCCCACCCCTGGTCTAACCCTAAACCATGGATGAGACGTCTCTCTGTCAGATATATGGTGAAGTCCTTGTTAACAGCCTTAGATGGGATCATCTCAACTGTTCAAAGAAAAAGGAAATAATGATCATGAAAAACTCTCTGCCACTATTGACATTTAACAGCAGCGCCCTCTGCTGGCAATTAATTCCTCTAGAGCAGGGGTGCCCAACCTTTTTTGACCCAAGATCTACTTTTCAAGTCGCCAACCTCCCGAGATCTACCAGTCCAGTGTCAACATCGCAAACCCACACACATCGTTTCCAGCCTGCAGTAACTAACCTCACAACACTTTTTCTTGTTGTCACACAACCACTAGACATCACATCACAAACCCTCCCTCTCTCAAACACACACACAGACAAATTCCTCTCACACAGTTGCCAGTTTGCATAGTGTGCTGTAGCACAAACCCGCTCTCTCTCTCACACACACACACACACACACACACGCCAATCTGCATGATGAGCAATAGCCATAACTGACCTTAATATGAACCAAACAGAAAAATAAACCAGATACAAAACAGGTAGATCTCTGTGTTACGACTCCAGATGAAAACTCGTCTACGTCTAGGGGCGGTAGAGGAGTCGCAACAAAAAGGTAGTACATCAGACTTATTGTAGGAATTAAACAACCACAAACCACAATTCAACTATGTACAGTTATTTGTTTCCTCAGGGAAAACACAACACAAGACACACGCCAAGGAGAAAAGGGAACTTTTTTTGAGCGGTGCCAAAGCAAAGAAATCATAAACAAAAGTGATGTCCTAAACTAGTGCAGTAGTAAGCTATACTATCAGGGCTATGCTAAAGTGCTATGCTACACTAGACTAGAACATACATGGGGCGGCACCCACTCCTAACCTGGTGAATTGTAACAGAGGTGAGCCTACGTGTTGGAAATGTAAACCCATGGGTCTCTTACCTATTCACCTTACCCCTATGGCGTACAATTAACAGACAGACAAATTATGAGAAAAACAATAAGTAAACAATGACGTAAATATAACAAAAGAAAACTAGATGTAAACAAGTACGTTGGAGGTTTCGATCAACCAGGCAACAGTGAGTCGACAGCAAACACAAGACTACGGTGAAAATGGGTTGACTCCCGAGGGGAAGTCCAGCGGAGCTTTTAAAGGACACGGACAGCCCTCTGATTGGTCAGGAACAGTGATGACTGATGGGGACGAATGGCCAATTGCTGACGGACACCTGAATGTAGAGTGACAGGGTAAGGGAAAAACAGAAGGAAACACAAAACACAACAAGGATACACGCACATGTAGGAGTGGGAACGTAACACTCTGAGTTTGAAAAAAGGAAATCACTTCCTACCTTAGTGGGAGACCTGACACTGGGAGGAGGAGGCTAGCTTCTCGTAGTCAGGAGTGTAGGAGCTGGTTGCAAGGCGTGTGTGCTCAGCATCATTCTCCTCCAAGTGAGCACGGAAAAGCCTTCTCTGCAGACTCCTGGCCCGAACTGAACACACAATCTTCATTGCAATATCCATCACTTCTTTCATATTTGAAATCTTTCCACACAACGCTTGCTGGTGAATTATACAATGATAATTCAGGATATCTGGGAAAGATTCACTTTCTTTGCAATGAACCCACTGGTGCGGCCCATCATAGCAGGCGCCCCATCAGTTGTGATGGAGATCAGCTTGAAGAGCGGCAGTTTTGTCTCGCTAACAAATCCCATGAAAGCATTAAACATATCCTCACCTCTGGTGTGTCCTTTTAATGGCAAAATGGTGAGTAGCTCTTCCTTGGCGCTCATGTCTTCAAAAACCATCCTGATGAAAACACACAATTGTGCCACATCCACCATATCAGTCGACTCGTCAAATTGGAGGGAAAAGCACTCGCGTCAATATCCTTCCTCAGTTGCTCCTCCACAT
This sequence comes from Argentina silus, assembly GCF_951799395.1. Classification (NCBI taxonomy): domain Eukaryota; kingdom Metazoa; phylum Chordata; class Actinopteri; order Argentiniformes; family Argentinidae; genus Argentina; species Argentina silus. Next base: position 159,346 of record NC_139654.1, on the reverse strand, counting down.
CCACAGCCATTCCCTCACATCGCCTTGTAGTCGTATTGCGGGAGAGTTGCACTTCTTTAATGGCCTTCACGATCTCGGTTTTATTTTTAAAGTCGTCAAAAAGGCTATCCGCTGCCTCGAGAAAGGCTTCCTTCACAATATCGCTGTCTTTGAATGGCTTCTTGTGTTTAGCAAGGACGTGACTGACGCGATAGGAAGCAATAGTTGCGGCCTTACCCTGGGTCTTCGGTTTGGTGAAGATTGACTGCCGTGCTGCAAGCTGTGCTTTCAAATCCCGCACTTTTGTGGCGCGTAAAGGCGTTTTTGCAGGGAAATCCCTCTCGTAGCTCCCGGGTACCGTTTTAAAATGCCGCTCCAGATTCCCTTTCTTTGCCAACGCCACCGTTGCATTGCAGATCAAACAAACAGGCTTTGAATGAGAATAAACACAAAAATAATCTTCCTCCCATTCAGGGTGAAAATGGTAGGTCTTGGCTCGTTTCCCCTCAGACATGTTAAAGTTTAGGAGTGCGTAACCGCTCTGATCGCTAGCTGCTAGCTACTGTTGACAGCTGTCAACTTACTATCATGCATGTCTCGCGCTACAGTAGGTTAAACGTGACCTACTTTTTTTTTTTTTGTGGACGTGTTTAAGAGACTGATAGGGTGCGCAGGCAAGGACTCATGATAGGCTGTAGTGTACATTTAATACAAAATATAACACACACACACACACACACAAAACAAAACATATCCAACGACGCATAACTACAACAAAACAAAACAGTTTACAGTTACACATAAAAAAAACTTTTTTTTTTTCATTTTTTCCTACACCCCTCGCGATCGACTTGGGATCAGGCCGGGGTCTACCAGTAGACCGCGATCGACTGGTTGGGCACTCCTGCTCTAGAGCAGCGGTCCTCAACCTTTTTTGCACCACGGACCAGTTTCATGCAAGACTATTTTTCCACGGACCGGGGGGGAAAGAATCACGCGCATAACAAAACACAATAAAGTGCATATTATATAATTTAATTATTCATTTAATTATTACATTTATAATGTAAAAGTGACTCAACTCACCATAATACAGAATCAGTGGGAGCACTGAGCTTGTTTCCCTGCAACGAGACGGTCCCATCTAGGGGTGATGGGAGACAGTGACACCCGAAGTGTCCTTACCGGCAGGCATGATCAACTCTTCACCAATAGTGAAGGGCTTCTTAGCCTTGGCAATGCGGTTAGCCACTAAGAATGATGCTCTCAGTGCAGACACATTTGATGATGTGGTGGCCTTCAATAATTGCTTCTGTCCTTCGTGTTCATGTTTTTTTCTTTAAAAAAAACACCAAAGACTTGTCTTTTAATGCAGGGTGCTTGGTCTCTACGTGGCGAAGCAGTTTTGAAGGCTTCATGGCCTCGTTGGATAGCCGGTCGCCACATATTATACAGAGCGGGCTTGGGGCATGTCAATCACCTGTTGCGATGAACCCGTAATTTAAGTAGGACTCTTAGGTATTTTCTTTTAAATGCAGCTTTCTTTTTTTTTGGCAGTCTAGGAGTCTTCTGCTGTCTCATCATAGAGTCTTTCCCCCTTTTCAAAGAATCTCTCCAGCAATGTTTGTTTTTTACTCATTTTTGCTGGGTTAGCTTGTGGGCTTCATTTATCGGTGCATGGAAAAAAAACTGCGACTGAGAAGTGTGGAAAAGTGGCACAGATGGAAGTGGTCATTTTTCAAACACCCTGCAGACTGCGATAGTCAATAAAATGGAAATAAAATACAAATTAAAATGTTTTTATTCTTTCTGTGCGGCCCGGTACCAAATGATCCACGGCCGAAACTGGTCCGCGGCCCGGTAATTGGGGACTCCTGCTCTAGATTACTGCAAGGAGACAGAGAACGTCCCAGGGTTCGGGTTAGGGTTGGGGTTATGATTAGGGTTTGGGTCAGGTTCAGGGTCAGGGTTAGAGTTAGAGTTAGGGTTAGAGTTTGGGTCAGGGTCAGGGTTAGGGTCAGGGTCAGGGTTAGAGTTAGAGTTAGGGTTAGAGTCAGGGTCAGGGTCAGGGTTAGAGTTAGAGTTAGAGTTAGGGTTAGAGTCAGGGTCAGGGTTAAGATTCAAGATTCAAGATTCAAAGTGTTTATTATCATATGCACAGTAGAAAACATGTTTCCCTGTACAATGAAATTCTTGCTTTGCTGTCCGCAGAATGCCAACCAATGTAAAATATACAATACTAAAGAATATACAATATATACTAAACAAATGTACAAGACAGCAAAATTTAAGGCATAAAATAAAATAGCAGCAATAATAATAATAAAACAGTGCAAATGTAGCAGTGCAATTATGCAAACTGGAAAATTCAGTTATTTGAGGTAGTAAGGTTATATTAATCTCCTATGGGTTGTTTAGGAGCCTGATGGCAGTGGGAAAGAAGGAGTTCTTCAGTCTGGTGGTCCTGCATTTAACACTTCTGTACCTCCGGCCTGAGGGTAGAAGTGTGAACAGTCCGTGCTGGGGGTGGGTGGGGTCCTTGAGGATGGAGGCGGCTCTCCTGTGGACTCTGCGGTGGTAGATGCTCTGCAGAGAGGGCAGTGGAGTCCTGGTGATTTTCTCAGCGTCTCCTAGGCCTGTCTGCACATTTGGGTTGTCATGACGTTGCTAAGGGAAGTGTTAACACTGGAAAGAAAACGTCCCCTTTGGTTCACACTAATGTTCTATTACACTAATGTTCTATTATACTAACGTTCTATTACACTAATGTTCTATTATACTAATGTTCTATTACACTAATGTTCTATTATACTAATGTTCTATTACACTAATGTTCTATTACACTGTTCTATTAAACTAATGTTCTTTTATACTAATGTTCTATTACACTAATGTTCTATTATACTAACGTTCTATTACACTAATGTTCTTTTATACTAATGTTCTATTACACTAATGTTCTATTATACTAATGTTCTATTACACTAATGTTCTATTATACTAATGTTTTATTACACTAATGTTCTATTATACTAATGTTCTATTACACTGATGTTCTATTACACTAATGTTCTATTACACTAATGTTCTATTACACTAATGTTCTATTACACTAATGTTCTATTACACTGTTCTATTAAACTAATGTTCTGTTACACTGTTCTATTACACTAATGTTCTATTACACTAATGTTCTATTACACTGTTCTATTAAACTAATGTTCTTTTACACTGTTCTATTAAACTAATGTTGTTTTACACTAATGTTCTATTACACTAATGTTCTATTACACTAATGTTCTATTATACTAATGTTCTATTACACTAATGTTCTATTATACTAATGTTCTATTACACTAATGTTCTATTACACTGATGTTCTATTACACTAATGTTCTATTACACTAATGTTCTATTATACTAATGTTCTATTACACTAATGTTCTATTATACTAACGTTCTATTACACTAATGTTCTATTATACTAATGTTCTATTACACTAATGTTCTATTATACTAATGTTCTATTACACTAATGTTCTATTATACTAATGTTCTATTACACTAATGTTCTATTACACTGTTCTATTAAACTAATGTTCTTTTATACTAATGTTCTATTATACTAATGTTCTATTATACTAACGTTCTATTACACTAATGTTCTTTTATACTAATGTTCTATTACACTAATGTTCTATTATACTAATGTTCTATTACACTAATGTTCAATTACACTAATGTTCTATTACACTGATGTTCTATTATACTAATGTTCTATTACACTGATGTTCTATTACACTGATGTTCTATTATACTAATGTTCTATTACACTAATGTTCTATTACACTAATGTTCTATTACACTAATGTTCTATTACACTGTTCTATTAAACTAATGTTCTGTTACACTGTTCTATTACACTAATGTTCTATTACACTGTTCTATTAAACTAATGTTCTTTTACACTGTTCTATTAAACTAATGTTGTTTTACACTAATGTTCTATTACACTAATGTTCTATTACACTAATGTTCTATTATACTAATGTTCTATTACACTAATGTTCTATTATACTAATGTTCTATTACACTAATGTTCTATTATACTAATGTTCTATTACACTGATGTTCTATTACACTAATGTTCTATTACACTAATGTTCTATTACACTGTTCTATTAAACTAATGTTCTGTTACACTGTTCTATTACACTAATGTTCTATTACACTGTTCTATTAAACTAATGTTCTTTTACACTGTTCTATTAAACTAATGTTGTTTTACACTAATGTTCTATTACACTAATGTTCTATTACACTAATGTTCTATTATACTAATGTTCTATTACACTAATGTTCTATTATACTAATGTTCTATTACACTGATGTTCTATTACACTAATGTTCTATTACACTAATGTTCTATTACACTGTTCTATTAAACTAATGTTCTGTTACACTGATGTTCTATTACACTGATGTTCTATTACACTGTTCTATTACATAAATGTTCTATTAAACTAATGTTCTGTTACACTGTTCTATTAAACTAATGTTCTATTACACTAATGTTCTATTACACTAATGTTCTATTACACTAATGTTCTATTACACTGTTCTATTAAACTAATGTTCTTTTACACTAATGTTCTATTACCCCTGGATACGATCTAGTGTGCCTAGAAACGAAACTCACTAACTTACCATGTTGTCAAACATGTTGGCACCGAACAGTCCCATAGAAATACATTCCTAACCCTAACAGTTCCATAGAAATACATTCCTAACCCTAACAGTTCCATAGAAATACATTCCTAACCCTAACAGTTCCATAGAAATACATTCCTATCCCTAACAGTCCCATAGAAATACATTCCTAACCCTAACAGTCCCATAGAAATACATTCCTATCCCTAACAGTCCCATAGAAATACATTCCTATCCCTAACAGTCCCATAGAAATACATTCCTATCCCTAACAGTCCCATAGAAATACATTCCTAACCCTAACAGTCCCATAGAAATACATTCCTATCCCTAACAGTCCCATAGAAATACATTGGAACATTTAAAAATGCATTTTGTTTTTACGCTGCTGAAACAATCCGGAGTGCCAGATGTGTGAAAGGTTCAACCACTGAAGAGGAAATCTTCTCACATGGTTCTGCTTTCCTCCATTGGCCTCATGTGTTGTGCTGTCGACAGTCGACCAACAGATGGCGCCATGCAGCGTGTTTCTGCTCTCTGTCAGTCGCTGGAAAACTGACGGAACAGATTTAATCCACCATCAACTCCATAAGCATTACATACATGACATCACATTACATACATGTAACTTAGCTACTAACCGTAGCTAAGTCTTTCAACTTAACCAAGGTGTCGTCCGCGCTACGCTAACCAGGCTAACCAAGGCTACACGATGCTACGCTAAGGCTACACTACACTATGCTAGCCTCGACTACACTAGACTATGCTATGCTACGCTACGCTACCCGGGTGGCGTGGACCAGGTAGCCCTTGGCCTTGATGATGCCGCGGCTCTTGACGATGATGGCGTAGCGCAGGACCCAGCGGAGGCGCCACGCCACGCCGACGCCGCGTCACAGCCGTCGCGGTCGGGGTCGCCGTGGGATGCCGTTGCTAACGCCGCGCTCTCACGGAGCGCCTCCTGGAAGCCCGCCGACGTGATGAGCTCTGGAAGACGACAGAGAGACAGACAGGTTAGAGAAAGACAGGTTAGGGGGAGAGAGACAGGTCAAAGACAGACAGACAGCTCAGAGGGAGAGGAGGGAGGGAGAGAGAGAGAGACAGGTTAGAGGGGAGACAGACATGTCAAAGACAGACAGATAGACAGACGGGTCAGAGAGAGAGAGACAGCGCCTCCTGGAAGCCCGCCGCCGAGATAAGCTCTGGAAGGAGAGAGAGAGAGAGAGAGACAGGTTAGAGGGAGAGACAGACATGGAAAGAGAGGGAGAGAGAGAGAGAGACAGGTTAGAGGGAGAGACAGACATGGAAAGAGAGGGAGGGAGAGAGAGAGACAGGTCAGAGAGAGACAGACAGCTCAGATGAAGAGGGAGGTTAGGTTAGAGGGGGGACAGACAGGTCAGAGAGAGACAGACAGGTCAGGGACAGAGAGAGAGAAAGAGAGACAGACAGACAGACACCCCCAGACAAATTGATCACAGACAGACAGATCACAGACAGACACCCACCTTTGGGGTCGTTGTGGGTCAGTAGCTGGACCCCCGCCTGCTTGGCATACGCCGTCAGATCGGGGGGCATCACACAACAGGACGCCAGGTTGACCTGGTTGCTGATGGGCTTCACCTTGGATACGGGAGAGAGAGAGACAGGTCAGAGAGACAGACAGGTCAGGGACAGAGAGACAGACAGGCCATCAGATCGGGGGGCATCACAGAACAGGACGCCAGGTTGACCTGGTTACTGGTGGGCTTCACCTTGGATACGGAAGAGAGAGAGACAGGTCAGGGAGAGACAGACAGGTCAGGGACAGAGAGACATACAGGCCATCAGATCGGGGGGCATCACACAACAGGACGCCAGGTTGACCTGATTACTGGTGGTCTTCACCTTGGATACGGGGGAGAGAGAGAGAGAGAGAGAGAGACAGGTCAGGGACAGACAGACAGGTCAGGGACAGAGAGAGAGAGACAGACAGACAGACACTGTTAACTGCTTGGTTGGGACAGAGAGAGAGAGACAGGACAGGGACAGAGAGAAAGAGAGAGAGAGAAAGAGAGACAGACAGTTGGCGTACGCACTCAGTTTGACCTGGTTACTGGTGGGGTTTCACCTTGGACATGGAGAGAGAGACAGACAGGTCAGGGAGAGACAGATACCCCCAGCACAGGACAGACAGACAGACAGTTCAGAGACAGAGACAGACACCCACCTGGGCCCAGTCGTAGCGCTCCTCCAGGAGGCCCTTGTCCAGGACAGACAGACAGATCAGACAGACAGACACCCACCTGGTCCCAGTCGTACAACTCCTCCAGGAGGCCCTTGTCCAGGACAGACAGACAGGTCAGGGATAGAGCGAGAGAGAGAGAGAGACAGACAGACAGACAGACACACACACCGTCCAGGACAAACAGACAGGCCAGAGAAAGACAGACAGACACCCACCTGGGCCCAGTTGTGCAGCTCCTCCAGGAGGCCCTTGTCCAGGTCCGACGTCCCGATGGCGACCACCTTCCCGGACGCCACCAGCGTTTCCAAGAAAACCCATGCCGGCTGCAGGTCCGAGAGGGTCTGGGGGGCGTGGTCGGCCCCCGGGGGGGGGGGGGGGGGCGGGCGCCAGGATGACCGAGTCGAGTTGGGAGAGGGCGAGAGTGAGACAGGCTGTTGGGGGGGAGGGAGACAGGTTAGGGAGAGAAAGACAGGTTAGAGGTCCGAGAGGGTCTGGGTGTGGGGGGGGGGGGGGATGTTGTCCTCCTGGTCGACAGGGCGAGGGTGAGACAGGCTGTGGAGGGGAGAGACAAACAGGTAAAGAGAGAGACAGACAGGCAGGCAGCCAAACAGACAGACAGCCAAACAGGCAGACAGACAGACAGGCAGACAGCCAGCCAGCCAGCCAAACAAACAGACAGACAAGCAGACAGCCAAACAGGCAGACAGACAGACAAACAGGCAGGACTCACCCATGTCGACAGCCTGCCTGATGGACGACTGGTCCGACTCGCACAGGAACAGCTTGACTGCAACGACAACGTTAGCGTGGGTTAGCCTAGGTTAGCCTGTGTTAGCATGTGCTGGTGTCATTTGTTAGCCTGTGTTAACGTGTGGTCGCGTCGTGTGTAATCATGGGCTGGTATCGTTTGTTAGCCCTGGGTTAGCGTGTGTTATCGTGGTGCGTGTGAGCCGGTGTTAGCATGCACTAGCATTTATTAGCATGTGTTATCGTGGTGTGTGTTAGCGTGCGTGAGCCTGTCTTAGCCTGCGTTAACCTGTCTTACCCTGCATTAGCGTAGCGTTAGCCTGCGTTAGCTTGTCGTAGCGTACCAGACACCTTCAGCTCCTCCCTCTCCTCCGGTGTGATGGTGGCCTCGGCCGCCTGGGGGGTGGAGCAGTCCAGGACGTCAGACTCCTGGAGAGACAGACAGGTTAGAGACAGACAGGTTAGAGAAAGACAGGTGAGAGAGAGACAGGTAAACAGACAGACAGGTTAGAGAGAGAGAGACAGACAGGTCAGAGAGAGAGAGACAGACAAGCATGATGGTGGCCTCGGCCGCATGGGGGGTGGAGCAGTCCAGGACGTCAGACTCCTGGAGAGACAGACAGGTCAGAGAGAGAGACACAGGTAAACAGACAGACAGGTTAGAGAGAGAGAGACAAGTTAGAGACAGACAGACAGAGAGACAGACAGGCGTGATGGCCTCGGCCGCGTGGGGGGTGGAACAGTCTAGGACGTCAGACTCCTGGAGAGACAGACAGGTCTGAGAGACAGACAGGTTCAGGACAGACAGATTACAGAAAGACAGCCAGGCGTGCCTGGGAGGGGGGAGCAGTCCAGGTTAGAGACAGACCAGACTAGTCGAACTAGAGAGGGAGAGAAAGAGAGAGAGATTAGCTGACCTCAGCAGAACCTCCCTCCCTCCCTGTTCAACCCTCCCCCCCAAACCTGCCTCCCCCCCGTCTCCCTGCCTGTGTGTGTGTCTGTGTGAGTGTGTCTGTGTATGTCTGTGTGAGTGTGTGTATGTCTGTATGAGTGTGTGAGTGTGTGTGTGTGTGTCTGTGTGTATGTGAGTGTGTGTGTGTCTTCCTCTCTCTCTCCCTGTCTCAGGAGCACCCACCTACACACACACACACACACACACACACACACACACACACACACACGTTGTCACTTGACTCACTAAACATTGACGCCTCTGGGCATGTGTGTGTATGTGTGAGTGTCTGTGTGAGTGTGTGTCTGTCTGTGTGAGTGTGCGTATGTGTGAGTGTGTGTGTGTGTGTCTCCCTCTCTCTCTCCCTGTCTCAGGGGCACACACACACACACACACACACACGTTGTCACTTGACTCACTAAACATTGACGCCTCTGGGCATGTGTGTGTGTGTGTCTGTGTGTGTCTGTGTGAGTGAGTGTGTGTGTGAGTGTGTGTGTGTGTGTGTCTGTGTGTTGTGATGGCCCAGCCGGTGAGCAGTGCCCCACAGAGACACCTGGTGGCCACAAGGGGGAGGCAAAGGCAGCCATGGGGTGTCGTGCTGGATGGGAGGTACTATCCCAGTTCTATGTCCTGGAGACTCCGCCACCAATCAGATGACTCAGCTCACCGCTCACAGGTGCGCTGAGTCAGCTCGGCGATCCTGAGGCCTTTTAAACTCCCCAGGACAAGCTGAAGACAGACTGGCTGGAGGAACGAGTCGAGACCAGACACCCGCTAAGCCAGTCTCATAAGCCAAACGGGAGAGAAAGCCTGGAAGACGGAGAGGAACCCCCCAACCGACCGGAGGAAGAGGTCAGTGAAAGGGACCCGATATCCCACTAACTTTGGCCTGTCTCTCTTTCTCTCTCTCTGACGACAAGAAGAACCCGGCGGAGCGCCGTAGCGCCAACCGCCAACCCGGTGAAGATTTGAGTTGCCTTTCGCCTCTCCCTTTTCCCCGCACCTTAGAAATAAAACCCTACGTTGATTTCACCGCAACCCCTGTTTCCGCCTGTTTCTATTCTCATTGGTTGACCCGCTGTTGCGCCTGTCGACCAGGCTCCCACAGTGTGAGTGTGTGAGTGAGTGTGTGTGTCTGTGTGAGTGTGTCTGTCTGTCTATCTGTGTGTGTGTGTGTGTGTGTGTCTCCCTCTCTCTCTCTCACACACACACGTTGTCACTTGACTCACTAAACATTGACGCCTCTGGGCGCGCGTGTGTGTGGGTGTGCGTGTGTGTGTGGAGCATCCAGAGAGAGACGAAGTAAAGGAGGGAGGGAAGGAAGGAAGGTAGGAAGGAAGAGAGAGACAGGAAAGGAGGGAGGGAGGGAGGGAGAGAAGAGAGGGATGAGTCTCACCTTCTCCCCGGCCGACGGCGTCTCAGAGGACCAGTCACTCAGCATGGCGCGGATACAGTCCTGGAGCTACGGCAACAACAGACAGACAGGTCAGATGGAGAGACAGACAGGTCAGAGACAAACAGACAGACAGACAGACAGGTCAGAGACTGACAGACAGACAGTGTGTGTGTGTGTGTGTGTATGTCTGTGTGAGTGTGTGTGTGTCTGTGTGTGTGTGTCTGTGTGTGTGTGTGTATGTGAGTGTGTATGTGTCTCCCTCTCTCTCTCCCTGTCTCAGGAGCACCCACACACACACACACACACGTTGTCACTTGACTCACTAAACATTGACGCGCGTGTGTGTGTGTGGGTGTGTGTGTGTGTGTGTGTGTGTGTGTGTGTGTGTCTCCCTCTCTCTCACACACACACACATTGTCAATTGACTCACTAAACATTGACGCCTCTGTGCGCGCGTGTGTGTGGGTGTGCGTGTGTGTGTGTGTGGAGCATCCAGAGAGAGACGAAGGAAGGAAGGAAGGAAGGAAGGAAGAGAGGGATGAGTCTCACCTTCTCCTCCGCCGACAGTAAGGAAAGAAGACAGGAAACAGGAAAGGAGGGAAGGGAATGAGGGAGAGAAGGAGAGAGAGAGAGAGACAGGAGGGAGGGAGGGAGGGAGGGAGGGGAGAAGGAGGGAGAGAGAGAGACAGGAGGGAGGGAAGGAGGGAGAGAGGGAGAGAGACAGGAGGGAGGGAGAGAGGGAGAGAGACAGGAGGGAGGGAGGGAGAGACAGGAGGGAAGGAAGGAAGGAAGACAGGAAAGGAGGGAAAGAAGAGAGAGACAGGAGGAAAGGAGGGAGGGAAGGAGGGAGAGAGAGAGAGACAGGAAAGGAGGGAGGGAGAGAAGAGAGGGATGAGTCTCACCTTCTCCCCGGCCGACGGCGTATCGGAGGACCAGTCACTCAGCGTGGCGCGGATACAGTCCTGGAGCTACGGCAACAACAGACAGACAGGTCAGATGGAGAGACAGACAGGTCAGAGAGAAACAGACAGACAGACAGATAGACAGACAGATAAGACAGAGGGACAGACAGGTCAGAGACAGCATGGCGCGGATACAATCCTGGAGCTGGAGGGCAACAAAAGACATACAGGTCAGACAGACAGACAGAGAGAGACAGGTCAGATAGAGAGACAGACAGGTCAGAGACAGCGTGGCGCGGATATAATCCTGGAGCTGAACGGCAACAACAGGTCAGACAGACAGACAGAAAATGACAATAAAACGACATATTTAGTATTTATTTAATCACATTCATAATACACACACACACACACGGTCAGTTCGTTAGAGCCAGTTAGCATTCGCCTTTAGCACCCCGTCAACACTGCACTCTGTAGGTAAATTCGTTAGCCCCGTTAGCATTAGCCTTTAGCACCCCGTCAACACTGCACTCGGTAGGTAAATTCGTTAGCTTCGTTAGCCCCGTTAGCATTAGCCTCTAGCCTCCCGACCCCCCCCCCGCCCTTCTTACCTCCTCACTCGGGGACGACGGACACTTCTTCTTCAGCCGGCTCCGGTTGACGAGGTTCCCGGTGTGGAGGTTGAGCGTCGTGGCCCGGGTCAGAAACGAGGTACCACCGGGGGAGACGGTCCCAGAGGACCCGCTACGAGTACCAGAGGAGCCGCCGGTGTCGGTGGTGGTGGTGGTTTCCATGGTGTCTGTCTCCCCTTCTCTCGTAAAGAAGAAGTAAATGTCGTAAAGATATAATAATAATAATAATAATAAAAAGATATCGTAAAATGAGGGAGGGGTGGGGTTGTCTAGCAACGAGGAACAGTTGGTGGGTTTGAGGGAATGTCGTAAAGGAAAAGAAAATGTCGGAAAGGGACGGGATATGGTGGGTTACCTAGCAACGAGGGGGTGGGGAGAGTGTGTGTGTGGTTTGAAGGACTGTCGTAAAAATATTTTTTCAAAACAAAAACGAACGGTGGAGGGAAAGGGGGGGGGGTTGCCTAGCAACGAGGGGGTGGGTTTGAGGGAATGTCGAGTAATGATGACACGACGCGTTTCCACACCCCCACACACACACACGGTCAGTTCGTTAGAGCCAGTTAGCATTAGCCTTTAGCACCCCGTCAACACTGCACTCGGTAGGTAAATTCGTTAGCTTCGTTAGTTAGCCCCGTTATCATTAGCCTCAGAGCCGGTAGAGGAGACGGTACCACCGGGGAAGACGGTCCCAGAGGACCCGCTACGAGTACCAGAGGAGCCGCCGGTGTCGGTGGTGGTGGTGGTTTCCATGGTGTCTGTCTCCCCTTCTCTCGTAAAGAAGAAGTAAATGTCGTAAAGATATAATAATAATAATAATAATAATAATAATAATAATAATAATAATAATAATAATAATAATAGTAAATGTCGTAAAATAAGGGAGGTTGGTGTGTTTGAGGGAATGTCATAAAGGAAAAGAAAATGTCGGAAAGGGACGGGATATGGTGGGTTACCTAGCAACGAGGGGGTGGGGAGATTGTGTGGTTTGAAGGAGTTTCATAAAACATTTTTTTCTAAAAAATGTCGTAAAATACGAACGGTGGAGGGAAAAGGGGGGGGGTTGCCTAGCAACGAGGAGGTGGGTTTGAAGAGCCAAACTACATGGTTCTACTAGCCCTAGGGTTAGGGTCAGGGTTTAGGGTTAGGGTTAAAGTTAACTCATCCCCTAGGGTTAGGGTCAGGGTCAGGGTTTAGGGTTAGGGTCAGGGTCAGGGTTAGGGTTAGGGTCAGGGTCAGAGTCAGGTTCAGGGTCAGAGTTAGGGTTAGGGTCAGAGTCAGAGTCAGGGTCAGGGTCAGGGTTAGAGTCAGGGTTAGGGTCAAGGTTAACTCGTCTCCTAGGCCTGTCTGCACATTTGGGTTGTCATGACGTTGCTAAGTGAAGTGTTAACACTGGAAAGAAAACGTCCCCTTTGGTTTCCACTGATGTTCTATTATACTAATGTTCTATTATACTAAGATTCTATTACACTGATGTTCTATTACACTAATGTTCTATTACACTGATGTTCTATTACACTAATGTTCTATTACACTAATGTTCTATTACACTAATGTTCTATTACACTAATGTTCTATTACACTGTTCTATTACACTGTTCTATTACACTGATGTTCTATTACACTGTTCTATTACACTGATGTTCAATTACACTAATGTTCTATTACACTGCTGTTCTATTACACTGTTCTATTACACTGATGTTCTATTACACTGATGTTCTATTACACTGTTCTATTACACTGATGTTCTATTACACTGATGTTCTATTACACTGTTCTATTACACTAATGTTCTATTACACTGTTCTATTACACTGTTCTATTACACTGATGTTCTATTACACTGATGTTCTATTACACTGATGTTCTATTACACTGTTCTATTACACTGATGTTCTATTACACTGTTCCATTATAAAAGATCTGTTATGTTATAAAGAATATTTCAGGTTCAATTTCTGGGTTTTTAGGATTCAGTGCTTATTGCTAACTGGCTGGATTCTAATCTCTCTGTTGTTGTAATACTAGTAAATGACCACCAGGTGGTGCCCCCATCTGAGGGCTAGAGGTCTGGGGGATAGGGTTCTGGGGGTCTGGGGGTCTGGAGGTCTGGGGTCTGGGGTCAGAGGTACTGCAGGGGACAGGTGAAGTCTTCTCATGAGAGCCATGCCTCCCATGGCAGGGAGCGGTACTGCAGGGGACAGGTGAAGTCTTCTCATGAGAGCCATGCCTCCCATGGCAAGGAGCGGTACTGCAGGGGACAGGTGAAGTCTTCTCATGAGAGCCATGCCTCCCATGGCCGGGAGCGGTACTGCAGGGGACAGGTGAAGTCTTCTCATGAGAGCCATGCCTCCCATGGCAGGGAGCGGTACTGCAGGGGACAGGTGAAGTCTTCTCATGAGAGCCATGCCTCCCATGGCAGGGAGCGGTACTGCAGGGGACAGGTGAAGTCTTCTCATGAGAGCCATGCCTCCCATGGCAGGGAGCGGTACTGCAGGGGACAGGTGAAGTCTTCTCATGAGAGCCATGCCTCCCATGGCCGGGAGCGGTACTGCAGGGGACAGGTGAAGTCTTCTCATGAGAGCCATGCCTCCCATGGCAGGGAGCGGTACTGCAGGGGACAGGTGAAGTCTTCTCATGAGAGCCATGCCTCCCATGGCAGGGAGCGGTACTGCAGGGGACAGGTGAAGTCTTCTCATGAGAGCCATGCCTCCCATGGCAGGGAGAGGTACTGCAGGGGACAGGTGAAGTCTTCTCATGAGAGCCATGCCTCCCATGGCCGGGAGCAGTACTGCAGAGGACAGGTGAAGTCTTCTCATGAGAGCCATGCCTCCCATGGCAGGGAGCGGTACTGCAGGGGACAGGTGAAGTCTTCTCATGAGAGCCATGCCTCCCACAGCCCACAGACAGAGAAAGGAAAAGCAGCCTGCACCTTGGCTGCCCCTCACAATGTCACATGATGCATAGATATTACTGTACTAGATGATTACTATATAAAAATGAAGGAATGCATGGAAAGTGAAGTTCAGAACATGTACAGCGCCTTCTGAAGGTATTCAGTCCCCTTCACTTTTTACACATTTTCTTGTGTTATAGACTCAATTTAAAATGGATTCAATTAAAAGAATTTGCCATCAATCCACACACAATACCCCAGAATGACAAAGTGAAAACACGATTTTTGAAATTTCTTCAATTATTAAAACTGAAATACAGAAATACCTCATGTACAGAAGTATTCAGACCTTTTGCTATGACAGTCTTAAAATTAGCTAAAATGCAAAAATGTCATCAACAAATCACTCAATAAGTTGAATTGAGTCCATCTTAATGCAAGGATAATAGTTCATGTCATTTCGGAATGAATATCTTTGTTTTTATAGGGTCTCTGATTTGCATAGGAATCAATTACACACTGTGTAGATTCAGATGTTCCGAAGACACTGTCCATGTTGTACTGACAGAGAAGGAGAGCTGTCTTCACATCCACTCCCTGCTATCTTACACACAGCTACGTGATCCAGCATCACAACTCAAACACCCAATCTAACCAACTCTTATATACATACAGACACTCTCTCCTGTGTTATTCTCAGAGTTCATCATCAGTCTGATTTGATCATCTAATCATTCATCTGGATTGTTTCACTGTCAGTTGCATCTCCATAAAAAAAACTAAAAAACATGTAAGCTTCTGTTTTTTGTCACTCAATTACAGTCTATTTCACTATCAGAAGCATTTAATTTAATAATATATATATACACTACACCCTACACACTATACACTACACCTTACACACTGGGAGAGGGAACATCTGTACATCCAACATCTCAGTGAAAACACACCACTATCCAACTGCATCATGTTCTGATCCGTCATCTTTGAGCCTTTGGTGTTCATTGTGATCTCCCTGAGACTAGTTTACACAGGGTCACTGAACAGCCATAGCCCCAAAGATGAAACCCTGGGTAGAGGGGCTCAGTGAATGTGGAGTGGAATGTGTGCAGGAGGGTCCGTGTGTCAGAGGAGACGCTGTAGAAGGACAGAATGCCGGCCGGCCAGTCCAGATACACTCCTACTCTGTGGGAGCCAGAGGAGGGGACAGGTATGACAGTCTTCTTTTTATTGTGCCAGGCGTAGTATCTGTCATCAAAGCAGATCAGACTCCAGGACTTGTCATTGTTTCCCAACCAACAGTCAACACCATATCCTCTCCTGCTGATTCCTTTATATGTCATTCCTATATCAGCCTCTCTCCCACTCCACTCTACCTCCCAGTAACAGCGCCCAGTCAGACCCTCTCTACACAGCACCTGGTTCCAGCGCTCAAATCTCTCTGGGTGATCAGGATACGGCTGCTCCTCTCTCCCCCGTGTCACCTTTCTGTTCTCCTCAGACAGAGAGAGGAGTGTGTGTGCTGTGTTTGGGTCCAGTGTGAGCTCACAGGCATCTGATTGAGAGGGCAAAAATAATCATCAAATCAATACAATTGAATAACTTACAATATTCACAATGTGATCTTGTTATGGCAACATTCTTTTTTTCACAAAATATTACTTATTAATTGAAAATGTTTTACAAGGGATACAATTAATTCACATTTACTAATATTTTAGATTTACATATGAATACAATACTGGTGCTCTGTTTGAACTCTGCTGTACCCTGGTTCTTGAGTAATATCACAGTCCTAGTCTCTACAGCGGTGGTGACTTACATTTGATCAGCCCAGGTTTGAGCCTGCACTCCCCACCATGGTCCACACTATATCAACCACAGAAGAACCCACAGTGGTTGGATGACACACTCACAATCATGTGGAAAATAGATACAGTGCATTCATCTCATTGATACGTCCAGCCACATATTCAGCCTTTACCTGAGTGTCTGTAGGTTACAGAGTGGATCTTTCTGTACAGCAGAGAGCAGCGCCAGTCCTGAGTCTCCTGGGTGATTGTAGCTGAGGTCCAGCTCTCTCAGGTGGGAGGGCTTAGACCTCAGAGCTGAAGCCAGAGAAACACAGCCTTCCTCTGGGACTCCACAGAATGACAACCTGGGGAAATAGTGTCACTCCATCTGATCAAGAATCTAATTATTCCTCTCTAATGTACATGTGCAGCTTTAAATCCTCTTCATTTGGCAGTTGAAAGGCCACATGTGAATGAGGAATACAAATAAATACATGAAACCAAACGATTACTGTGGTGCAAGAATTCATGAGTGAGAGTTATAGTTGCTCTCAACAAGGGAGCAATTAACTATGGATACATTTGTAGTGACTGGATTTCTACATCTGGTATAATGCATTTGCTAGTTGTTGGGTTAGTGCAGTATTGTCCCATGAGCTGATCTAAGGCCAGGTGGGTCAGGATTTCAGGAGAGTAAAGTTATTCACACAGTGCAGACAGAGCAGCCCCCCTGCCACCACACACACACACACACACACACACACACACACACACACACACACACACACACACACACACACACACACAGTAATTGATTGGAAGATAATGTACATTGTCTGTCTCAATTATTGAGCCTTTCTATGCAAGTATCATTGATTCCATAGAATGATAATGTAACATACACTTAGGAATGATGCGTCTGGCAACAAGAATAGTCTCAGACCTCACCTCAGTGTCTGTAGTTGACAGTGTGGACTCCCCAGTCCAGCAGAGAGCAGCTTCTCCCCCCCCGTCACCTAGATCATTACTACTGAGGTCCAGCTCTCTCAGGTGGCAGGAGTCTGAGCTGAGAGCTGAGGCCAACGCTTCACAGCATCTCTCTGTGAGGTGACATCCATTCAGCCTGAATGAGGAATACAAAAAAATACATGCAGCCAAACGATCACTGTGGTGCATTATGATAAGAATTCAAGATTCAAGCCAATCACAGGCAGGTTTGTAGTCATTGTATTTCTAAGTGTGGTAGATTTGCTAGTTATTAGGTTAGTGCAGTATTGTGAAGCCCCATCAGATGATCTAAGGCCAGATTGTTCATTAATTGAGGAGAGCAACGGTATTCAGAGAGTGCCCCCCCCCCCCACAAACACACATACACTCTTTGAAATTCTGCCTTTAATGATAAATAGAGCTGAATATTATGTAATTATAAGCTGTACAATACATGATTGTTGCATTGTGTGCCTTATTCCCTTATTCCCATGCTCCCTCCTTGATAGTGTGAGGGGAGACAGATTTCTCATCTGTCATTTATGATATTGTTATAATCAATATAGCAAAACAACAATCTATTTTAATCAGTATGACCATGTCATGATGATTATATTTTTTCAGTCATACACTGTTCATTGATTCCTTCATGATCAGTATTGGACTCGTTTATGATTCTATGTAGTAACGGTACGAATCAAGACAGCCAGTCAGGTTGACAGCGGTTATATCTGTCCCCTGGGTTATATCTGTTGGTGGGGATGTGCTGAGTCAGCTGCAAGGCCATCCTGACCTAAAGGTCGGCCTCTTGTTATTGAACTGTGAATGTGTTGCTGTCCCTCTGAAATGGTTTCTCAAAAACATATTATCTAAGAAAGGTAAGACAGTATCCTTCATCGATTTTTTTTAAATTATGAAGACCGCTCATCATGGTAAAATAAATGCACGCACGGGATGATGGTCTGGGAGCTGACAAATGAAAAACGTGGAATACAAATAAAGTGGTAGAACTAGTGTTGTCACAGTGAAGAGTTTAGGAAATGATTGGAAGATCATGTAAATGTTCTGTCTCCATCATTGATATTTGCAGTGCAAGTATCATTGACAATGTAATACACTTAGGACTGATGTGTCTGACAACAAATAAATACATGAAGCCAAACGATCACTGTGGCACAAGAATTTATGAGTGAGAGTTATAGTTCCACTCAACAGGGGAGCAATTAACCATGGATACATTTGTAGTCACTAGATTTCTACGTCTGGTATCATGTATTTGATAGCTATTGGGTTAGTGCAGTATTATGCAGTCTCATAAGCTGATCTAAGGCCAGGTGGATCAGGATTTGAGGAGGACAAACATATTCAGATATTGAAGACAGAGCAGCCCCCCTCCCACCACACACACACACACACACACACACACACACACGTTATATAGTAATTGATTGGAAGATAATGTACATTGTCTGTCTCAATCATTGACCCTTTCTGTGCAAGTATCATTGATTCCATAGAATGATAATGTAACAGACACTTAGGAATGATATGTCTGACAAAAAGAATAGTCTCAGACCTCACCTCAGTGTCTGTAGTTGACAGTGTGGACTCCCCAGTCCAGCAGAGAGCAGCTTCACCCCCCCGTCACCTAGATCATTATTACTGAGGTCCAGCTCTCTCAGGTGGCAGGAGTCTGAGCTGAGAGCTGTGGCCAACGCTTCACAGCATCTCTCTGTGAGGTGACATCTATGCAGCCTGAATGAGGAATACAAATACATGCAGCCAAACGATCACTGTGGTGCAAGAATTCATGAGTGAGAGCTACAGTTGCTCTCAACAGGGGAGTAAGCAACCATGGATGCATTTGTAGTGACTGGATTTCTACGTCTGGTATAATGTATTTGCTTGCTATTGGGTTAGTGCAGTATTGTGGAGTCTCATGAGCTGATCTAAAGCCAGGTGGGTCAGGATTTGAGGAGAGGAAAGTTATTCAGAGAGTGAAGACAGAGCAGCCCCCTCTGCCAACACACACACACATACACACACACACACACACACACACACACTACATAGGAATTGATTGGAAGATAATGTACATTGTCTGTCCCAATTATTGAGCCGTTCTGGACAAGTATCATTGATTCCATAGAATGATAATGTAACAGACACTTAGGAATGATGTGTCTGACAAAAAGAATAGTCTGAGACCTCACCTCAGTGTCTGTAGTTGACAGTGTGGACTCCCCAGTCCAGCAGAGAGCAGCTTCACCCCCCCGTCACCTAGATCATTATTACTGAGGTCCAGCTCTCTCAGGTGGCAGGAGTCTGAGCTGAGAGCTGAGGCCAACGCTTCACAGCATCTCTCTGTGAGGTCACATCCATTCAGCCTGAATGAGGAATAAATACAAGCATGAAGTCATTTTGACTTAGATTAAAATTTACTTATGTGATGTGTTCTATCATTTCCAATTGCATTTCACGCACCTAATTACCATATAATTACATTTTCGTCCAAAACCCTTAAATGGGCTGTTTTGGTATTTTAACATATTTCACTACAACATGTTTTCTAATCATTTCACTTAGTTTTAAAGGCGAGATCATCATGTATCCATATTTCTCATGCCTTAAATGATGGATAGAGCTTTCAGTTGGAGATGAGTGGCGAGCTCCTTCCCACTGCACCAACTGTAAACTCACTGGCTAGAGAACTGACTCATTCCACTTTCACTAAAATAAAGCTGACAAACTCATTAGCTGAACTATGAACACAGCCAGCCATGTTATTATATACGCTACTGATGTTATTTGCTTAATGTCAGAACAAAAGTCTTCATTTGATCCGCGGTGTGAGTATCTGTGGTACCGTGAGTGGAATGCGATAGTCATTAGGTTAAAAACAGATTCAACGTCAGGAGTGGATTTCTCCAAACCAGTGTTCAGTATTCCGACTGGAACTGGCTCTTTCTACCTCATTATTGGGAGTTGAGACACAAAGCGACTGAACATGATAGATCAAGTCAAATATTTGTGTGTCAATAAAACATGAAAGATAAGTGTACAATCATTTAATGAATGACTTTTGACCATGTGATCAAAATAACAATAATAATAATAATAATCCGTAAATCATAATAAGTGATCACATACTCCATTCATCGCCCAAGTATCAATACAGTGTTTTGTCCATCTACTTACAGTGCCGTCTTAGAGGCTGTGACCACTGGCAGCAGCCTCAGAAGACCCTCTTCTGATTTGGAGTACTTCTTCAGGTCAAACACATCCAGCTCCTCTTCTGAAGTCAGCAACACAAAGACCAGAGCTGACCACTGTGCAGGTGAGAGTTGGGCTTTTGAGAGACGTCCTGAGCTCAGGTAGCTTTGGATCTCCTCCACTAGAGAACGGTCATTCATCTCATTCAGACAGTGGAACAGATTGATGCACCTCTCTGGAGAGGGATTCTTCCTGATCTTCTTCTTGATATACTTGACTGTTTCCTCATTGGTCTGTGAGCTGTTTCCTTTCTGTGTCAGAAGGCCTCGTAGGAGATTCTGATTGGAATCCAGTGAGAGGCCCAGGAGGAAGCGCAGGAACAGGTCCAGGTGACCATTCTGACTCTGTAAGGCCTTGTCCACTGCACTCTTGTGTAAGTCGACCAAAGGTGTGCGTATCAGTGATGACCATAGCTTCATGGATGAGGACTTCTGTTTGACCAGTGGATTCTCATTGCTGATGTTGAATGTGAGGAACACATATAAAGCAGCTAGAAACTCCTGGATGCTCAGATGCACAAAGCTGAACACTTTGTGCAGCCCACACTCCTCTCTGAAGATCTGAGTGCACACTCCCGAGTACACTGAGGCGTCTTTGACATCAATGCCACACTCTCTCAAGTCTTCCTCATAGAAGATCAGATTGCCATTTTCCAGCTGATTGAAGGCCAGTTTTCCCAGTGACAGAATTAGTTCTTTATCCCAGTGTGGACCTCTGTCATGGTCTCCAAGGTACTTCACATTCCTCTGTTGGGTCTGAAATACCAGGAAGTGTGTGTACATCTGTGTCAGAGTCTTGGGCATCTCTCCTCTCTCTGCTTCACCCAACAGTCTCTCTAGGGTAGTGGCTGAGAGCCAACAGAACACTGGTATGTGGCACATGATGTGGAGGCTCCTTGATGACTTCATGTGTGTGTTGATTCTGCTGGCCAGGTTCTCATCACTGATTCTCTTCCTGAAGTACTCCTCCTTCTGTGGGTTGTTGAACCCTCGTACCTCTGTCACCTGGTCAACACACTCAGGAGGGATCTGATTGGTTGCTGCAGGTCGGGAGGTTATCCAGAGGAGAGCAGAGGGAAGCAGATTCCCCTTGATGAGGTTTGTCAGCAGCACGTCCACTGAGGTTGACTCTGTGGCATCACAACATGTCTCGTTGTTCTGGAAGTCTAGAGGAAGTCGACACTCATCCAGACCATCAAAGATGAACAGAACTTTATACTTGTCAAAGTTGGAGATTCCTGATTCTTTTACTTCAATGAAGAAATGACCAAGAAGTTCATTCAAACTGCATTTCTTCTCTTTCATTAAATTCAGCTCCCGAAAAGGAAGCGGAAATATGAACTGGACATCCTGATTGGCTTTTCCTTCAGCCCAGTCCGTAATGAACTTCTGAGTAGAGACTGTTTTTCCAATGCCAGCGACTCCCTTTGTCAGCACATTTCTCATTGGTTTGTCTTGTCCAGGTAAAGGCTTGAAGATGTCGTTGCATTTGATTGGTGTCTCCTGTGTTGCTGGTCTCCTGGATGCTGTCTCAATCTGTCTGACCTCATGTTCGTTATTGACCTCTCCACTTCCACCCTCTGTGATGTAGACCTCTGTGTAGACCTTATTGAGAAGTATTTTGTTGCCTTGCTCAGCTATTCCCTCAAATACACACTGAAACTTCTTCTCCAGGTTAGACTTGAGTTCTTGTTGGCACATCACAGCAAGCTCACCTGAATGACAAAACTATTAAAAAACTATTCCTGGCACACTTTACATTAAGTTGACCCAGTACCTGCAGTAACTGTAAATATATATATATGCCATTTAGCTGACGCTTTTATCCAAAGCGCCTTGCATTGCAGTGAGTGCATACAATTCAGTATATATGGTCCCAGCAAGAATCAAACCCACAACCTAAGCGTTGTTAAAGTCATGCTCTACCAACTAAGCCACAGAGGACCACATGTTGTATTAATCAACAAGTTGTTATATAGTAACTAATTATTAATTAATTATATAGTAATTAATTACATAGTATGTAGTGTAGTTGAATGATATATTACTACACGTGTAGGAAAGAACAGTCCTTATTCCATCTGTGTTATAGGAAACTGTCCAAACCCATTACTATGCAATTATACATTAACAACCAATCTTGTTACTGGAGTAATTACAGAGACACTAAGTTATAGAGACAACATAATATAAAGAGTGACCAAATGTGGATATACATCGTAATTACAGTTAGTGGTGTTTGTATTTCCAATAATATTTCAGGCCCAGTAACACTTCTCTGTGAAAACACATGAGGTCTCTTACGTTTCTCCAGTGTGTCAGCGAGCTCCTTCTGGTTCATGTTCCTCAGGACGTGCAGTGTGATCTTCAGAGCCCCTTCTCTGGCACTGCTCTCCTGCTTCTCTTCTTCTTCATCATCCACCACTTCCTCTTCCTCCCCCTGACTCTCAAAGCACTCTGGGTGGTCTCGAGAAATAAGCCTCTTGAACCTCTTCAGCTCATTTCTCACTAGAGTGATGACATTGTCTTCAAGCGACTGAAACATTTAGAAAAATAAAGTGGAGTGAGATAGACAATATACAGACTAAATACAAAAAACACTTGACTTTGGCATGCAATTGAAACAAGAAAAAAATAACTGTTCTATGTGGATTACTTAGCCATTTTCAATGTCATACTTTCTATTTAGCTCACCCTGAATATGGAGGCCAGTTCACTTTGACTCTGGACAGACTGACCACTGGGAATCTCTGACTCTGGTCTCTCCACAGGGTCACTGGGGATTCTGGGTAAAAACAAGAAATAAACAGAGGTCTTTATCCAGAGAAATGTGAATGAGGCCCAGTTTCTCAAATAGAATAACTTAATTGTGTATACCGCTACTGAATGTTATTGGCAGCCTCATAGACCACTATGAGGATTAAACCTCAAACTAACCTTTAACAAGATTCAGATGACTGTATCCTGACTGAGGTATGATTGAAAACCCATTGTTGTTTTAGGCCATTGAAACTAAGTTATTAAAGTTAAATAAAGTTCTTGTGTCAGCTGAATTTTACAAAAAAATAACATTGGTGGACGATGTAGCCAGTTCAAATTAATATATCTGTATTGTCAGTAGCTTTTAGGTTTTTAGTGGCCATCTCCCTCCAGGATCTGCTCTCCTCCTCCATGGACAAGCCTTCTAGTGAGTGTTGTAACACTGTCTGTTGCTCCAGTTTGCATTGAACAACAGTATATCTACAGTCATGAGAAAAAATTAGGACACCCTATGAAAACCTTTGTCTTCTTCAACATATTCAAACATATGGACATTTGATATTCATTTGAACAATATTGAAAAATTGAGGTAATATAACTAAACAAATACAACTGAAACAAATTATTTAAAAGATTATTGGTAAAATGTAATTAATAGAAATGCAATCTTCTTGTGAGGAAAAAGTTAGGACACCCCTACATTTAGTTCCACTTAAAATGCCTAAAATTATAATAAAGAGCACCACATCAGGTGCAAATGATTAGAACATCGTTACAGAGGATTTTGGAGGAGCCTGTCCTATTTAAACCTCAGATATTTAGTTTGGTTTGCTCTTGATTGTTGAAGTGAGTTGCATCACCATGGCGAGATCAAAAGAGCTCTCTGAGGCCTTCAGAAGAAAAATTGTAGATGCATATGAGTCTGGGAAGGGATATAAAAAGATCTCCAAACTATTCGAAATTGGCCATTCCACTGTCCGGAAAATAATTTACAAGTGGAGAACATTTAAAACCACCACCAACATGGCCAGGTCAGGCCGCCCAAGCAAGTTCAGCCTAAGAGCTGACCGAAAGATGCTTAAAGAAGTCTCCAACAATCCCAGAATGTCATCACGAGACCTACAGGTATCTCTTGCCACAATTGATGTCAAAGCACATGCATCCACCATAAGAAAGAGACTGAACAAGTTTGCATTACATGGGAGGTGTGCAAGGAGGAAACCCCTGCTGTCAAAAAAAAACATCAGGGCAAGACTAAAGTTTGCCAGAGAACACCTAGAGAAAGACCAGAACTTCTGGAACAATGTGCTTTGGACAGATGAATCCAAAGTTGAACTATTTGGGCACAGTAAGAGTAGACATGTTTGGCGCAAAACCAAGACAGCATTTGAGAACAAGAACCTCATACCAACTGTGAAGCATGGGGGTGGAAATGTCATGGTTTGGGGCTGCTTTTCTGCAGCAGGGCCTGGTCAGCTCACCATCATAGAATCCACTATGAATTTTGTATTGTATCAGAGGGTGCTTGAGGAAAATGTGAGACCATCTGTTCGAAAGTTGAAGCTGAAGCAGATGTGGACCATGCAACATGACAATGACCCAAAACATTCCAGTAAATCTACCAAGGAATGGCTCAAGAAAAATAAATTGAGAGTTCTGGAATGGTCAAGTCAAAGCCCGGATCTTAATCTTATTGAGATGCTGTGGATTGATTTGAAACTGGCTGTGCATGCAAGACACCCCTCGAACATCACACAGCTGAAAGAATTCTGCAAGGAGGAGTGGGAAAAACTTTCTCCCAATTGATGTCAGAGACCTGTAGACAGTTATAAGAAACGTCTAATTGAGGTTATTTCAGCCAAGGGGGGCAATACTAGCTATTAGGGCATAGGGTGTCCTAACTTTTTCCTCAGTAGGAATTGGCATTATTGTTAATTTTTCGTTAAATAAATGATTACAAAGTTACATTTTCATAGTTTTTTGTTCAATTACATCCCCTTTATCTATAGACATTGTTAGAAAGAAGATAACATATTGATATGTCCATATTTTTAAGAGAATAACTTAATATTTTGGGGGGTGTCCTAACTTTTTCTCATGACTGTACATTCCTGTGTCTAACATTTGAAATTCTGCCTTTAATGATCAATATGTGCTGAGCTCCTAGAGCTGAAGATCATGTGATTATAAGCTGTGCAATAAATGATTGTTGCATTGTGTGCCTTATTCCCATGCTCCCTCCTTGATAGTAGAACCTGAGTTCATTATAGTTTCCTCCGAGGACCTCATGAAACAAACAGGTGGCGTTGTCTAGCAGTTAGTTCATCACATCCCCCATGATACACCTACCCTTGTTTAGTAGTGACGGTTCCTTGTCTGAACTTTAATTGTTCTTTCATAATGTGTTCATGAGTGTGTGTCTGTGTGTCGTCAGGATATTGACTACTAGGAATAAACATCAAACTAACCTTTGATCAGAATGAGGAGGTCTTCCTCTGAATGAGATTGGCTGCCTCATAGAGTTGTCACTCTTCATGGACATACAGTTGGGTACAGGTGAGGCTGGTCTCTCCTTCTGGACCCTGCATTACAAGGTGAAGTTGTGTTTTTAAATGTGCCATATGAGCTGAGCTCCTAGAGCCAGTTCCACAGGAGGGTGGCATTGTGAAGGACAGAGTGTTAATGAACCTGTCTTTGTTTAATTCGGGGGATCCCCATCACCATGGAGGGTTGGGGTGCGCTGGTAGGAGGAGAGTGGGGACGATGTGGCCAGTCCAAATTAATATAAATGTATTGTAAATAGCTTTTAAATTATAAATATTATTTTTTTGGACCCTTCCCCAGATCTGTGCCTCGACACAATCCTATCTCGGAGGTCTACGGACAATTCCTTCAACCTCATGGCCTGGTTTTTGCTTTGACATGCACTGTCAATATGGTAAATTTAAAGACATATAAGGGGAAAAGGTCACAAGAAAACAGATGGTCCTAGAATATTTGGAGAATGCAGTCAGAAGGGGTGAGGTCAGATTGAGGGGTTTGATATAGGTGAAGAAAAGAAAGGATCAAAAGCTGCAGAAACCAGGATAGAGTAGTTAAAAGTTACGGTAAATAAGTAATAAACAAAGTTGTAAACAGCCAGAACAAAAGGCTTTTGAAATCAGCCAGGCTCATCATGATTTAGGTAGACAAACCGGACGAATTATACAAATTAATGAGCTCAAAATAAGGTAAGCAGAATTCCTGCTTGAGTATAGAAAATTTGCGTAATTCGCTCTGGATCTCCGGACTCAACGGTAGGACATTAGCATGAGTCTTACCAATAAAGAAACCAAATTTAGGATTTGAACTAGAGCTGTTGGAGATTTCAGAAAATGTGCATGCACTAACTGTTAATAACTGTAAATAAGTTAAAGCCCAAAGAGTGGGTCACATGTGCAAAGTCCTGTGAGTACCGCAGAATTGAAGAGATCAATACTGGGCTGAACCACGGGTAAGGAGCTTGTGGCTACCGCTGAGATTAATTGATTCAGGTCTGTACGGATAAGAGAGTATTTAGAAACTTTGTGTTCGTGTGGAGGATAGAAGTGTTAAGTAGGCGGATGTAGATAACAGAAGCGCAGTACCTGTAGTAACCTGTAGTTTTAGTGAAATATTGCTGTTTATATTAGTATTGTGACGTAAGCGGACGTAGATGGCAGAAGTGCTTGTTAGCGCTGTGTCATGAGAGAAAACCGCCACTTGTAGTTTTAGTGTAAAAATCGCTGTGTCGTGAAATGCTTGTAAAAGTTGCTGTGTTGTGAGTGTTTGTAAAAGGCGCTGTGTTGTGTTGAAAGAGCGATATTCTGTATAAACACTGTTGGTCGGGAATTGAGGACTACAGTTAGTATATAACATAAGAGAGAAGACAAAAGTCTAATCAATTAGATATATTATAGAGATTAGGTATAGAAGAATAAAGAGTATACATTTTTAGAGAACGGGTCAATGTGTGAACTTCTTAGGCCTCTCAGAGTACAGAATAATGAGAATATAGTATGATATATAGTATATCTGTGTCTACGGAATTGGAAGAAAGCCATTGTTTCCTCTTAAAGGAAACGTAAGATACTTCTTGTAAAAACTAAATAATCAAAAGTAGGAATAGAGACAACCCTTTGGGGAGTCGGAGTAAGAATTATAAGAGAAGGTTGAGATAAGTGGAGAGACGTTGAAGAAAAAACGGGAAGACCGCCATCTTGAAACATTCGAGTTGGGCGGTATTGTTGTAAAAGTGGGAGGGAACCAACTGAGTGGGCTGAGCTGTGTTTTATACAATAGACTTTACAGCAGTCAGGTTTACGATGAATGAATGAATAAATAATGAAATAATGAAATAAATAAATAAGATCAAATAAAAACATTATATTATATATATTAACCCATATTAAGTATATGCTGAGTGAAAGTGATTCTTAATTGAAGAGATTCATGTCTAAGCTCACACTGATTTGATTCACATTCTAGGGTTACACACACACACACACCTCACATTCACACCCACTCTACACACACAGACCCCCTCCCCCTCATCCCCACTCATACACACATCACACTCACACAGACACACACACACACATCTTATATACTCATACACACATCACATACTACACTCATACACACACACATAGACACACACACACACACACACACACACACACACACTCATACACACATCACACTCACACACAGACAGTTGGCTATACCTACATTTGATTCCCAGGGTGTAAGACACCAATTGTGATTAGGATATCTCAAGCTGATTCCAAAGCTGTTTCCTAACATATTTCTTTAATCTTACAGTGATATTCTAGATAACCAATAACACAATATTATTATTATTATTATTATTATTATTAATATTGTTACTTTTTTGACATTTTACAATAACCCTAAAAAAAAATATGACTGCAAAAGGAAAGACAAAGGGAAAAATGGAGAAAGGGATTACCATGGTAACTCCAGTAGAAATATTAGAGAATAAAAACCCTCTTTTAACCCTTGTGTGGCGTTTTTAATTTTTACTTGAAGAAAAAATATACAAGGAAACAATTTTTCAACCTGAAACTCCATGGCCTTGGCTTATTTACTGTGAAGAACATCAAAGAAAAAAAAATCATTGAGTGCACATGCTACACCCCCCCCCTACACATTTATGTCCTTCACAGGGTGTTCGGGTCAATTTGACCCGCATATACACAGAGACACACAGACTTACAGAAACATGCACACACACACTCACACACATACAAACACACACAGAACCTGCACAATGTTGTTACAAAACATTCTGGGAAGCCAGAGGGAGGAGACCCTGAGAGACACCAGGGGACATGGGTGGTACTGGATATGTCACAGGGCCTCAGTGGCCACAACATCACTTAGGATAATTTTTTCACATCGTACAGCCTGGGACAGGAACTTCTCAAAAGAAAGCTGACAATGGGTGGAACAGTCAGAAAAAATAAGACAGAGCTCCCACCTCAACTTCTAACTGTAAAGAACAGGCCAGTCCATTCCTCCCTCTTTGTGTTTACGGCCAACATGGCCCTGGTATCCTACATACCCAAAAAGGGCAAAAATGTGATGCTTATGAGCACTGGTGACACCGCACATACAGAGGAGACAACATGTGCCCAGGAACCCAGCTTCTCTAGCCATAGTGAGGAGGGTGGAGGAGGCTCCTGCTGTCCCACCTGCACGACCCACACAACCACAACCTCCAGTGCCTGAAGTAAGTGTCCTGTTGTTGTTGTTTATGTGTGCATGTATCTGTGTGTGTGTGTGTGTGTGTGTGTGTGTGTGCGCGCGCGCATGTGTGTGTGTGTGTGTGTGTGTTTCTGAGTGTCTCTGTGTGTATGTGGGTCAAATTGAAATTGACTATTCGAAGATGTGGTGTGAAAAAAATCTAATAAAGTATTTTCATTATTCTAGATTGCATCTGGTGGCAACAAGAGGAAGCGCAGCGAGGTGTGTGAACCCTCAAAGGACTCAAAGACACAAACCACATGCAGAAACTGCAAAAAGTACATCTGTAGTACACCTACTCTCAAATTCTGTGCATCATGTGTTGTGTAGACAGGCATGCCCATGCACACACACCATTTTTCGAATTCACATGTATCCAATATTATTTCAGAATTGTTTGAGAGATGTATTTTTCAGACGTGTACTATATTTTATTGACAGTGAATAAAGCAGTGTACATTTCGTTCATGTTTTGTGTTTCTATTTATTGTAAATCATCTCAAATTATTTTTGAGACATTTTTGAGAGATGTATTTCATATCCAGTGACTAAATCGATCTAAGTTTGGTTCTCGTGTATCTATTGTCGTTCATCACCTGTATTTGCTTTTCACAGCTTTGATTATAATAAGAATATCTCAATATCTGTTCAAAAATAATCAACATCAATGAAAACATTGTTTCATTTCAACTTTTCAGAGATAAGCATGATTTTTTCCACCCAAGTCCTTATTATAGCAGATTTTTTACATAAATTATAACTTTATCACAAAAAACGAATTGCACTTCCATTGTTAAATATAATCTAGCAGAGATTAATTGTAAATATTAATCATACATGTTATCTATATTATTTGGAATTGAAGGTAATGAGGAAGAAAAGGTGATGCCCCCACCCTACGACCATGGGGAATTCCCTGTGTTATCAGCAAAGATACACCTGGATGGGAATATAAAGGTGGAAGAAGATGAGGAAGAAGAGAGGGGAAATAAAGAGAGAAGGGGATCAAGAAGCCCCATACAGCTTGATTGTTATGCAGAATTAAAAGAAGCCCTAAACCAGGTAGACAAAGGCGTGTGGAGGTCAGAGTCAAGACAAGAAAAAAGGACTAAACCATTGGAAGCCGGAGTAAAAGGAGAGAGAGGTAAAGGGAAGGAACCAAGCACACGCAGAAAAGAGAAACAGCTATACAGCACACCCAGAGATGAGGGAGCAACCACCTGGGGACCCGGAGATGACCCAAGAGATGACCCAAGAGATGACCCGAGGTCGGGTGATGAGGGACAGGGGGAGAGGAGGTCTTGGATAAGACAGAGGGAGATAGACCAAGCACAAACAATAGATGAAATATTTAGTGACTGGGAAGAAAATACTAGAAAAAGACATAAGGAAGAATGCAGAACTACTGAACGAGAGTTGAGGTATAGGGGAAAGATAGGTCGCCTAGATAGATATCATTGCCCCATCCTGATAAAAGGAAATCAAGGACACTATGTGCCCTGGGGTATGCAGGACTTACAGGGAATAGTTAGCAGATTACCTGACATACATGATGGAGCAGGTAAATGGATTAGAAGCTTTGAGGAAGAGATTGCAGGGAAACTGCTAGCGGTGGGAGACCTCAAAGCCCTGTTGGCCAGGGTATTGGGGGTGGCAAAGATGGAAGACATTCTCATAAGCTGTGGACTGGAAGGAGCACAGGGCTATACCAGAGCCGATGGGATGTCATTTGATCAGACCAGAAATGAGATGTGGACAACCCTGAGAGAAGAATATCCACAAAGGCTGGATATCAAGACCCTGAAGGGAGACCCACTGGGAGAGACTGAGACTCCTGCCACATACCTGCACTAGCAACTGAAGAAGTAGAAACTAGAGACTGAAGCAGACCCAGAGGGAGACCCACTGATGACAACTCTGTTCAGAACTGCAGTGATAGAGGCCATGTGCCCTCCGGTGAAAAGCAGGTTAGAGGATGTGGTGAGACGTCAAAAACACACAAGGAATTCTGTGATCATCTGGTCCATGCGGTGGAAAAATACCGGAAAGATGAATCAAAGCTAAAGGAGCAAGAAAAGGAGAACCAGAGAAAGTTAACATAGCTCCAGCTGGGGGAACTCACAGAATGAAACAAAAAGAAGGTACAAGGCGTAATGGCCGCCGAAACTTCCAGTGCTGAGACTTCAGGGACAAGAGCAACCCACCGTACCTGTAGTTCAGGTGTATACCCAGCAGCCCCAGCAGTTTCAGCCATGGAAGGGCAGACAGAGACCCCAAGGAAGGTTCCAAATAGCAGACTCACTAGGTCCACCCGGTGTGTGCTGGGGATGTCACCAGGCAGGACACAACCGAAGACAATGTACAATTAATCCATGGCAGCCGAGGGGGAATAGTCAACAGGGCTATGGTCAGCAACAGCAGAAGCCTCCACAAGGACCAGCCAATCCATATAGGGGACTGAATTATGGTTACTCGGGATGCCCAGAGAATCTGAAAAGGGAGGGTCAGCTTCCAGTGTTAACCACAGAAGCTGATCAAGAAGCAATGCTGCAGGTTCAAATAGAAGATAGAGACATACCCATGATGATAGATACAGTAGCAACCTACACTTGTGTAGGTCTAAATTATTTCTCTCACCTCCCCAGGTCAGGACAATTTGTTAAAACAGTAGGATTCTCGGGACAAGCGCAGCTAATTCCAATGACAACTCCAGTAAGTCTCAAGATAGGAGACAGAGCCACAACCCTGCCCGTACTGATCTCTGACCGGACACCTGTGAATCTCTTGGGGAGGGATGCATTATGCATGCTGGGGATGAAAATATGGTGTTTCCCAGAAGGTGTATATGTAGATAATATGGCAATAAAGACAGAAGAAATACCAATAACTGCAAGCGCAAATGTTTACTAGTTAGGGGAAATAAACCATGAAATAAAACAAACTTGGTTAAAATTGAGAAAATATATTGAAGCCCAATTGCCAGATGCACGAAGACCAAGATTTGACTACCACTGCACTGTGCAGTTTGACTCAAATTGCAACTCCGGCCAAGAACAAATTTGGCAGGAGCAAACCAAAAATCTGGTTGTCCCATTAATGTCACAATATATTATAGTGGGAAAACAGAGAGCAGCTATGCAAATAGATCAATCAGAATTGATGGTATAATATACCTAATGCTGCTCCTCATGTGTCATTAATGGTAAATAAAGGGTATAGAGCAAGAGCCTTGGGACCAATGATGAGAACCGCATTAAAGAGTGATTGGAAAGAAACAAGTAACCCATTGGTAAAACATTCTGCAGACAAGGAATTCATAAAAATAATATGTGCCACGCCTATGAATGGTATACCACAGGAAGTAGCCATATTGGTTAAACAACAGGTTCAGATGAAAGAAAAGTCAGATAATCAATTGAGAGATAACATGGAAAAACAGATCCCAGAAAGTCTCTGGTCAAAACATGACACTGACGTGGGCTTAGTAAAATCAGCATAATTATAAGAACAAAACAGGGCAGAGTATTACCAAGAAAAGCCCAATATCCTATGAAACCTGAAGCTGAGGAAGGAATAAGCAGAACAATAGAGGGTTTGATAGCAGCGGGAGTTTTAGAAAGAATAAACAGCCCGTACAATACCCCCCTTCTTCCAATTCTAAAAGCAGATAAGTCAAAATGGAGATTGGTGCATGACTTAAGAGCAGTAAATGAGGTGGTACAAGATTGGCGAGCAGAAGTACCAAATCCTCATACATTGTTAACAAATGTTCCTCCGACAGCCAAATACTATACAGTGATAGATTTATGCTCAGCTTTCTTCAGTGTACCATTAGCAGAAGAAAGTCGGTACTTGTTTGCATTTACCTACAGAGGACAACAATACATTTACACTAGAATACCTCAAGGGTTCAAACATTCACCTCATGTGTTCAACCAAGTTCAGCGGAGATTGGATAGAGGACTATGCGATAAAAACAGCAGCTCTGAGGGTGCTGATGAAAACAGCTGGTCAGCAGAACTTAAGAGCCCCTTTAATATGGACAACAGAAGCTACAATAGCATTTGAAATGTTGAAAAAAGAAATGCAACGGGCACCAGCATTGGCTGTGCCCGATTATAACAAACCATTCCTATTGTATGTGGCAAACAGAAGGAGTGGGTATGCTTCAGCAGTGTTAGTACAGGAAACGTGTAGTGGTAGGAAAAAGCAAGCGTTAGCCTATTATAGCACCAAACTAGACAGTGTTGCCCAGGGGTACCCGCCCTTTTCAGGGAGTGGCAGCTATGCACTATGCCTATGAAAAGGCCTCGTCAGTCACAATGGGATACCCAATAACAATATACACACATCACAAGACAGTGGAACTGTTAGAACAGGGAAGGTTTGTTCTAACGCAAGCTAGGAACCTGTCATATTTGTCGTTATTGACATACCCAGACATCACTATCAAGAGATGTAGTACAGTAAATCCAGCTGAGTTAATACCACTGGCAGATGAAGGGGAAGAACATGATTGTATAGCACACTCACTAACATTCACTAGGTTAAGACCAGACTTAGAATCAACACCCTTACAATATGCAGAAGAGACATATTTTGTAGATGGTTCATGTTACAGAGATCATTTAGGAAATCATGCAGGGTACGGCATAGTTAAACAAATAGGACAGACATTCCGAGAAGAGAAGATAGACAGCTGTCCACAACCGTGTTCGGCCCAGTTGGCAGAACTAAGAGCACTGACAGAAGCCTGTAAAATGGGAGAAGGCAAAGCAGTGAACATTTTTACTGACTCAGCTTATGCGCATGGAGTCTGTCATCTGTTTGGAGCAGTATGGAAACAGAGAGGTTTTTTGAAAAGTGATGGGTCACCCATACAGCATTGTGAGCAAATTAAGGAATTGATGTCGACCATGATGAAACCAAAGCAGTTAGCCATCATTAAATGTCATGCGCACCAGAAAGGTAATGATTACATTATTCAGGGCAATAATGCTGCTGATGAAGCGGCAAAGAGAGCGTCAAAGTGTGAGGTGGCCGTGTTGGCCCCAATGGTATTAATAGAACCAATAATGCAGCTAGAGGATATCATTCGCATGCAACAGATTGCAGGGCTGTATGAGCAATCCATGTGGCTCCAAAGGGGGCCAAAGGTAGACTCTACAGTGGAGATCACATGAGGGTACTATAGTGGCACCCACGGTGCTACTGGGGATTTTGATCGCTGATGCGCATGGTTTTGACCATTGCGCAAGGGTTTGAAGTTGTGAGAAAGATAAAACTCCAAGGGTATTGGTCACCCTATTTACAGGCAATGGTAGAAAATGCATTGGCAGAATGCACAGTATGCGCACAAAACAATGTAAGAAAGGGAATCAAAACACCTTTAGGACACATACCGGTTCCAGATGGACCATTTAAACATTTGGTAATGGACTATGTAGACATGATAAAAAAGGTCAATGGGAAAAGATACATGCTTGTTGTCATAGATAGATTCAGCAGATGGGTAGAAGCAACGCCATCGGCAGAATTAGGGGCAGGAACAGTGCTTAAATTTCTAACAAGAGAAGTAATACCCAGATTTGGAATACCCAATGAGATTAGCTCAGATAATGGTGCATGGAGCGAGGAAAATGTATTATGGGACCAGGCTAGGCAGAATGATTGGTATAGATTGGCAGAGTTTACAGCCAAATCAATAACAGAAGGAGATTGCCTCATGTGCAGTCCATCACCGCTCAAAAAGTTGCAAGTTGTACCTAATCCACATACATGCCAGGCATGTCATCAGTTTAATCAGAAGGTCTGTTGCTTGGAGTGGACAGAACAACCCTATTGTGGAGCCGAATGTTTAGGTATCTTAAGCAACCATAAATGTAATACATTTTATGATCAGACTTTTAGAGACCAATGTAAAGAGATAGATGTGAGAGTAGAGGGGAAAAAGAGGGAAGTTCCAGGACCCTATTCAATAGATTTGACGCAAAAGTTTGAATGCTTCGAAAAGCAATTTAATACAAGCCAATACACTAAGAGCCTGGGGCAGTTTAAAGGGAACTGTCATGTAACCTGGCACATTGTACCATGGGATATGGAGACACCTCGGCCTGAACCTTATCTTCAGGCAATTGGGACATACAACACCACCCCTCCTAAGGTAGTGTACCCTACAAGCTTATATGCAATATTGAAAGAGACCCCAAACGACAGCCACTGTTCTGGGCAACTAATGGCAAGATTTGGGATGAGTGGGATTCCAGGGGGAGTACCCATAACCAGTATATATACCAGCCAAAGCGAGGCCATGGCAGATTACTATTGGATATGTGGAGAAGGAAAGCTAAGGGCAGTATTACCTGCTACTTGGACAGGGATATGTGCTAGGGTTAAGCTAGCCAAGGCAGTGACTATTTTGATGGGGAATGATACCACTATAAGGGTAGATCAACAAGAACTAAGACAAGTACAGGGGGAAGCTAAAAAAGAAAACAGAAAAAAAAGGGCATATCAGACCCCGCAGTCTATATAGATGCCATAGGCCTAGAGGGGTGCCCGACGAGTTCAAGGCAAGAAGCCAGATATGGACAGGATTTGAATCAATTTTCCTCTGGCCTACAATAAATAAAAATGTGGATTGGATAAATGCCATTTATTACAATCAGCAGAGGTTCATCAATTACACAGATGATGCCCTATCAGCCCTAGGAGAACAGGTCAGAGAGACAAGCAAAATGACATGGGCAGAACAGACAGGCATTACATTTTATAATGGCAGCTCAAGGTGGAGTATGTAAACTGTTTGGGGACGAATGCTGTACCTATATTCCGAACAATACTGATCCCGCAGGAAGTTTTGTCAGAGCAGTGACTAAACTTAAAAATTTGAGAAAGGAAGTGAAAATTACTGCAGGCACAGACTTTGGGACATTAGACTGGTTAGGCAACATCCTAGGATCATGGGGAGGAATGTTGGCAAAAATGGGAATAATGGTTGTGATAGTGATTATAGTGTTAGGATTAATATTTTGTTGCATAATGCCTGTTTTGAGATATTTCTTTATACAGGGCACAATTAAGCAGAGGAGTGTAACCAGAGGGATAGCTCCAATGGCACTCAACAGAATGGGAGGCCATCTAGACCTATATCCCGTTCTCAACTGGGGAGGCAGCAGTGAGTCTTCTGCCCCCTCATCCGATGATGACGAGATCGTCTAGACTCCCAGCCAGGACTAGCAAGCTCGGAGAGGAAACTTGGGAGGAACATTGCTACAGTCATCAAAAAGGACGAATACCTGGCCATACAAGGACTTTATTCCCCTTGTAAATATTTACAATTTGAATGGACGATGATGTGTTTTATGGTGTTATGGGTAACACGTATTGTGTGTAGAACTAATAGAATGACCATGTTGAATGTATGCATAGAGGCACAATGGGATGGCCATGGTTCAGGGACAGGGAATGTTCCCTTGTGATGGAAATATAGGTCCCATTAGGGGTTGATGTGTTGTGTGATGTTTTAGTTTTTAGTAACAATTTGTGTAGTCATTTAAATGTGTAGGAAGTTGTTGCTCATGGGGACGGGTGCTCATTTGCAGACCTGTAAAGTGGTTGCTCAATGATGACTGGATAAGGTGAGGACCGTGGGGGAATTTTCCTAGTACGAGGCTGGGTTTTTCGCCCCCACCTGTAAAGGAGACGTGTCCCCTGGAGCTAATAGACTGTCATACTGTTGATGTCATTCATGTTATTTTTACTTATACGATTAGCATATGTATATTGTCTTGAATCACTTGCATGTTTTATTAGTATATCATGTTCAAATCACTGTTAGGATGTGGGACTAAGACATATAAGGGTTGTACACCTAGGGGAAAAGGTCACAAGAAAACAGATGGTCCTAGAATATTTGGAGAATGCAGTCAGAAGGGGTGAGGTCAGATTGAGGGGTTTGATATAGGTGAAGAAAAGAAAGAATCAAAATCTGCAGAAACCAGGACAGAGTAATTAAAAGATAGGGTAAATAAGTGATAAACAAAGTTGTAAACAGCCAGGACAAAAGGCTTTTGAAATCAGCCAGGCACATCAAGATTTAGGTAGCCAAACAGACGCCAGGGCAGGTGGGAGTAGCCCACCTTGATGACGAAATGTAATTCTTGAATGTTATTGGTGTATGTAGACAGGAACTAGAAGTTTGTTGAATGGTGGGGGTTGACCTGGGTTAGGGTTAGTATAAAGACAGGTGACAAACGGCTTTGAACGGCTTCAGATTCTCTGTGAATAAAGTCTTTGAATGAATTAACAGCTCCGGTTAATGGTATTTTATTTCAAAGTACTATTATTTAAATTCTACGACATCAACTGTGGGACCTTTTTTCTCCTGTCAAAAAAAAAATCTTCATCTCGCATTGTGACTGCCTATGGCCCTAACCCCTAACCCTAACCCTAAGACTAACCATAACCCTAGTCTGAGCATTGATTACTTTATCTTATGATGACTGATGAGGTGACTGATGATTCACTTACTTAAACAGATGTATCTCTAAGTCGCTTTGGATAAAGGCGTCTGCTAAATGCCATAAATGTAAATGTAAAATGACATCATATAGACAGGTGTGTGCCGTTCCAAATCATGTCCAATCAATTGAATTTACCACAGATGGACTCCAGTCAAGTCATAGAAACATCTCAAGGATGATCAATGGAAACAGGATGCACCTGAGCTCAATTTCGAGTGTCATAGCAAAGGGTCTGAATACTCATGTAAATGTGACATTTCAGTTTTTTATTTTAAATAAATTCGCAAACATTTCTAAAAACCTGTACTGTATTTGTCATTATGGGGTATTGTGTATAGATTGATGAGGAAACAAATGAATTGAATCCATTTTAGATTAAGGCTGCAACATTTCCACAACAAAATGTGGAAAAAGTGAAGCGGTCTGAATACTTTCCGAATGCACTGTATCTGTATTGTCAGTAGCTTTTAGGTTTTTAGTGGCCATCTCCCTCCAGTATCTGCTCTCCTCCTCCATGGACATGCCTTCTAGGGAGTTTTGTAACACTGTCTGTTGCTACATTTTGCATTGAACTACAGTATATCTACATTCCTGTGTCTTGAAATTCTGCCTTTAATGATACATATGTGCTGAACTCCTAGAGCTGAAGATGATGTGATTAGAAGCTGTACAATAAATGATTGTTGCATTGTGTGCCTTATTCCCATGCTCCCTCCTTGATAGTAGAACCTGAGTTCATTATAGTTTCCTCCGAGGACCTCATGAAACAAACAGGTGGCGTAGTCTAGCAGTTAGTTCATCACATCCCCCATGATACACCTACCCTTGTTTAGTAGTGACGGTTCTCTGTCTGAAGTCTATTGGTTCTCCCATAGACCAGTCACTCTTTATTGACACACAGCTGGGTACAGGTGAGACCGGTCTCTCCTGCTGGACTCTGTCAAAAAAAAAAAAAATCACATTAACTAACAGTCGACAGTGAACATAACATGTGTGTACCTGTGTTATCAGGATATTAGGAATAAACATCAAATAAACATCAAACTAACCTTTGACCAGAATGAGGAATTCTTCCTCTGAATTCTATTGGATGGTCCATAGACCAGTCACTCTTCATGGACACACAGCTCGGTACAGGTGAGGCTGGTCTCTCCTGCTGGACCCTGCATTACAAGGTGGAGTTGTGTTTTTAAATGTGCCACATGAGCTGAGCTCCTAGATCCAGTTCCAATATGAATATATCTGTATTGTAAATAACTTTTAGGTTTTTAGTGGCCATCTCCCTCCAGGATCCGCTCTCCTCCTCGATGGACACGCCTTCTAGTGAGTGTTGCAACTCTGTCTGTTGCTCCAGTTTGCATTGACCTACAGTATATCTACATTCCTGCGTCTAACATTAATCTGGTTATGAATGAAGTATCTATCATCATCATTATCATCATCTTCATGGTAAATGCCCTCCAGAGACTCTTCTCTTACCCCATGTCTTCAACCTCCCCAGAGAGACTCATTTTAGAGGCAGTGGTCCCCTCCTCTCTCTCCCCAGAGAGACTCATTTTAGAGGCAGTGGTCCCCTCCTCTCTCTCCCCAGAGAGACTCATTTTAGAGGCAGTGGTCCCCTCCTCTCTCTCCCCAGAGAGACTCATTTTAGAGGCAGTGGTCCCCTCCTCTCTGTCCCCAGAGAGACTCATTTTAGAGGCAGTGGTCCCCTCCTCTCTCTCCCCAGAGAGACTCATTTTAGAGGCAGTGGTCCCCTCCTCTCTCTCCCCAGAGAGACTCATTTTAGAGGCAGTGGTCCCCTCCTCTCTCTCCCCAGAGAGACTCATTTTAGAGGCAGTGGTCCCCTCCTCTCTCTCCCCAGAGAGACTCATTTTAGAGGCAGTGGTCCCCTCCTCTCTCTCCCCAGAGAGACTCATTTTCGAGGCAGTGGTCCCCTCCTCTCTCTCCCCAGAGAGACTCATTTTAGAGGCAGTGGTCCCCTCCTCTCTCTCCCCAGAGAGACTCATTTTAGAGGCAGCAGGTCACACCTATAGTTAACAGAGATCAGTACTTATCAACCACAGATCTGATAGAGCGCGCACACACACACACACACACACACACATACACACACACACACACACACACACACACACACACACACACACACACACACACACACACACACACACATACACACACACACACACACACACACACACAGACAGACACACACACACACACGCAGTCGAAGGTTAGTTGTCACTATAATAACGCATCTCATTTGCCAGCCCTGTTCCGTTATCAGGTTAGAGAACACATACATGTTAGGTAAAGTATTTCAGTGTTTACTTGTTCTCTTACTCCAAGTTATTGTTGGTTGGTCTGTTTGACTTTTTGTTGCTCAGCTTCAGGGTTGGCGGATGTTCAGACCCGAACCACGGCAATTGGACAATACCATTTATTAATTGATATTGTTGTCAAGCAACTAAACTTGGATGTGTTCTATTACCTATGCAATAATCTAGTTATACTGTATAAATCAATTATAATTAGACGATTTATGGTTGTTAGTAGTTACAGCCAGTTTTGTAATGTAATTAATTATTTTTAATAGTAGGTCTGTTTTGGTATGTGCTGATGGGAAGAGCTTCCAGGAGAAGAAGGGGCTCTCTCTCAGTTTGAAAGTCAGTCTTAGGGGCAGCACTGATGTTTTTTTTATTGAGATTCTGTTGTTGAATTTTTGTAGTTTTCTTCCATCACTTATCTTCTGGACACTATTTGGAAATTGTAAATAAATCACCTTCCACTTCAGTGCTTTGCGGCTCCGCCATCATCTTATAAAATGGGATGGTGTTATGTCAGCCTCCCCGGCTCAACCTACCTCACACTGTGATGGAAAGAACCAGATACAGTCTCTGGTAGCGCTGATATGTCCTTCCTGTGTTCTTGTATTCACAACTTATTACAACAATAGGCTTCCACTAAACAGCCCTAATGAGCTTCCCACCACAGTCAGGATGGTAAAGTCACTGCCTGTGTCTTAGACTAAATACCCATCTATTCAGAATATACCTGGGCTCCTCTTCCTCAGACCTCTCCCCCTCCTTTCTCTTCAATGGTTCAAGTATGCATGAAAGGCTGCCTTAACATCAAATAACCAGCAGATGTCACTGTAGATCAGTGTTTCAAGCAGCCCCTCATCTCTGTTGTTTTCCTAGGAGTTTCCTGTTGCTACATGTGACTTCAGAGAATTGCAGGGCTGACTGTATGGTATTCTCCTCATGTACACGACAACATTTACAATAAAGTATCAATCAATAAGACTTTACTTGTATAGCACACTTCATACACACTTTAACACTTTAACTTCATAAACACTTGTGCTTCACAGAGAGAATAAATTAAAATCGTAATGGACTACAGAAACACAGGTAGATACAAACTAATTAGATAATAATAAACTATATAATAAGAAGTATTTTAGTCATTAAAAGAGGGGCTGCAGGGATGTCATTGATTTTCCTCAGGGTGAATCAGGACAGAACAATTTACTGCCAAGCATTCTCTGTTCTTGAAAACGTATCTCTTTCTTTTGAACAGGTTGGTGCTACGATGTATGTATATGACTACTACCAAAGACACACTTTAAACAGGAAAAGTAGGTTTTCTGTTCAGTTCCTCTTTCTAACCAGCAATGAATGGCACAGTTTGAGTTGACTGTAGAGACTAATGCAATGCAGTGAAATAAATAATATGGATCAAATAAATTATTAAGAAAGACAAAATTACCCAAAAACTAAAAACACCATATGTAAAATCAAGGCATGCATCAAATCAGCATAACAGTCACAAAAGGTCCAAATAAAATTAGAAACATACCCGATCTGAATCCATCACCTAGTATTGAGTATCTCTGCTCTGACCCTGACCTAGGAAACTCAACTATGATCAAACACAGCTTAAACTCAGCTTAAATATCACAAAAAGTCCACCTAAAATTAAAACTGTACCTGTTTGATCTGCCTATCACTCCTCTCTGCAGCCCCCCATCGCTGTGAACACAATAAACTGGTCCTTATTGGTCACTTCCAGCACACTGGCTGACAGAGGCTCTTCACAAGGTGCTTTAATGAACGTCTTGGTGTTCTACAAGTCTGGTCCTCTGATAACAGTCCTATGTTGCTACATTGTTCCTGTGACTCTCTCGCCTCACAGGGGAACTGAAACCTTCAGTTGAACAGCAGGACCTCAGTGTGGTCAGCTACTCATGACTTGCGACTGCATCTTCAGCTACTTTTTTTAAAGATTTCTCAGCTCATCCTCAGCTCTGTGGTCAGAGTCGTGTCACGTACACAGAGTGATGGAAAAACCCTGCTTCAATAGTAGTTCGGTTGATATTGTCGTAGAATTTAAATCATAGTATTTTGAAATGAAAATATCGTCTTTTGGATTAATCACCAGCTCTGGTTAACGGTATTTTCATTTCAAAATACTATGATTTAAATTCTACGACATATTTGGCGTCACGAACAGGATTGGATAAATAAGGCTTGCATCTTGAACTATCGTTGGGGAGGAGACCGGACAATTCATACAAATTTAATGAGCTCAAAAACAAAGTAAGCAGAATTCCTGCTTTAGCATAGAGAATTTGTGTAGATCGCTCTGGACCTTTGGCCTCTGCGATAGAACACGTGCATGAAGTCTTACCAACAAAGAAACCACATTTAGGATTTGAACTAGAGCTGTTGAGGATTTCAGAAAATGTGCATGCTGTAATTGTTAAAAATAAGGTAAATCCCGTGGATAAACGCTGTGATATTAAATACATATTACAGGGCTGTACGGACGGAAGAGCTTCGGATAAACGCCAAATCAGATCAATATTTCATACCTGCTATGGTAAATGTAAATTTATGGAATACCGCTGAAATTGAAATTGATTGATTTGGGGCTGGACGGTAAGCTAAAGAGTTAGAGCGATATTTGAGGTCTGTATAGGTGTATACTACCCTGTGGATGCCGCTGTCATATTAAATACATATTACAGGTCTGAACGGGCAGATTATTGCATGAATAACGCTGAAATATTGTTGATGTGTAGTTTTAGTGAAATAGTACTGTAAATAAGGATAGCTGTCATGTTGAGGAGGTGTATTGACAGAAGGTTTAACTGTCATGTTGAGGAGATGTATTGACAGAAGGTTTAACTGTCATGTTGAGGAGGTGTATTGACAGAAGGTTTAACTGTCATGTTGAGGAGGTGTATTGACAGAAGGTTTAGCTGTCATGTTGAGGAGGTGTATTGACAGAAAGTTTAGCTGTCATGTTGAGGAGGTGTATTGACAGAAAGTTGATAGTATAGGCCGAAGCTAAGTGACTAAGTTCTGTGTTCATGTTGAGGAAGTGTATCGGATACATTGTTGAAGTGCTGGATAGAAGTGTTAAATAGACGGACGCAGAGAACAGAAATGCTTGTTAAGTACTGTGTTCTAAAAGAAAGCTGCCGCCTGTAGTTTTATTAAAAATTGCTATGTCGTGTTGTGATAATATTTGTAAAATTGCTATGTCGTGTTGTGAAAATGTTCGGAAAAATTGCTATGTTGTGAGTGTTTGTGAAAAGCACTGAGTTATGTTGAGAGAGTGATATTTCGTTGTGCTGGCTTGTGTTGAGAGAGAGATATTCTGTATAAACACTGTTGGTCGGGAATTGAGGACTACAGTTAGTATATAACATAAGAGAGAAGACAAACATTTAATTAATTAGATATATTATAGAAATTAGGTATAGAAGAATAAAGAGTATACATTTTTAGAGAACGGGTCAATGTGTGAACTTTTTAGGCCTCCCAGAGTACAGAATAATGAGAATACAGTGTGATATATAGTATTGTGTATACGGAATTGGAAGAAAGCCATCGGTGCTTCTTAAAGGAAACGTAAGATACTTCTTGTAAAAGCCAAATAATCAAGAGTATGAATAGCGACAACCCTTTTGTGGAGAGACGTTTAC
The DNA here is from genome assembly GCF_951799395.1 of Argentina silus. Lineage (NCBI taxonomy): Eukaryota > Metazoa > Chordata > Actinopteri > Argentiniformes > Argentinidae > Argentina > Argentina silus. The sequence goes on along the minus strand of NC_139654.1, from coordinate 115,786 downwards.
AGAAAAAACGGGAAAACCACCATCTTGAAACGTCATTCGAGTTTGGCGGTAATATTATAAAAGGGGGAAGGAACCAACTGAGTGGATTGACTGCGTTTTATAACAATAGACTTTACAGCAGTTAGGTTTAAGATGAATGAATAAATAAATAAGATACAATAAGAATATTTTATTGTAGAAGCATATGCTGAGTGAAAGTGATTCTTAATTGAAGAAATTCATGTCTAAGCTCACACTGATTTAATTCACCTTCTAGGGTCACACACACACACACACACCTCACATTCACACCTACTCTACACACACATACCCCCTCCCCCTCATCCCCACTCACACAAGTAGACACACACACCCACACACACATCTTATATACTCATACACACACCACACTTACACATAGAAACACTCATAAACACATCACATACTACACTCATACATACATTACACACATAGACACATACACATAACGATACCAATATAGACACACACTCATTCATACATTGTCATACATACAACTACAGCACCTATACATACATGCAAGTACACAAGTTGTTGGTTATACGTACATTTGATTCCCGGGGTGTAAGACACCAGTTGTGATTAGGATATCTCAAGCTGATTCCAAAGCTGTTTCTTAACTTATTTCTTTAATTTTAAAGTGATATCCTATATAACCAATAATACAATATTGTTCTCTTTTGACAAATGACAGAAAAGAGAAAAGAGTGATAATTAAGACATTTTACAATAACCCTAAAAAATTATTACTGCAAAGGAAAAATGGAGAAAGGGATTACCATGGTAACTCCAGTAGAAGTATTAGAGAATAAAAACCCTTTTTTAAATAACCAAATAAAAGAGATGTCAGAACCAGTAAGAATTATACTAAGTGGCCTAAGGAAGGGACATTTGATGTTGCAGTGTGTAAGGAAATGGAAACACTGATAAGAAACCACAAACCTCAAGAAAATTAAAAAAAAAGACAGGAGAAAAGAAAGAGAGAAATAGACATGTTGAAACTGTTCAAAACAGAAGGGGAAGCAATGTTAAAAGAAGAGAAGGGAAGTGAAGTGAAAAGGGGATCAAAACGCCCCCTAGAGCTTGATTGTTATGCAGAACTAAAAGAAACCAGGTAGACAAAGGCGGGTGGAGGTCAGAGTCAAGACAAGAGAAGAGGACCAAACCAAGCACACCCAGAGATGAGGGAGCAACCACCTGGGGACCCGGAGATGACCCAAGAGATGACCCAAGAGATGACCCGAGGTCCGGTGATGAGGAACAGGAGGAGAGGAGGTCTGGGATAAGCCAGAGGGAGATAGACCAAGTACAAACAATAGATGAAATACTCAGTGACTTGGAAGCTGATAGTGGAATAAGACATAAGGAAGAATCCAGGACTACTGAACGAGAGTTGAGGGGTAGGGGAAAGATAGGTCACCCAGATAGATATCTTTGCCCCGTCCTGATAAAAGGAAATCAAGGACACTATGTGCCCTGGAGTATGCAGGACATGCAGGGAATAGTTAACAGATTACCAGACATAAATGATGGAGCAGGTAAATGGATTAGAAGCTTTAAGGAAGAGACTGCAGGGAAACTGCTGGCGGTGGGAGACCTCAAAGCCTTGTTGGCCAAGGTACTGGGGGTGGCAAAGATGGAAGACATCCTCATAAGCGGTGGACTGGGAGGAGCACAGGGCAATACCAGAGCCGATGGGATGTCATTTGACCAGACCAGAAATGAGATGTGGACAACCCTGAGAGAAGAATATCCACACAGGCTGGACATTAAGACCCTGAAGGGAGAACCACTGAGAGAGACTGAGAATCCTGCCACATACCTGCACTAGCAATTTAAGAAGTGGAAACTAGAGACTGAAGTAGACCCAGAGGGAGACCGACTGATGACAACTCTGTTCAGAACCACAGTGATAGATGCCATGTCCCCTCCGGTGAAAAGCAGGTTAGAGGATGTGGTGGGACTCACGTCCAAAACACATAAGGAATTCTGTGATCATCTGGTCCATGTGGTGGAAAAATACCGGAAAGACAGTGTGTGTTTACGTGAGACTGTGTGTGTGTGTGTGTGTGTGTGTGTGTGTGTGTGTGTGTGTGTGTGTGTGTGTGTGTGTGTGTTTGTGCGTGTGTGTGTGTGTGTGTGTGTGTGTGTGTGTCTGTGTGCGTGTGTGCAGGGTTAGGGTTAAGGCCTCAGGCTTAGGGTTAAAGTTAGACTCAGGGTGAAGGTTAGGGTTAGGTTCAGGGTCAGGGTTAGGGTCAGGGCTTAATGTTAACATTAAAGTTAGTTTCAGGGGTGTGTGTGTGTGTGTGTGTGTGAGTGTGTGTGTGTGTGTGTCTGTGTGTGTGTGTGTGTGTGTGGGGGGGGGGGTTCCTGTTGCTACATGTGACTTCAGAGAATTGCAGGGCTGACTGTGTGGTTTTCTCCTCATGTACACGACAACATTTACATCAATCAATCAGACTTTACTTGTACAGCACACTTCATGAACAATTAAAGAATAATCAATTAAAAGAGAAAGAGACTACAGAAACACAGGTAGATAAAAACTAATTAGATAAAGTATTTTAGTCATTAAAAAAGGGGCTGCAGGGATGTCAGTGATTTTCCTCAGGGTGAATCAGGACGTAACAATTCACTGCCAAGCATGCTCTGTTCTCGAGAAGTTTTCTCTTTGTTTTGAACATGTTGGTGCTAGGATGTATGTATATGACTACTACCAAAGACACATAGACCACTTTAAACAGGAAAAGTAGGTTTTCTGTTCAGTTCCTCTTTCTAACCAGCAATGAATGGCACAGTTTGAGTTGACTGTAGAGTCTAATGCAATGCAGTAAAAGGAATAATATGGATCAAATAAATTATTAAGACAAAATTACCCAAAAACCAAAACCATCATATGTAAAATCAAGGTATGTATCAAATCAGCATAACGGTCACAAAATGTTCAAATAAAATTAGAAACGTACCCGATCTGAATCCATCACCTAGTATTGAGTATCTCTGCTCTGACCCTGAACCAAGAAACTCAACTATGATCAAACACAGTTTAACTTAGCTTAAATATCACAAAAAGTCCACCTAAAATAAGAAACGTACCTGTTTGAACTGCCTATCACTCCTCTCTGCAGCCCCCCATCGCTGTGAGCACAATAAACTGGTCCTTATTGGTCACTTCCAGCACACTGGCTGACAGAGGCTCAGGTCTCACTCGTCACAAGGTGCTTTAATGAACGTCTTGGTGTTCTACAAGTCTGATCCTCTGATAAGA
>NC_139654.1:107500-110000 GCF_951799395.1 Argentina silus | reverse complement strand
TGCCAAGCATGCTCTGTTCTCGAGAAGTTTTCTCTTTGTTTTGAACATGTTGGTGCTAGGATGTATGTATATGACTACTACCAAAGACACATAGACCACTTTAAACAGGAAAAGTAGGTTTTCTGTTCAGTTCCTCTTTCTCACCAGCAATGAATGGCACAGTTTGAGTTGACTGTAGAGACTAATGCAATGCAGTAAAAGGAATAATAATATGGATCAAATAAATTATTAAGAAAGACAAAATTACCCAAAAACTAAAACCACCATATCTAAAATCAAGGCATGTATCAAATCAGCATAATGGTCACAAAAGGTCCAAATAAAATTGGAAAAATACCCGATCTGAATAAATCACACAGTATTGAGTATCTCTGCTTTGACCCTGACCTAGGAAACTCAACTATGATCAAACACAGCTTAAACTCAGCTTAAATATCACAAAAAGTCCACCTAAAATCAGAAACGTACCTGTTTGATCTGCCTATCACTCCTCTCTGCAGCCCCCCATCACTGTGAACACAATAAACTGGTCCTTATTGGTCACTTCCAGCACACTGGCTGACAGAGGCTCAGGTCTCACTCTTCACAAGGTGCTTTAATGAACGTCTTGGTGTTCAACAAGTCTGATCCTCTGATAACAGTCCTATGCTGCTACATTGTTCCTGTGACTCTCTCGCCTCACAGGGGAACTGAAACCTTCAGTTGAACAACAGGACCTCAGTGGTCAGATACTCGTGACTTGTGACTGCATCTTCAGCTCTGTGGTCAGGGTCGTGTCACGTACACAGAGTGATGGAAAAACCCTGCTTCAATAGTAGTTCACCTGATATCAAGCATTCAAGCAGGACTCAGGTCTATGGATAGATGGAGCAATATTATCAGACTTTATTTGATAAAGGAACAAATGTGAGGTGAACTATATGAGAATCATATGAGAACTATATGAGAATCATATGAGAACTATATATGAGAATCATATGAGAACTATATGAGAATCATTTGATAACTATATATGAGAATCATATGAGAACTATATGAGAATCATTTGATAACTATATATGAGAATCATATGAGAACTATATGAGAATCATTTGATAACTATATATGAGAATCATATGAGAACTATATGAGAATCATTTGATAACTATATATGAGAATCATATGAGAACTATATGAGAATCATAGAGTTTTTGGAGAGCAGGGGGGTCGACACACACACACACACACCCACACACACCCACACACACCCACACACCCACACACCCACACTCACACACACACCCACACCCACACCACACACACACACACACACACACACACACACACACACACACACACACACACACACACACACACACACACACACACACACACACACACACACACACACACACTGCCTCAGGCACCCAGAATAGAATAACTAGCATGGACATGGTTCTGCATAGAAATAGAATGAACAGAATGGACCTGGTTCTAAATTCTGCATCATTTATTTTTATGCTTCAGTAAATTAGCCCCGGATATGAAATTGATTGATCATTTGATTGGTGATGTGTGTGGGACTCAATCAACAAGGTCAATGCAGGGTTCAACAGTCACGGTTGTCTGCTGATTGTCATCAATACAATCAATCACAGTTAAATATGTATCCAGTCCAGATCTCTGTCTCTGTGCTGAACCCTAACCCTGACCCTAACACTAACCCTAACTCTAACCCTGACCCTGACCCTAACCCTGACCCTAACCCAAACCCTGACCCTAACTCTAACCCTGACCCTGACCCTAACCCTAACCCTAACCCTGACCCTAACCCTAAACCTGACCCTAACTCTAACCCTGACCCTGACCCTAACCCTGACCCTAACTCTAACCCTGACCCTGACCCTAACCCTAACCCTGACCCTGACCCTAACTCTAACCCTGACTCTGACCCTAACCCTAACCCTGACCCTAACTCTAACCCTGACCCTGACCCTAACCCTAACCCTAACCCTGACCCTGACCCTAACTCTAACCCTGACCCTGACCCTAACCCTAACTCTAACCCTGACCCTGACCCTAACCCTAACCCTGACCCTAACTCTAACCCTGACCCTGACCCCAATCCCCCTCCTCCCCCAGTTTCATCCTATGTTGCTACATTGTTCCTGTGACTCTCTCGCCTCACAGGGGAACTGAAACCTTCAGTTGAACAACAGGACCTCAGTGGCCAGCTACTTTTTTTTAAGATTTGCGACTGCATCTTCAGCTCTGTGGTCAGGGTCGTGTCACGTACACAGAGTGATGGAAAAACCCTGCTTCAATAGTAGTGTGTGTGTTTATGTAAGACTGTGTGTGTGTGTGTGTGTGTGTGTGTGTGTTTATGTGAGACTGTGTGTGTGTGTGTGTGTGTGTGTGCGTGTCTGTGCGTGCCAGTGTGTGTGTGTGTGTGTGTGTGTGTGTGTGTGTGAGAGTGAGTCTGTGTGTGTGTCTGTGTGTGTGTGTGTGTGTGTGTGTGTGG
>NC_139654.1:90000-95000 GCF_951799395.1 Argentina silus | reverse complement strand
TACATCTATATCTATTGTTTTGTTTTTGTTGGCATTTGTGTATAATAATAATAATAATAATAATAATAATAATAATAATAATAATAATAAACCATATGTATTGATACATTTATATTTTATATATGTTTAATATATTATTTTATAATAATTATATATAATTAAATATATGACTCCAGATACTGTATGTTCGTAATACTACTACTACTACTACTACTACTAATAATAATAATAATAATAACAATAATAATTATAATAATTATAAAAAGTTATATATTTTTACTATATATTATTAACAATTATAGTAATAGTAATAGTAATAATAATAATAATATATATTTGAGATCTATTTTTATTTGATAGTTTTCTAAATGTTTTATATAAATTAAATATATTAAGTATATTAATAATAATAATAATAATAATAATAATAATATTAATATTATTAATAATAATAATAATAATAATAATAATAATAATAATGGAACTATATGTATATTTTAATATGAATTATACATCATTAAATTATTAAGTACATTATTATTATTATTATTATTATTATTATTATTATTATTAATAATAATAATAATAATAATACAATATATAACCCTTTTTTAGAACTATATTTATATTTTTTAATAATAATAATATCACTAATATTAATAATAAAATGGATAATAATATCACTAATTATAATAATAATAATAATAATAATAATAATAATAATATGTCTACTACTACTTCTACTACTACTAATAATATTAACAATATTAATATTAATAACAGGTGGTTGCTGAGGAGATGGATCACCGGGTATAAGATTTAAGATGCAAGATTCTGTCACATGTCTGTCCGTGTGTGTGTGTGTGTGTGTGTGTGTGTGTGTGTCTCTGTGTGTGTGTGTGTGTGTGTGTGTGTCTATCTTTCTGTGTGTGTGTGTGTTTCTCTCTTTCTGTGTGTGTGTGTGTGTGTGTGTCTCTCTCTTTATGCGTGTGTGTGTGTGTGTCTCTCTCTCTTTCTGTGTGTGTGTGTGTGTCTCTCTCTCTTTCTGTGTGTGTGTGTGTGTGTGTCTCTCTCTTTCTGTGTGTGTGTGTGTGTCTGTCCATGTGTGTGTCTGTCCATGTGTGTGTGTGTGTGTGTGTGTGTGTGTGTGTGTCTCTGTGTGTGTGTGTGTGTGTGTGTGTGTCTCTATCTCGTTCTGTGTGTGTGTGTGTGTGTGTGTGTATGTGTGTGTGTGTGTGTGTGTGTGTCTCCCTCTCCCCCTCTCCCTCCCCCCCCTCCCTCATCCCTCCATCCTCAGAGCAGGAAGAAGGTTGAGAGGGAGTGCCGCGAGGCGGAGAAGTGCCAGCTGGGCTACGAGCGACTCGGCAACGACCCTAACGCCACCAAGGCGGAAGTGGAGAAGGTCACGCTAACACACTAATGTGCTATATGCTACAGGCTATGGGTTTTCTCATGTAAATGCTACATGCTACGTGCTACGAGGCCCTTCATCCCCCCTTTTCTCCTCTTCCCAGGTGATCCAGAAAACCCCCACCACAAACAAAACTTCCCCTCTCCTCCCTTCTCCTCCCCCCTCTCTCCTCCTTTCTCTCTCCTCTCCCTCTCCTCCACCTCCTCCTCTTCCCAGGTGACCCAGACTCGACCTCCTACGGGAACCCCCCCCCCCCCCCACGAATAAAACTTGTCCCCCCCTCCTTTCTCCTCCCCCCTCTCCCTCTCTCCCCCCCTTATCCTTCCCCCTTTCTTCTCCTCTCCTCTCCTCTCCTCTCCTTGACCTATGATAAATTACATATAGTAGCATTAGCCTTAGCATGTTTGCATCAGGGTTAGTGTGTGTCGGTGTGCCCAGCTGCAGTCCTTCAACATGCATGTCAGCATTGCCCTATGGTCCTTCCCATGTTAGCATGTTAGCGTTTGCATGTGTATGTCGGTGTACGTGTGTGTGTGTGTGTCTCTCTCTCTCAACGTGTGTGTGTGTGTGTTATGCTAATACTAATCTGTGTGTGCATGTGAATGGTCATTGTGTATGTGAATGGTCATTAGCCATTGTTGGCTAAAGCGTGTGTGTGTCTAATCTGGTGGTGCGACGGGTCGTGTGGCAATTCAGCATTAGCATGCTAACATCCCTCCCTGGGGCATGTTGGCGTTAGCTAACGTGCTAACATGTGAATGGCCATAGGTCGATGCTAATGCTAATGTGTTATTGTGCTAGAACCTCCAGGACATCTCAGAGAAGGTCAAAGGGATATCACTTCATATTTTAGGGACCTTTAATTGGTTTGAGTGTTGTTTAAATTGAAAGAGATTGTAATGTATATTTTAATAATAAAGTAAAGTGTTAATGTTTTGTCAGGGCACATTAGTGAAGTACATGACGGATGGATGCCTGCTGAGAGAGATTCTGGCAGACCCTGGTCTCTCACAGTATAGTGTGGTCATTCTGGATGAAGCTCACGAGAGGAGCCTCAATACGGTCAGTACAAGATCCCCGACCATGCAGAGCTGCGGACGGTGAAGCTGGCCGAGGCGTACCGCTCCTTGGGGAAGGTGGAGCGCCGGGTCCTGCCCATCATGGAGAAGTGCCTGGAGGGCATGGTGGCCAAGGCGGTGGAGCAGCGGCGGGTGCGTTAGCATATTAGCAGTGTTGGCCTATGGCCATTCCCATAGTAGCATGTTGGCATGTTACCATTCACTCTCTCATCCATCCCTTCTCCCTCCCTCCCTCCATATTAGCATCCTAAGCCCACTAGCACTAAAGGCTAACATGCTAACGCTAACCCTCCATCCCAGGACTCTCTCTATATATATATGCCTAATATGCTAATGCTAACATGTTACCGCTAACACGTTAATGCTAATATGCTCACGCTAATAGGTGAACGGTAATAGGTCAATGGCCAACATGTTAATGCTCACATGCATTTCCCCTATGACGGTTTACCTGTTACCGCTAACACGTTAGCCTAACATGCTAAAACGCTAACGCCTCCTGGACTCGGCCATCGTCATCGAGTCCTTCAAGCGAGGACTACAGCCACCATCACACAACCTCCACAACCTCCAGGACGGCTCCGACACGGCCCTCTCCACCCCCAAATTGGACTCCCTTTCTGGGGGAGAGCGAGGAGGAGGAGGACGGGGTACCGGGGGTGGAGAGAGAGGGGGTCACCCTGGAGGTCCCTTCCCTGGGGAAAGCCAAGAACAAGCTGTGGCTGTTTGGGAAGAAGCCCAAGGTGAGAGAGATGGGGCTAATGGGCGCTAATGCTAATGGAGATTTGGGTGGGGTGGTGCTAGCATGCTAGCGTGCTAAGACAGAGAGAGAGACACACACCGACTAGTAGGTTTTTCGATGGTCGTTGTCCTAACTGTGTGTGTGTGCGTGTGTGTGTGTGTGTGTGTGTTTGTCTCTCTCTGTGTGTGTGTGTGTGTATGTGTCTGTCTCTGTGTGTATGTGTCTGTCTATGTGTGTATGTGTCTGTCTCTGTGTGTGTGTGTGTGTGTCTCTCTCTGTCTGTGTGTGTGTGTGTGTGTCTGTCTGTCTGTCTGTCTGTCTGTCTGTCTGTCTGTGTGTGTGTGTGTGTGTGTGTGTGTCTGTCTGTGTGTCTGTCTGTCTGTCTGTCTGTCTGTCTGTGTGTGTGTGTGTGTGTGTGTGTGTGTGTGTGTGTGTAGCCCCCGTCTCTGGAGGACTTCAGTCACCTCCCCCTTGAACAGAGGAGGAAGAGGCTTCAGCAGCGGTTGGACGAGCTGGGGAGAGAGTTACAGAAGGAGGTGGACCAGAGGTAACCGTGTTTTAACCGTGTTTGGACTGTAAACATGACCGTAAAATGACAAAAAAATAAAAAACCACTTGACTGCAACTTGACCACAACCTTAACCTGGGCGTCACTTGACCGTAATGTGACCATAAGTCGACTGTCACTTGACTGTAACGTGTCCGTCATGTAAATGTAACTTGATGATAATGTGACCGTCACTCGACCGTAATGCAACCGCAAACTCAACCACAAATGGGACCCCCTCTTCCCTCCCTCCCTCTCCCTTCCTTCCCCCTGAACAGAGGAGGACGAGCTGGGGAGAGAGTTACAGAAGAAGGTCGATCAAAGGTAACCGTGTTTTAACCGTGTTTTTCGACCGTAAATTCAGTCTTGACCGTAACTCGACCGTAAAGTGACCATCACTTGACCGTCAATCGACTGCAAACGGGACCCAGAACCGTAACATGACCGTCACTTGACCCTAAATTGAATCTTGACCGTAAGTCGACCGCAAACAGACCCCCCCCTCCCTCTCTCTCCCCCCCCTGAACATCTCTCTCTCCTTCCCTTCCTCCCCCCTCCTCCTCCCCCCCACAAGCACAAACACGCCCACGCCCACAAGCACAAACACTTCTAGGAAAACAAAACTTACAGAACTTACGTTTTTTCAAAACTTATCTCTGACACTCTGCTGCTCAGTCTGGTCGTGTGTGCAGCAAAATGGCAGAGAGCATGGACTCTATTAGAAAAAACAAAACATACAGTAAACCAACTGATTGACTCTTCACAGAGGAGAGTATTCAACACTCACACAGTCTGTCTGTCAGTCTTACAGCTCTGCTGGTTGGTCAATAGTGACCTGTGTAAAGACTGTTGACTAGTCTAGACACAGTCATTATTATCTATTGTTATCTAGGGCCTCATGTAGTTGAACCTACTAGATCACAGTCAGCTGGACAAAACCAGGTTGAGGCTTCCTTAACAGGCTGGTCACAAACAGTTGGCTAGCGTACTATTTTAGGGCTACATCATTCTGTGACACAAAAGCATGTGAGTTCATCTTTATCATATTAGACGGTGAAAAACAATGAAAAACATCAACTTACGGTTGTGATCTGTCTCCCACCTCAGTGCTCAGCTCTGCTCTCTGTCTGGCTCCTCACTGATGCAGCTCTCCCCTGAATGAACTAGTTTTTGCACATTGTGTCACCTTTTGGGGCATGGATACTGTATGGGTGTGTGTGT
>NC_139654.1:70000-82500 GCF_951799395.1 Argentina silus | reverse complement strand
ATGCTGTACTGTATATAAGACTGAACAGCTAGACTAGAAGGGTGTGTGTGTGTGTGAGAGAGTGTGTGCGTGTGTGCGCGTGTGTCTGTGTGAGACTGTGCGTGTGTGCGTGTGTCTGTGTGTGTGTGTGTGAGACTGTGTGTGTGTAAGTGTGTGTGTGTGTGTGTGTGTTAGAGTGTGTGTGTGTGTGTGTGTGTGTGTGCGTGTGTGTGCGTGTGTTTCTTCCCCTCTGGAATGAAAAACACTCCAGAAACTCTACTGCCCTCTCCTGTCTGTTGTGTGTAATTGTAATTGCTGTGTGTTTAAAACCTTTAAAAACTCCCCAAACTCTGCAATTGAAAGCACCCACACGCCACAAATGTAATCTAAGTACCTATAATATAACATTGGTACATTTTTACATTTACTGAAAGCTGTTTCCTCCAAAAAACACATATACAGATTTGCAAAAGCAGGGGCACATTTTTTGCCCATGGCCGTTCCGTGAATCTGGAGGTAATGTTTATTGTTGAATTCAAAATCATTTCTCCTTCAACTCAACTCCAATAAATCTAAAATGGCATTATCTGGGCGGGTAGGGTCAGGGTCAGGGTCAGGGTCAGGGTCAGGGTAGGGTCAGGGAATTTATTAAATACAATCCCAACAGCCTGTAAACCCAGAGTCGTCTCCATGTTGGTAGAAAAATAATTGATGTCTATTGTAAATTAAAAGGCCTCTCTCTGTGTTTTTAGACCCTTCAACTTCTGTATGAAATCATAAGTGTCTTTTCCATAACTTTTATGTTTCTGTGAGAGAGGGTTAATAAAGAAGTCAATCAATTCTGCAACTCGGTACGATTCTGAGCCACAGTCACTCACCGCCGGCCGACCGCATGGAACCTCGAAGGGAACAGTCCACTTTTCTGGAGCTTTAGGGACTTTGGGAAGTAGATCAAATCGTCTTGGTCTGGGTGTATCTGGACCTAACAGATAAGACATTTGTTTAATTGTAATCTAATTGGTTTGATATAACCCAATCACTATGCCCTTAATCATATCCTGAGTTTCTGATTGGATGGAGTGAGGTAATGAAGCATTATGGTTCTCATTACTAAGCTGTCTGTTAGCCTCTAAAAGATAACGGGCTCTGTCCATAATCACAATCTGAGACCCTTTGTCTGCTGGTTTTATTACAATGGTCTGATTTCCACTCAACTGCTGGAGATGTAATTGTTGTTTGGTTAGATTAAAATTTGTGGCTGGTTTGGGCCTATGTTTTAAGAAAGAATTCAAATCGTTCCTAGTAAGAGATTGTATTGAACCAGAGACTGATTCTAATTTGGGATCCCAGGTAGAGGGATTTGTGAAAGATATATGAGGGAAATCAGTCTCATAATTAAAATGATCTAATCATTTTTAGGGTTAGGGTCCGAGTCAGGTTCAGGGTCAGGGTTAGGGTTAGGATTAGGGTCAGGGACAGGGTTAGGGTCAGGGTTAGGGTTAGGGTTAAGGTTAGAGCTTGGGTCAGGGTCAGGGACAATGTTAGGGTTAGGGTCAGGGTTAGGGTTAGGGTTAGAGTTTGGGTCAGGGTCAGGGACAATGTTAGGGTTAGGGTTAGGGTTAGAGTCAGAGTCAGGGTCAGGGTTAGGGTCAGTGTCAGGGTCAGGGACAAGGTTAGGGTTAGAGTTAGAGTCAGAGTCAGGGTTAGGGTTAGGGTCAGGGTTAGGGTTAGGGTTAGAGTTTGGGTCTGGGTCAGGGACAATGTTAGGGTTAGGGTTAGGGTTAGAGTCAGAGTCAGGGTCAGGGTCAGGGTTAGGGTTAGGTTTAGGGTTAGGGTTAGGGTCAGTGTCAGGGTCAGGGACAAGGTTAGGGTTAGAGTTAGAGTCAGAGTCAGGGTTAGGGTTAGGGTCAGGGTCAGGGTCAGGGTCAGAGTCAGGGTTAGGGTTAGAGTTTGGGTCAGGGTTAGATTCGGGGACTGTTGCCAACACATAAATGTGTTGGATTATGCACAGGCACAGGTCAAAGTCACTCAAACTGTATCGTTGATTAAGATTAGGGTCAGGGTCATGGTTGTTGTTGAGGTCCGGGTTAGGGTTGGGATTAGGGCTGGGTCAGTGTCAAGGCCCGGGCCAGGGCCAGGGTTGTAGTTATGATTGGGTTAGGGTTAGGGTCAGGGTTAGAATTAGGGTTAGGGTTATGGTTGGTTTTTGGGTTTGGGTTTGGGTTGAGGTTAGGGTTAAGTTTAGGGTTAGAGTTGGGGTTTAGGGTTAGGGTTGAGGTTAGGGTTAATTTAGGATTGGGGTTGAGGTTAGGGTTAGAGTTGGGCTTAGCGTTAGGATTGAGGTCCGGGTCAAGGTCCGGGTTAAGGGTTAGAGTTAGAGTTAGGGTCAGGGTTAGAGTTTGGGTCAGGGTCAGGGTTAGAGTTAGGGTCAGGGTCAGGGTTAGAGTTTGGGTCAGGGTCAGGGTTAGAGTTAGAGTTAGGGTTAGGGTCAGGGTCAGGGTCAGGGTCAGGGTCAGGGTCAGGGACAGAGTCAGGTTCAGGTTCAGGTTCAGGGTCAGGGTCAGGGTCAGGGTTAGAGTCAGGGTCAGGGACATGGTCAGGGTCAGGGTTAGAGTTTGGGTCAGGGTCAGGGTCAGGGTCAGGGCTAAAGTTAGGGTCAGGGTCAGGGTCAGGGTCAGAGTCAGGGTTAGAGTTAGTGTCAGGGTCAGGGTCAGGGTTAGAGTTAGAGTTAGAGTTAGGGTTAGATTCAGGGTCAGGGTCAGGGTTAGAGTTAGAGTTAGAGTTAGGGTTAGAGTCAGGGTCAGGGTCAGGGTTAGAGTTAGGGTCAGGGTCAGGGCTAGAGTTAGGGTCAGGGTCAGGGTCAGAGTCAGGGTTAGAGTTAGAGTTTCGGTCAGGGTCAGGGTCAGAGTCAGGGTTAGAGTTAGTGTCAGGGTCAGGGTCAGGGTTAGAGTTAGAGTTAGAGTTAGGGTTAGATTCAGGGTCAGGGTCAGGGTTAGAGTTAGAGTTAGAGTTAGGGTTAGAGTCAGGGTCAGGGTCAGGGTTAGAGTTAGAGTTAGAGTTAGAGTTAGAGTTAGAGTTAGGGTTAGAGTCAGGGTCAGGGTCAGGGTTAGGGTTAGAGTTAGGGTCAGGGTCAGGGCTAGAGTTAGGGTCAGGGTCAGGGTCAGAGTCAGGGTTAGAGTTAGAGTTTCGGTCAGGGTCAGGGTCAGAGTCAGGGTTAGAGTTAGTGTCAGGGTCAGGGTCAGGGTTAGAGTTAGAGTTAGAGTTAGGGTTAGATTCAGGGTCAGGGTCAGGGTTAGAGTTAGAGTTAGAGTTAGGGTTAGAGTCAGGGTCAGGGTCAGGGTTAGAGTTAGAGTTAGAGTTAGAGTTAGAGTTAGGGTTAGAGTCAGGGTCAGGGTCAGGGTTAGAGTTAGGGTCAGGGTCAGGGTTAGAGTTTGGGTCAGGGTCAGGGTCAGGGTCAGGGTTAGAGTTAGAGTTAGGGTCAGGGTCAGGGTCAGGTTCAGGGTCAGGGTCAGGGTCAGGGACAGAGTCAGGTTCAGGTTCAGGTTCAGGGTCAGGGTCAGGGTTAGAGTCAGGGTCAGGGACAGGGTCAGGGTCAGGGTTAGAGTTTGGGTCAGGGTCAGGGTCAGGGCTAGAGTTAGGGTCAGGGTCAGGGTCAGGGTCAGAGTCAGAGTCAGGGTTAGAGTTAGAGTTTGGGTCAGGGTCAGGGTCAGGGTCAGGGTCAGGGTCAGAGTCAGGGTTAGAGTTAGGGTCAGGGTCAGGGCTAGAGTTAGGGTCAGGGTCAGGGTCAGAGTCAGGGTTAGAGTTAGAGTTAGAGTTTCGGTCAGGGTCAGGGTCAGAGTCAGGGTTAGAGTTTGTGTCAGGGTCAGGGTCAGGGTTAGAGTTAGAGTTAGAGTCAGGGTTAGATTCAGGGTCAGGGTCAGGGTTAGAGTTAGAGTTAGAGTTAGGGTTAGAGTCAGGGTCAGGGTCAGGGTTAGAGTTAGAGTTAGAGTTAGAGTTAGAGTTAGAGTTAGAGTTAGGGTTAGAGTCAGGGTCAGGGTTAGGGTCAGGGTCAGGGTTAGAGTTTGGGTCAGGGTCAGGGTTAGAGTTAGAGTTAGGGTCAGGGTCAGGGTCAGGGTCAGGGACAGAGTCAGGGACAGAGTCAGGTTCAGGTTCAGGGTCAGGGTCAGGGTTAGAGTCAGGGTCAGGGACAGGGTCAGGGTCAGGGTTAGAGTTTGGGTCAGGGTCAGGGTCAGGGCTAGAGTTAGGGTCAGGGTCAGGGTCAGAGTCAGAGTCAGGGTTAGAGTTAGAGTTTGGGTCAGGGTCAGGGTCAGGGTCAGGGTCAGGGTCAGAGTCAGGGTTAGAGTTAGGGTCAGGGTCAGGGCTAGAGTTAGGGTCAGGGTCAGGGTCAGAGTCAGGGTTAGAGTTTGTGTCAGGGTCAGGGTCAGGGTTAGAGTTAGAGTTAGAGTTAGGGTCAGGGTCAGGGTCAGGGTCAGGGACAGAGTCAGGGACAGAGTCAGGTTCAGGTTCAGGGTCAGGGTCAGGGTTAGAGTCAGGGTCAGGGACAGGGTCAGGGTCAGGGTTAGAGTTTGGGTCAGGGTCAGGGTCAGGGCTAGAGTTAGGGTCAGGGTCAGGGTCAGAGTCAGAGTCAGGGTTAGAGTTAGAGTTTGGGTCAGGGTCAGGGTCAGGGTCAGGGTCAGGGTCAGAGTCAGGGTTAGAGTTAGGGTCAGGGTCAGGGCTAGAGTTAGGGTCAGGGTCAGGGTCAGAGTCAGGGTTAGAGTTTGTGTCAGGGTCAGGGTCAGGGTTAGAGTTAGAGTTAGAGTTAGGGTTAGATTCAGGGTCAGGGTCAGGGTTAGAGTTAGAGTTAGAGTTAGGGTTAGAGTCAGGGTCAGGGTCAGGGTCAGAGTTAGAGTTAGAGTTAGAGTTAGAGTTAGAGTTAGAGTTAGGGTTAGAGTCAGGGTCAGGGTTAGGGTCAAGGTCAGGGTTAGAGTTTGGGTAAGGGTCAGGGTTAGAGTTAGAGTTAGGGTCAGGGTCAGGGTCAGGTTCAGGGTCAGGGTCAGGGACAGAGTCAGGTTCAGGTTCAGGGTCAGGGTCAGGGTTAGAGTCAGGGTCAGGGACAGGGTCAGGGTCAGGGTTAGAGTTTGGGTCAGGGTCAGGGTCAGGGCTAGAGTTAGGGTCAGGGTCAGGGTCAGGGTCAGGGTCAGAGTCAGGGTTAGAGTTAGAGTTTGGGTCAGGGTCAGGGTCAGGGTCAGAGTCAGGGTTAGAGTTAGTGTCAGGGTCAGAGTCAGGGTTAGAGTTAGAGTTAGGGTCAGGGTTAGAGTCAGGGTCAGGGTCAGGGTTAGAGTTAGGGTCAGGGTCAGGGTTAGAGTTAGGGTCAGGGTCAGGGTTAACTCGTCTCCTAGGCCTGTCTGCACATCTGGGTTGTCATGACGTTGCTAAGGGAAGTGTTAACACCGGAAAGAAAACGTCCCCTTTGGTTTCCACTGATGTTCTATTACACTAATGTTCTATTACACTGTTCTATTACACTAATGTTCTATTACACTAAGGTTCTATTACACTAATGTTGTATTACACTGATGTTCTATTATACTAATGTTCTATTACACTAATGTTCTATTACACTGTTCTATTACACTAATGTTCTATTACACTGTTCTATTACACTAATGTTCTATTACACTAATGTTCTATTACACTGTTCTATTACACTAATGTTCTATTACACTAATGTTCTATTACACTGTTCTATTACACTGTTCTATTACACTAATGTTCTATTACACTAATGTTCTATTACACTGTTCTATTACACTAATGTTCTATTACACTGTTCTATTACACTGTTCTATTACACTAATGTTCTACTACACTGTTCTATTACACTGTTCTATTACACTAATGTTCTACTACACTGTTCTATTACACTGTTCTATTACACTAATGTTCTATTACACTGTTCTATTACACTAATGTTCTATTACACTAATGTTCTATTACACTGTTCTATTACACTAATGTTCTATTACACTGTTCTACTACACTAATGTTCTATTACACTGTTCTATTACACTAATGTTCTATTACACTGTTCTATTACACTGTTCTATTACACTGATGTTCTATTACACTGTTCTATTACACTAATGTTCTATTACACTAATGTTCTATTACACTGTTCTATTACACTAATGTTCTATTACACTGATGTTCTATTACACTGTTCCATTATAAAAGATCTGTTATGTTATAAAGAATATTTCAGGTTCAATTTCTGGGTTTTTAGGATTCAGTGCTTATTGCTAACTGGCTGGATTCTAATCTCTCTGTTGTTGTAATACTAGTAAATGACCACCAGGTGGTACCCCCATCTGAGGGCTAGAGGTCTGGGGGATAGGGTTCTGAGGGTCTGGGGGTCAGAGGTACTGCAGGGGACAGTTGAAGTCTTCTCATGAGAGCCATGCCTCCCATGGCAAGGAGCGGTACTGCAGGGGACAGGTGAAGTCTTCTCATGAGAGCCATGCCTCCCATGGCAGGGAGCGGTACTGCAGGGGACAGGTGAAGTCTTCTCATGAGAGCCACGCCTCCCATGGCAGGGAGCGGTACTGCAGGGGACAGGTGAAGTCTTCTCATGAGAGCCATGCCTCCCATGGCAGGGAGCGGTACTGCAGAGGACAGGTGAAGTCTTCTCATGAGAGCCATGCCTCCCATGGCAGGGAGCGGTACTGCAGGGGACAGGTGAAGTCTTCTCATGAGAGCCATGCCTCCCATGGCCGGTAGCAGTACTGCAGGGGACAGGTGAAGTCTTCTCATGAGAGCCATGCCTCCCATGGCAGGGAGCGGTACTGCAGGGGACAGGTGAAGTCTTCTCATGGGAGCCATGCCTCCCACAGCCCACAGACAGAGAGGGGAAAAGCAGCCTGCACCTTGGCTGCCCGTCACAATGTCACATGATGCATAGATATTACTGTACTAGATGATTACTATATAAAAATGAAGGAATACATGGAAAGTGAAGTTCAGAACATGTACAGCGCCTTCTGAAGGTATTCAGACCCCTTCACTTTTTACACATTTTCTTGTGTTATAGAGTAAATTTGAAATGGATTCAATTTAAAGAATTTGCCATCAATCCACACACAATACCCCAGAATGACAAAGCGAAAACACGATTTTTGACATTTCAGTACATTTATTAAAAGTGAAATACAAAAATACCTCATGGACAGAAATATTCAGACTTTTTGCTTTGACAGTCTTAAAATTAGTTAAAATGCAAAAATGTCATCAACAAATCACTCAATAAGTTGAATTGAGTACATCTTAATGCAAGGATAATAGTTCATGTCATTTCGGAATGAATATCTTTGTTTTTATAGGGTCTCTGATTTGCATAGGAATCAATTACACACTGTGTAGATTAGGATGTTCTGAAGACACTGTCCATGTTGTACT
This sequence comes from Argentina silus, assembly GCF_951799395.1. NCBI lineage: Eukaryota > Metazoa > Chordata > Actinopteri > Argentiniformes > Argentinidae > Argentina > Argentina silus. Next base: position 75,090 of record NC_139654.1, on the reverse strand, counting down.
GACAGAGAAGGAGAGCTGTCTTCACATCCACTCCCTGCTATCTTACACACAGCAACGTAATCCAGCATCACAACTCAAACACCCAATCTAACCAACTCTTATATACATACAGACACTCTCTCCTGTGTTATTCTCAGAGTTCATCATCAGTCTGATTTGATCATCTAATCATTCATCTGGATTGTTTCACTGTCAGTTGCATATCCATCAAAAAAAGTAAAAAACATGTAAGCTTCTGTTTTTTGTCACTCAATTACAATCTATTTCACTATTAGATGCATTTTATTGAATTTAATAATACATATATATATATACAGTAAAAATAATATAACTACACACTACACACAATGCACAACACCCTACACCCTACACACTAAACACTACAAACTACACCCTACACAGTAAACAATAAACACTACATCCTACACACTAGACCCTACACACTACGCACTACGCACTACACCCTACACCCTACACACTGGGAGAGGGAACATCTGTACATCCAACATCTCAGTGAAAACACACCACTATCCAACTGCATCATGTTATGATCCGTCATCTTTGAGCCTTTGGTGTTCAGTGTGATCTCCCTTAGACTAGTTTACACAGGGTCACTGAACAGTCATACCAAAGCCTAAACCCTGGATAGAGCGGCTCAGTGAATGTGGAGTGGAATGTGTGCAGGAGGGTCCGTGTGTCAGAGGAGACCCTGTAGAAGGACAGAGTGCCGGCCGGCCAGTCCAGATACACTCCTACTCTGCGGGAGCCAGAGGAGGGGACAGGTATGACAGTCTTCTTATTATTGTGCCAGGCGGAGTAACTGTCATCAGAGCACCACAGACTCCAGGACTTGTCATTGTATCCCAACACACAGTAATCACCCCATCCTCTCCTGCTGATTCCTTTATATGTCACTCCTATAACAGCCTCTCTCCCACTCCTCTCTACCTCCCAGTAACAGCGCCCAGTCAGACCCTCTCTACACAGCACCTGTGCATAGATCTCAAATCTCTCTGGGTGATCAGGATACGGCTGCTTCTCACTCCCACATGTCACCTTTCTGTTCTCCTCAGACAGAGAGAGGCATCTGTGTGCTGTGTTTGGGTCCAGGGTGAGCTCACAGGCATCTGGGGGAAGAGCAGAGGGAGGAAGGGAGGGAGGAAGAGAAAAAGAGAGAGGGAGAGAGAGAGAGAGAGAGAGAGGAGAGAGAGAGAGAGGAGGAAGAGAGAGGGGGACAGAGGAAGAGAAAGAGAGAAAGGGATGGAAAGAGAGGGTGAGAGAGAGAGAGGGGAGAGAGGGGGACAGAGGAAGAGAAAGAGAGAGAGGGACGGAGAAAGAGAGAGAGGGAAAGAGAGAGAGGGAGAGAGAGAGAGGGGAGAGAGGGGGACAGAGGAAGAGAAAGAGAGAGAGGGATGGAGAGAGAGAGAGAGAGAGAGAGGAGAGAGAAAGAGGGAGAGAGAGAGAGAGAGGAGGAACAGAAAGAGAGAGGGAGGGAGGGAGAGAGAGAGAGTGGGAGAGAGAGGAGAGAAGAGTCAGAGAGAGAGAGAGAGGGATTGAGAGAGAGGAGAGAGAAAAAGAGAGGGAGAGACAGAGAGAAGGAACAGAGAGGGGGACGGAGGAATAGAGAGAGGGAAGGAGGGAGAGAGAGAGAGAGAGGAGAGAGAGAGAGAGAGGGGAGAGAGGAGAGGGGGGAGAGAGTGGGACAGAGGAAGAAAGAGAGAGAGAGGGAGAGAGAGAGAGGGGAGAGAAAGAGAGAGGGAGAGAGAGAGGGGAGAGAGAGAGAGGAGAGAGAAAGAGAAAGAGAGAGAGAGGGGAGAGAGGAGAGGGGGGAGAGAGTGGGACAGAGGAAGAGAGAGAGAGAGAGGGAGAGAGAGAGAGGGGAGAGAAAGAGAGAGGGAGAGAGAGAGGGGAGAAAAAGAGAGAGAGAGAGAGGAGGAAGAGAAAGAGAGGGAGGGAGGGAGAGAGAGAGAGAGAGGGGAGAAAGGAGAGGGGGGAGAGAGTGGGACGGAGGAAGAGAGAGAGAGAGAGAGAGGGAGAGAGAGAGAGGGGAGAGAAAGAGAGAGGGAGAGAGAAAGGGGAGAGAAAGAGAGAGAGAGGAGGAAGAGAAAGAGAGGGAGGGAGGGAGAGAGAGAGAGTGGAGAGAGAGAGAGAGTGAGGAGAAAGAGAGAGAGAGAGGGGACAGAGGAAGAGAAAGAGAGAGAGGGATGGAGGGAGAGAGAGAGAGGGAGAGAGAGAGAGAGAGAGAGGAAAGAAAGAGAGAGGGAGAGAGAGAGAGAAAGGAGGAAGAGAGAGGGGGACAGAAGAAGATAAAAAGAGAGAGGGATGGAGGGAGAGAGAGAGAGAGGGAGAGAAAGAGGGAGAGAGAGAGAGGGGCAGAGAGAGGGAGAGAGAGAGAGGGTGGGAGAGTCAGATATGTAGGCTGTCTTTGATGAGTCTCTCCCTCTCCTAGAGATCTCTAGTTGTGTCTCAGGGTTTGTGGAGAGGATCAATGGAGGGAGGGAGGGAGGGAGGGAGAGGAGGGAGGAACAGAGAGAGGGAGGGAGGGAGAGATAAAGAGAGAGAGTGACTGTCAGCTACTTCAGGAGAAACACACTCACATTGGAAGAACTGGGCTCTGGTCCTGGGCTCTGGTGGCAGGAAAACATCCACTCCATTCACTACAGGCGGGAGGGAGGGAGGGAGAAAGGGAGGGAGGAAGGGAGGAGAGGGAGGGAGGGGGAGAGAGTGGAGGTAGGGGTAGAGGGAGGGAGAAAGGGAGGGAGGGGGAGATAGGGAGAAGGAGGGAGGGAGGGAAAGAGGGAGAGAGAAAAGGAGGGAGGGAGAGGAGGGAGGGATAGAGAGAGGAGGGAGGGAGGGAGGGAGAGAGAGGGAGGGAGGGAGGGAGAGGAGGGAGGGAGGGAGATGGAGGGAGAGGAGGGAGGGAGAGAGGTAGGTAGAGTAGCAGAGAGAGGTAGGAAGGGAGAGAGAGGCACGGAGGGAGAGCAAGAGGAGGGAGGGAGGGAGGAAAGGGAGGGAGAGAGCGAGTGAAGGAGGGTGAGAGGTAGGGAGAGAGGGAGAGAGGGTGGGAGGTAGAGGGAGAGAGGGGGGTAGGGAGGGAGAGAGAGAAAAAGACAGAGAAAGAGGGAAAGAGAGAGAGAGATTGGATGGGGAGAAGAGGTAGATAGGGAGGGAGAGAGAGAGGGAGGGAGGGAGGGAGAGAGAGAGGGAGGGAGGGAGGGAGGAGGGGGGGGAGAGAGAGAGAGACATGTATCAGTCAAGGGTTGTAAACATGGACAAGTCCCACATTGTTCTGATGGGGGGAAAAGAGAAGGCCTCACTTTGCAGGTTAACCCTTTGGGGACCAGGGGTATTTTATTGATTTTTACATACATTTTTTCTTTCTCAATTTGAAGGCACTTCCATACAAAATAATACCCAAGTGTTTCATATCAATATTTTCAGTACAAACTCAGCTTTCTTGATTGTGATAGAGGTTTACCCCAAGAGCACTGTGTGAAGAGGTAAGTAGGCCTAAACCTGAACATTTCGAATCTGTTTTTCAGAAATGTTTCAAATCCCATGTGAAAACATACCTTTACCCATGTGGATGAATTGTTTTGGTGCTTGAAATTCATTCATGAAGTCCTGAGCTACACAGAAATGGCATACAATATGAATAAAATACTAGACAGAATATAAAAAAGGACTTCTAATGGATCCTTGTAAACACATCTTCTCTGCTTTCTGTCTCTGTCACTGTCACTGAAATGTTTGTCAATACCAACAATGCCGACGTCACGTGTAGCGAAGAAGATGGACGTGCGAATTGACCAATCAACGACGGTAAAAGGCAGTGTCTGAGCGACTCAAGCTAGGCTGCTTCCAAATTCACCAATTACGCAGGGAGGGCCTGTACCAAGCTGTTCCTAGGTTAATAGCTCCGTCTGTAAGTGAGAGGGCATGTCACAGGAGGGCTCAGGGGATATTTAAACCATGTTTCTACGCCGGATTATCACTGAGATATTGATCAAAACATTTTGGAAACCCCTGAAAACGCAGCTGCGCGTTTGAGGTCCCGAAAGGGTTAAATAAGTAGGATTAAGGTTGCGGGTTGGGGTTCGGGTTAGGATTAGGGGTTAGGGTCTGTTGTTGGTTAGGGTTAGGGGTTTGGGGTTTGGGTCTGTTGTTGGTTGGATGTTTTCATTGATGGTTTAGTATTTCCATTAGGGTTAGGGGGTTAGAGTTTAGGGTCTGTTGTTGTTTGGATGTTTTCATTGATGGTTTAGTATTTGATAGAATAGATGTTGAATTTTATGCGACTTTAAATGTCCGACTGATGGGGAAATGGAAAGTCATAAAAAGAGGCTTTACCAAGAGGAGGGGAGACAATAGGATTTGCACCCCCTGGGGGAGTACAAAGGTTGGAGTGACCTGGGTCTGCGACGACCATTTAGTCTAAAAGCCCACAAAATGAAATCTAACGTGTTGCAGAGAACCGGTGGATCGACCTTGTTTACAAGAACATTGACCTCCGCGGTGAAACGTGGTTCTTGTCTACAAGAACATTGGCTGAGAATACCCACACTGTGTCTTCTCGTCGCGGCCTGCGCACCCTCTCACTCACCACTCTTTCTTCCTCTGTCTTAGCCGCCCTACCCTCTGTTGAATCTTTCTCTCTTCTATCCACTGACGCAGCTTCCTCCACCCTCCTGTCCTCTCTTTCCTCATCCGTCGACTCTCTCTGTCCACAGATATCAAGGCCGGCACCATCCTCTCCACGCGCTCCCTGGCTGTCTGAAACCCTGCAAGCTTGATGATCTAGACCCTTATCTCTCTCTCCTCCTCAACTACACCTCATCTGCATCAGCTGGTAAAGCCTTATACTACCATCCCAAAATTCAATCCTCTGTCTCTGACCCAAGAAAACTGTTCTCCACATTTTCCTCACTCCTCAACCCTCCTCCTCCCGCTCCTCCCTCCTCTCTGTCTGCCGATGACTTTGTCACCTATTTTGAAAAGAAGGTTGATGACATTAGCAGCTCCTTCCCTCTACCTCTCACCAACAATGCTACCTCTCCTCCCAAACCCACTGTGCAACACCCAGTCTCTGG
>NC_139654.1:0-65000 GCF_951799395.1 Argentina silus | reverse complement strand
TGAGCAGCGTCGAGTGTCAGAGACACTGTAAGTTTTGTTTTCCTAGAAGTGCTTGTGGGCGGAACACTTCCTTGTTCTGTGTCTCTGCAACTGTCGGGGGAGTGGTGTGTGTGTGTGTGTGTGTGTGTGTGTGTGTGTGTGTGTGTGTGTGTGTGTGTGTGTGTGTGTGTGTGTGTGTGTGTGTGAGAGAGAGTAATGCTCCACCCTACATCCCTCTCAGCTCCCTCCCACACACACCACATCAGGTTGCAATCATTTCAGTGACAGTGACATGCGCGCGACGCATGCGCGCCGCCATCTTGGTTTTGATATCCAGTGGAGTATGTTCCATGTTAACGTAGTAGGGTTATCCAATGGAGTAGGCTGCATGCTAACGTTGCATTCATAGCCGGTGGAGTATGCTAAATGCTATTGTTGTATTCTTATCCAGTGAAGTAGGCTACATGCTAATATTAGCACTGCATCGCGCGCATGTCACTGAAATGTTTGTCAATACCGACAACACGTGTGGCGAAGAAGACGGACGTGCGAATCGACCAATCAAAAGGCAGCGTCTGAGCGACTCAACCTAGCCTGCTACCAAATCCACCAATCACGCAGGGAGGGCGTGTACCAAGATGGCGGCGCGCATACATCGCGAAGCCCGCTGTCTCGCTGAATTAGTGGTTATTTGCTTGTTTATTTCAAGTATTCTCGCTAAAAACAGTTTAGCGTCCATATCGTACAGCCGACGACAACTTTTGGACATCGGTTCCGGCATTCCAGACATCTTTTATCGACGCAATACCCTGAGATTAGAGCAAAACAGCGGGACCAGCTGACTCCGCTACACCGACCGGGATGGAAAACCCAGCCGAGGGAGCCGAGGTGGGCTGAGAGCTCGGCTCGAGATGACTCCACATCGACTCTCACTACTGTTATGTTTGTGTTTTATTTGTATTCCTAACTAGGAATGAACGGGCAGGGTTTCTTTTACTGGCTTTATTCCACGACGTTCATCTGTACATTCAAGCATCGTAGGTTTTACCTGCGGTCCCTCAGTCCGGGTACAACAGCATAGGGCGGAACCAATATCATGTACTATAATAACAACACAACTAACACAACTATCATGTTTTAGCTTGTGGAAGTGTACATTACACATGCTCCAGGCATGCCACACACAGAGACCATGCCCCAGTGTGTGCCACTCTATGCCCCATAGTCTCCCACCATGTCCCCCTGTATTTGAACTCATGGAGCATTAAGTGTCAAGTAAAAAGTAGGCCACACACACAGACAGCAGGCCTCAATGTGTGTCACTCTATCCCCATAAGTCTATCATGTTTTAGCTTGTGGATGTGTACATTACACCACTTCCAGGCATGCCACACACAGAGACCATGCCCCAGTGTGTGCCACTCTATGCCCCATAGTCTCCCACCATGTCCCCCTGTATTTGAACTTATGGAGCATTAAGTTTCAAGTCAAAGCTAGGCCCCACTGACAGACAGCAGGCCTCAATGTGTTTCACTCTATCCCCATAAGTCTATCATGTTTTAGCTTGTGGAAGTGTACATTACACATGCTCCAGGCATGCCACAGAGAGAGACCATGCCCCAGTGTGTGTCACTGTCCTCCCCATAGACTCCCACCATGTCCCCCTGTATTTGAACTTATGGAGCATTAAGTTTCAAGTCAAAGCTAGGCCCCACTGACAGACAGCAGGCCTCAATGTGTGTCACTCTATCCCCATAAGTCTATCATGTTTTAGCTTGTGGAAGTGTATGTCACATGCTCCAGGGATGCAACATACACAGACCATGCCCCAGTGTGTGTCACTGTCCTCCCCATACACTCCCACCATGTCCCCCTGTATTTGAGCTTATGGAACATTAAGTGTCAAGTAAAAGGTAGGCCACACACACACACAGCAAAGCCCCAGTCTGTGCCACTGTATCCCCATAAGTCTATCATGTTTTAGCTTGTGGAAGTCTATATCACAAGTTCCAGGGATGCAGCATACACAGACCATGCCCCAGTGTGTGTCACTCCCCCCGCCATAGTCTCCCACCATGTCCCCCTGTATTTGAACTCATGGAACATTATTTGAAGCACCACTCTGACCTCCCTGTGTGTGTCACTGTGTGCCCTGGGATGGAGGCCAAAAAAAAAGGGAGGCCAGAGTGCTGCTCCAGCAGAAGCACCACTCTGACCTCCCTGTGTGTGTCACTGTGTGCCCTGGGATGGAGGCCAAAAAAAAAGGGAGGCCAGAGTGCTGCTCCAGCAGAAGCACCACTCTGACCTCCCTGTGTGTGTCACTGTGTGCCCTGGGATGGAGGCCAAAAAAAAAGGGAGGCCAGAGTGGTGCTCCAGCAGAAGCACCACTCTGACCTCCCTTGACCTCCTCCGTCCCCCCGGTCGCCCACCCACCCTTTGGGGCTCCCTCCCTGGGGCAACACCGCCTCCTGGAGACACCCCAGGCAACCCGAACCTCCAGTCGAACCCGGGCCCCCACACTTAAGCACCCCCCCGCGGACTAGACCCCTTAGCCGCAGTTTTTAGAACAACGTGCACCTGGTGACCCGAAACCCTGGCGTGCACCTGGTAACCCCGCCCCACTGAGTGCACCTGGTGACCGAGAAGCCCTCTACTCTCCTCTACTCGCCACAGACTAAGTCCAGAGGGTCACCAGGGGCACACACAACGTGCACCTGGTGACCCAAACCCCTTAGCGTGCACCTGGTGACCCCACCCCACTGCGTGCACATGGTAACCCCGCCCCGCTGAGTGCACCTGGTGACCGAGAAGCACTCTACTCTACTCTACTCGCCACAGACTAAGTCCAGAGGGTCACCAGAGGCACACACAACGTGCACCTGGTGACCCAAACCCCTTAGCGTGCACCTGGTGACCCCACCCCACTGTGTGCACATGGTAACCCCGCCCCGCTGAGTGCACCTGGTGACCGAGAAGCACTCTACTCTCCTCTACTCGCCACAGACTAAGTCCAGAGGGTCACCAGGGGCACACACAACGTGCACCTGGTGACCCAAACCCCTTAGCGTGCACCTGGTGACCCCACCCCACTGTGTGCACATGGTAACCCCGCCCCGCTGAGTGCACCTGGTGACCGAGAAGCACTCTACTCTACTCTACTCGCCACAGACTAAGTCCAGAGGGTCACCAGGGGCACGCACAACGTGCACCTGGTGACCTAAACCCCTGGCGTGCACCTGGTGACCTGGATATCAAAACCATCTTGGTTTTGATATCCAGTGGAGTATGTTCCATGTTAACGTAGTAGGGTTATCCAATGGAGTAGGCTGCATGCTAACGTTGCATTCATAGCCGGTGGAGTATGCTAAATGCTATTGTTGTATTCTTATCCAGTGAAGTAGGCTACATGCTAATATTAGCACTGCATCGCGCGCATGTCACTGAAATGTTTGTCAATACCGACAACACGTGTAGCGAAGAAGACGGACGTGCGAATCGACCAATCAAAAGGCAGCGTCTGAGCGACTCAACCTAGCCTGCTACCAAATCCACCAATCACGCAGGGAGGGCGTGTACCAAGATGGCGGCGCGCATACATCGCGAAGCCCGCTGTCTCGCTGAATTAGTGGTTATTTGCTTGTTTATTTCAAGTATTCTCGCTAAAAACAGTTTAGCGTCCATATCGTACAGCCGACGACAACTTTTGGACATCGGTTCCGGCATTCCAGACATCTTTTATCGACGCAATACCCTGAGATTAGAGCAAAACAGCGGGACCAGCTGACTCCGCTACACCGACCGGGATGGAAAACCCAGCCGAGGGAGCCGAGGTGGGCTGAGAGCTCGGCTCGAGATGACTCCACATCGACTCTCACTACTGTTATGTTTGTGTTTTATTTGTATTCCTAACTAGGAATGAACGGGCAGGGTTTCTTTTACTGGCTTTATTCCACGACGTTCATCTGTACATTCAAGCATCGTAGGTTTTACCTGCGGTCCCTCAGTCCGGGTACAACAGCATAGGGCGGAACCAATATCATGTACTATAATAACAACACAACTAACACAACTATCATGTTTTAGCTTGTGGAAGTGTACGTTACACATGCTCCAGGCATGCCACACACAGAGACCATGCCCCAGTGTGTGCCACTCTATGCCCCATAGTCTCCCACCATGTCCCCCTGTATTTGAACTCATGGAGCATTAAGTGTCAAGTAAAAAGTAGGCCACACACACAGACAGCAGGCCTCAATGTGTGTCACTCTATCCCCATAAGTCTATCATGTTTTAGCTTGTGGATGTGTACATTACACCACTTCCAGGCATGCCACACACAGAGACCATGCCCCAGTGTGTGCCACTCTATGCCCCATAGTCTCCCACCATGTCCCCCTGTATTTGAACTTATGGAGCATTAAGTTTCAAGTCAAAGCTAGGCCCCACTGACAGACAGCAGGCCTCAATGTGTTTCACTCTATCCCCATAAGTCTATCATGTTTTAGCTTGTGGAAGTGTACATTACACATGCTCCAGGCATGCCACAGACAGAGACCATGCCCCAGTGTGTGTCACTGTCCTCCCCATAGACTCCCACCATGTCCCCCTGTATTTGAACTTATGGAGCATTAAGTTTCAAGTCAAAGCTAGGCCCCACTGACAGACAGCAGGCCTCAATGTGTGTCACTCTATCCCCATAAGTCTATCATGTTTTAGCTTGTGGAAGTGTATGTCACATGCTCCAGGGATGCAACATACACAGACCATGCCCCAGTGTGTGTCACTGTCCTCCCCATACACTCCCACCATGTCCCCCTGTATTTGAGCTTATGGAACATTAAGTGTCAAGTAAAAGGTAGGCCACACACACACACAGCAAAGCCCCAGTCTGTGCCACTGTATCCCCATAAGTCTATCATGTTTTAGCTTGTGGAAGTCTATATCACAAGTTCCAGGGATGCAGCATACACAGACCATGCCCCAGTGTGTGTCACTCCCCCCGCCATAGTCTCCCACCATGTCCCCCTGTATTTGAACTCATGGAACATTATTTGAAGCACCACTCTGACCTCCCTGTGTGTGTCACTGTGTGCCCTGGGATGGAGGCCAAAAAAAAAGGGAGGCCAGAGTGGTGCTCCAGCAGAAGCACCACTCTGACCTCCCTTGACCTCCTCCGTCCCCCCGGTCGCCCACCCACCCTTTGGGGCTCCCTCCCTGGGGCAACACCGCCTCCTGGAGACACCCCAGGCAACCCGAACCTCCAGTCGAACCCGGGCCCCCACACTTAAGCACCCCCCCGCGGACTAGACCCCTTAGCCGCAGTTTTTAGAACAACGTGCACCTGGTGACCCGAAACCCTGGCGTGCACCTGGTAACCCCGCCCCACTGAGTGCACCTGGTGACCGAGAAGCCCTCTACTCTCCTCTACTCGCCACAGACTAAGTCCAGAGGGTCACCAGGGGCACACACAACGTGCACCTGGTGACCCAAACCCCTTAGCGTGCACCTGGTGACCCCACCCCACTGCGTGCACATGGTAACCCCGCCCCGCTGAGTGCACCTGGTGACCGAGAAGCACTCTACTCTACTCTACTCGCCACAGACTAAGTCCAGAGGGTCACCAGAGGCACACACAACGTGCACCTGGTGACCCAAACCCCTTAGCGTGCACCTGGTGACCCCACCCCACTGTGTGCACATGGTAACCCCGCCCCGCTGAGTGCACCTGGTGACCGAGAAGCACTCTACTCTCCTCTACTCGCCACAGACTAAGTCCAGAGGGTCACCAGGGGCACACACAACGTGCACCTGGTGACCCAAACCCCTTAGCGTGCACCTGGTGACCCCACCCCACTGTGTGCACATGGTAACCCCGCCCCGCTGAGTGCACCTGGTGACCGAGAAGCACTCTACTCTACTCTACTCGCCACAGACTAAGTCCAGAGGGTCACCAGGGGCACGCACAACGTGCACCTGGTGACCTAAACCCCTGGCGTGCACCTGGTGACCTGGATATCAAAACCATCTTGGTTTTGATATCCAGTGGAGTATGTTCCATGTTAACGTAGTAGGGTTATCCAATGGAGTAGGCTGCATGCTAACGTTGCATTCATAGCCGGTGGAGTATGCTAAATGCTATTGTTGTATTCTTATCCAGTGAAGTAGGCTACATGCTAATATTAGCACTGCATCGCGCGCATGTCACTGAAATGTTTGTCAATACCGACAACACGTGTAGCGAAGAAGACGGACGTGCGAATCGACCAATCAAAAGGCAGCGTCTGAGCGACTCAACCTAGCCTGCTACCAAATCCACCAATCACGCAGGGAGGGCGTGTACCAAGATGGCGGCGCGCATACATCGCGAAGCCCGCTGTCTCGCTGAATTAGTGGTTATTTGCTTGTTTATTTCAAGTATTCTCGCTAAAAACAGTTTAGCGTCCATATCGTACAGCCGACGACAACTTTTGGACATCGGTTCCGGCATTCCAGACATCTTTTATCGACGCAATACCCTGAGATTAGAGCAAAACAGCGGGACCAGCTGACTCCGCTACACCGACCGGGATGGAAAACCCAGCCGAGGGAGCCGAGGTGGGCTGAGAGCTCGGCTCGAGATGACTCCACATCGACTCTCACTACTGTTATGTTTGTGTTTTATTTGTATTCCTAACTAGGAATGAACGGGCAGGGTTTCTTTTACTGGCTTTATTCCACGACGTTCATCTGTACATTCAAGCATCGTAGGTTTTACCTGCGGTCCCTCAGTCCGGGTACAACAGCATAGGGCGGAACCAATATCATGTACTATAATAACAACACAACTAACACAACTATCATGTTTTAGCTTGTGGAAGTGTACGTTACACATGCTCCAGGCATGCCACACACAGAGACCATGCCCCAGTGTGTGCCACTCTATGCCCCATAGTCTCCCACCATGTCCCCCTGTATTTGAACTCATGGAGCATTAAGTGTCAAGTAAAAAGTAGGCCACACACACAGACAGCAGGCCTCAATGTGTGTCACTCTATCCCCATAAGTCTATCATGTTTTAGCTTGTGGATGTGTACATTACACCACTTCCAGGCATGCCACACACAGAGACCATGCCCCAGTGTGTGCCACTCTATGCCCCATAGTCTCCCACCATGTCCCCCTGTATTTGAACTTATGGAGCATTAAGTTTCAAGTCAAAGCTAGGCCCCACTGACAGACAGCAGGCCTCAATGTGTTTCACTCTATCCCCATAAGTCTATCATGTTTTAGCTTGTGGAAGTGTACATTACACATGCTCCAGGCATGCCACAGACAGAGACCATGCCCCAGTGTGTGTCACTGTCCTCCCCATAGACTCCCACCATGTCCCCCTGTATTTGAACTTATGGAGCATTAAGTTTCAAGTCAAAGCTAGGCCCCACTGACAGACAGCAGGCCTCAATGTGTGTCACTCTATCCCCATAAGTCTATCATGTTTTAGCTTGTGGAAGTGTATGTCACATGCTCCAGGGATGCAACATACACAGACCATGCCCCAGTGTGTGTCACTGTCCTCCCCATACACTCCCACCATGTCCCCCTGTATTTGAGCTTATGGAACATTAAGTGTCAAGTAAAAGGTAGGCCACACACACACACAGCAAAGCCCCAGTCTGTGCCACTGTATCCCCATAAGTCTATCATGTTTTAGCTTGTGGAAGTCTATATCACAAGTTCCAGGGATGCAGCATACACAGACCATGCCCCAGTGTGTGTCACTCCCCCCGCCATAGTCTCCCACCATGTCCCCCTGTATTTGAACTCATGGAACATTATTTGAAGCACCACTCTGACCTCCCTGTGTGTGTCACTGTGTGCCCTGGGATGGAGGCCAAAAAAAAAGGGAGGCCAGAGTGGTGCTCCAGCAGAAGCACCACTCTGACCTCCCTTGACCTCCTCCGTCCCCCCGGTCGCCCACCCACCCTTTGGGGCTCCCTCCCTGGGGCAACACCGCCTCCTGGAGACACCCCAGGCAACCCGAACCTCCAGTCGAACCCGGGCCCCCACACTTAAGCACCCCCCCGCGGACTAGACCCCTTAGCCGCAGTTTTTAGAACAACGTGCACCTGGTGACCCGAAACCCTGGCGTGCACCTGGTAACCCCGCCCCACTGAGTGCACCTGGTGACCGAGAAGCCCTCTACTCTCCTCTACTCGCCACAGACTAAGTCCAGAGGGTCACCAGGGGCACACACAACGTGCACCTGGTGACCCAAACCCCTTAGCGTGCACCTGGTGACCCCACCCCACTGCGTGCACATGGTAACCCCGCCCCGCTGAGTGCACCTGGTGACCGAGAAGCACTCTACTCTACTCTACTCGCCACAGACTAAGTCCAGAGGGTCACCAGAGGCACACACAACGTGCACCTGGTGACCCAAACCCCTTAGCGTGCACCTGGTGACCCCACCCCACTGTGTGCACATGGTAACCCCGCCCCGCTGAGTGCACCTGGTGACCGAGAAGCACTCTACTCTCCTCTACTCGCCACAGACTAAGTCCAGAGGGTCACCAGGGGCACACACAACGTGCACCTGGTGACCCAAACCCCTTAGCGTGCACCTGGTGACCCCACCCCACTGTGTGCACATGGTAACCCCGCCCCGCTGAGTGCACCTGGTGACCGAGAAGCACTCTACTCTACTCTACTCGCCACAGACTAAGTCCAGAGGGTCACCAGGGGCACGCACAACGTGCACCTGGTGACCTAAACCCCTGGTGTGCACCTGGTGACCTGGATATCAAAACCATCTTGGTTTTTATATCCAGTGGAGTATGTTCCATGTTAACGTAGTAGGGTTATCCAATGGAGTAGGCTGCATGCTAACGTTGCATTCATAGCCGGTGGAGTATGCTAAATGCTATTGTTGTATTCTTATCCAGTGAAGTAGGCTACATGCTAATATTAGCACTGCATCGCGCGCATGTCACTGAAATGTTTGTCAATACCGACAACACGTGTAGCGAAGAAGACGGACGTGCGAATCGACCAATCAAAAGGCAGCGTCTGAGCGACTCAACCTAGCCTGCTACCAAATCCACCAATCACGCAGGGAGGGCGTGTACCAAGATGGCGGCGCGCATACATCGCGAAGCCCGCTGTCTCGCTGAATTAGTGGTTATTTGCTTGTTTATTTCAAGTATTCTCGCTAAAAACAGTTTAGCGTCCATATCGTACAGCCGACGACAACTTTTGGACATCGGTTCCGGCATTCCAGACATCTTTTATCGACGCAATACCCTGAGATTAGAGCAAAACAGCGGGACCAGCTGACTCCGCTACACCGACCGGGATGGAAAACCCAGCCGAGGGAGCCGAGGTGGGCTGAGAGCTCGGCTCGAGATGACTCCACATCGACTCTCACTACTGTTATGTTTGTGTTTTATTTGTATTCCTAACTAGGAATGAACGGGCAGGGTTTCTTTTACTGGCTTTATTCCACGACGTTCATCTGTACATTCAAGCATCGTAGGTTTTACCTGCGGTCCCTCAGTCCGGGTACAACAGCATAGGGCGGAACCAATATCATGTACTATAATAACAACACAACTAACACAACTATCATGTTTTAGCTTGTGGAAGTGTACGTTACACATGCTCCAGGCATGCCACACACAGAGACCATGCCCCAGTGTGTGCCACTCTATGCCCCATAGTCTCCCACCATGTCCCCCTGTATTTGAACTCATGGAGCATTAAGTGTCAAGTAAAAAGTAGGCCACACACACAGACAGCAGGCCTCAATGTGTGTCACTCTATCCCCATAAGTCTATCATGTTTTAGCTTGTGGATGTGTACATTACACCACTTCCAGGCATGCCACACACAGAGACCATGCCCCAGTGTGTGCCACTCTATGCCCCATAGTCTCCCACCATGTCCCCCTGTATTTGAACTTATGGAGCATTAAGTTTCAAGTCAAAGCTAGGCCCCACTGACAGACAGCAGGCCTCAATGTGTTTCACTCTATCCCCATAAGTCTATCATGTTTTAGCTTGTGGAAGTGTACATTACACATGCTCCAGGCATGCCACAGACAGAGACCATGCCCCAGTGTGTGTCACTGTCCTCCCCATAGACTCCCACCATGTCCCCCTGTATTTGAACTTATGGAGCATTAAGTTTCAAGTCAAAGCTAGGCCCCACTGACAGACAGCAGGCCTCAATGTGTGTCACTCTATCCCCATAAGTCTATCATGTTTTAGCTTGTGGAAGTGTATGTCACATGCTCCAGGGATGCAACATACACAGACCATGCCCCAGTGTGTGTCACTGTCCTCCCCATACACTCCCACCATGTCCCCCTGTATTTGAGCTTATGGAACATTAAGTGTCAAGTAAAAGGTAGGCCACACACACACACAGCAAAGCCCCAGTCTGTGCCACTGTATCCCCATAAGTCTATCATGTTTTAGCTTGTGGAAGTCTATATCACAAGTTCCAGGGATGCAGCATACACAGACCATGCCCCAGTGTGTGTCACTCCCCCCGCCATAGTCTCCCACCATGTCCCCCTGTATTTGAACTCATGGAACATTATTTGAAGCACCACTCTGACCTCCCTGTGTGTGTCACTGTGTGCCCTGGGATGGAGGCCAAAAAAAAAGGGAGGCCAGAGTGGTGCTCCAGCAGAAGCACCACTCTGACCTCCCTTGACCTCCTCCGTCCCCCCGGTCGCCCACCCACCCTTTGGGGCTCCCTCCCTGGGGCAACACCGCCTCCTGGAGACACCCCAGGCAACCCGAACCTCCAGTCGAACCCGGGCCCCCACACTTAAGCACCCCCCCGCGGACTAGACCCCTTAGCCGCAGTTTTTAGAACAACGTGCACCTGGTGACCCGAAACCCTGGCGTGCACCTGGTAACCCCGCCCCACTGAGTGCACCTGGTGACCGAGAAGCCCTCTACTCTCCTCTACTCGCCACAGACTAAGTCCAGAGGGTCACCAGGGGCACACACAACGTGCACCTGGTGACCCAAACCCCTTAGCGTGCACCTGGTGACCCCACCCCACTGCGTGCACATGGTAACCCCGCCCCGCTGAGTGCACCTGGTGACCGAGAAGCACTCTACTCTACTCTACTCGCCACAGACTAAGTCCAGAGGGTCACCAGAGGCACACACAACGTGCACCTGGTGACCCAAACCCCTTAGCGTGCACCTGGTGACCCCACCCCACTGTGTGCACATGGTAACCCCGCCCCGCTGAGTGCACCTGGTGACCGAGAAGCACTCTACTCTCCTCTACTCGCCACAGACTAAGTCCAGAGGGTCACCAGGGGCACACACAACGTGCACCTGGTGACCCAAACCCCTTAGCGTGCACCTGGTGACCCCACCCCACTGTGTGCACATGGTAACCCCGCCCCGCTGAGTGCACCTGGTGACCGAGAAGCACTCTACTCTACTCTACTCGCCACAGACTAAGTCCAGAGGGTCACCAGGGGCACGCACAACGTGCACCTGGTGACCTAAACCCCTGGCGTGCACCTGGTGACCTGGATATCAAAACCATCTTGGTTTTGATATCCAGTGGAGTATGTTCCATGTTAACGTAGTAGGGTTATCCAATGGAGTAGGCTGCATGCTAACGTTGCATTCATAGCCGGTGGAGTATGCTAAATGCTATTGTTGTATTCTTATCCAGTGAAGTAGGCTACATGCTAATATTAGCACTGCATCGCGCGCATGTCACTGAAATGTTTGTCAATACCGACAACACGTGTAGCGAAGAAGACGGACGTGCGAATCGACCAATCAAAAGGCAGCGTCTGAGCGACTCAACCTAGCCTGCTACCAAATCCACCAATCACGCAGGGAGGGCGTGTACCAAGATGGCGGCGCGCATACATCGCGAAGCCCGCTGTCTCGCTGAATTAGTGGTTATTTGCTTGTTTATTTCAAGTATTCTCGCTAAAAACAGTTTAGCGTCCATATCGTACAGCCGACGACAACTTTTGGACATCGGTTCCGGCATTCCAGACATCTTTTATCGACGCAATACCCTGAGATTAGAGCAAAACAGCGGGACCAGCTGACTCCGCTACACCGACCGGGATGGAAAACCCAGCCGAGGGAGCCGAGGTGGGCTGAGAGCTCGGCTCGAGATGACTCCACATCGACTCTCACTACTGTTATGTTTGTGTTTTATTTGTATTCCTAACTAGGAATGAACGGGCAGGGTTTCTTTTACTGGCTTTATTCCACGACGTTCATCTGTACATTCAAGCATCGTAGGTTTTACCTGCGGTCCCTCAGTCCGGGTACAACAGCATAGGGCGGAACCAATATCATGTACTATAATAACAACACAACTAACACAACTATCATGTTTTAGCTTGTGGAAGTGTACATTACACATGCTCCAGGCATGCCACACACAGAGACCATGCCCCAGTGTGTGCCACTCTATGCCCCATAGTCTCCCACCATGTCCCCCTGTATTTGAACTCATGGAGCATTAAGTGTCAAGTAAAAAGTAGGCCACACACACAGACAGCAGGCCTCAATGTGTGTCACTCTATCCCCATAAGTCTATCATGTTTTAGCTTGTGGATGTGTACATTACACCACTTCCAGGCATGCCACACACAGAGACCATGCCCCAGTGTGTGCCACTCTATGCCCCATAGTCTCCCACCATGTCCCCCTGTATTTGAACTTATGGAGCATTAAGTTTCAAGTCAAAGCTAGGCCCCACTGACAGACAGCAGGCCTCAATGTGTTTCACTCTATACCCATAAGTCTATCATGTTTTAGCTTGTGGAAGTGTACATTACACATGCTCCAGGCATGCCACAGACAGAGACCATGCCCCAGTGTGTGTCACTGTCCTCCCCATAGACTCCCACCATGTCCCCCTGTATTTGAACTTATGGAGCATTAAGTTTCAAGTCAAAGCTAGGCCCCACTGACAGACAGCAGGCCTCAATGTGTGTCACTCTATCCCCATAAGTCTATCATGTTTTAGCTTGTGGAAGTGTATGTCACATGCTCCAGGGATGCAACATACACAGACCATGCCCCAGTGTGTGTCACTGTCCTCCCCATACACTCCCACCATGTCCCCCTGTATTTGAGCTTATGGAACATTAAGTGTCAAGTAAAAGGTAGGCCACACACACACACAGCAAAGCCCCAGTCTGTGCCACTGTATCCCCATAAGTCTATCATGTTTTAGCTTGTGGAAGTCTATATCACAAGTTCCAGGGATGCAGCATACACAGACCATGCCCCAGTGTGTGTCACTCCCCCCGCCATAGTCTCCCACCATGTCCCCCTGTATTTGAACTCATGGAACATTATTTGAAGCACCACTCTGACCTCCCTGTGTGTGTCACTGTGTGCCCTGGGATGGAGGCCAAAAAAAAAGGGAGGCCAGAGTGGTGCTCCAGCAGAAGCACCACTCTGACCTCCCTTGACCTCCTCCGTCCCCCCGGTCGCCCACCCACCCTTTGGGGCTCCCTCCCTGGGGCAACACCGCCTCCTGGAGACACCCCAGGCAACCCGAACCTCCAGTCGAACCCGGGCCCCCACACTTAAGCACCCCCCCGCGGACTAGACCCCTTAGCCGCAGTTTTTAGAACAACGTGCACCTGGTGACCCGAAACCCTGGCGTGCACCTGGTAACCCCGCCCCACTGAGTGCACCTGGTGACCGAGAAGCCCTCTACTCTCCTCTACTCGCCACAGACTAAGTCCAGAGGGTCACCAGGGGCACACACAACGTGCACCTGGTGACCCAAACCCCTTAGCGTGCACCTGGTGACCCCACCCCACTGCGTGCACATGGTAACCCCGCCCCGCTGAGTGCACCTGGTGACCGAGAAGCACTCTACTCTACTCTACTCGCCACAGACTAAGTCCAGAGGGTCACCAGAGGCACACACAACGTGCACCTGGTGACCCAAACCCCTTAGCGTGCACCTGGTGACCCCACCCCACTGTGTGCACATGGTAACCCCGCCCCGCTGAGTGCACCTGGTGACCGAGAAGCACTCTACTCTCCTCTACTCGCCACAGACTAAGTCCAGAGGGTCACCAGGGGCACACACAACGTGCACCTGGTGACCCAAACCCCTTAGCGTGCACCTGGTGACCCCACCCCACTGTGTGCACATGGTAACCCCGCCCCGCTGAGTGCACCTGGTGACCGAGAAGCACTCTACTCTACTCTACTCGCCACAGACTAAGTCCAGAGGGTCACCAGGGGCACGCACAACGTGCACCTGGTGACCTAAACCCCTGGTGTGCACCTGGTGACCTGGATATCAAAACCATCTTGGTTTTTATATCCAGTGGAGTATGTTCCATGTTAACGTAGTAGGGTTATCCAATGGAGTAGGCTGCATGCTAACGTTGCATTCATAGCCGGTGGAGTATGCTAAATGCTATTGTTGTATTCTTATCCAGTGAAGTAGGCTACATGCTAATATTAGCACTGCATCGCGCGCATGTCACTGAAATGTTTGTCAATACCGACAACACGTGTAGCGAAGAAGACGGACGTGCGAATCGACCAATCAAAAGGCAGCGTCTGAGCGACTCAACCTAGCCTGCTACCAAATCCACCAATCACGCAGGGAGGGCGTGTACCAAGATGGCGGCGCGCATACATCGCGAAGCCCGCTGTCTCGCTGAATTAGTGGTTATTTGCTTGTTTATTTCAAGTATTCTCGCTAAAAACAGTTTAGCGTCCATATCGTACAGCCAACGACAACTTTTGGACATCGGTTCCGGCATTCCAGACATCTTTTATCGACGCAATACCCTGAGATTAGAGCAAAACAGCGGGACCAGCTGACTCCGCTACACCGACCGGGATGGAAAACCCAGCCGAGGGAGCCGAGGTGGGCTGAGAGCTCGGCTCGAGATGACTCCACATCGACTCTCACTACTGTTATGTTTGTGTTTTATTTGTATTCCTAACTAGGAATGAACGGGCAGGGTTTCTTTTACTGGCTTTATTCCACGACGTTCATCTGTACATTCAAGCATCGTAGGTTTTACCTGCGGTCCCTCAGTCCGGGTACAACAGCATAGGGCGGAACCAATATCATGTACTATAATAACAACACAACTAACACAACTATCATGTTTGAGCTTGTGGAAGTGTACATTACACATGCTCCAGGCATGCCACACACAGAGACCATGCCCCAGTGTGTGCCACTCTATGCCCCATAGTCTCCCACCATGTCCCCCTGTATTTGAACTCATGGAGCATTAAGTGTCAAGTAAAAAGTAGGCCACACACACAGACAGCAGGCCTCAATGTGTGTCACTCTATCCCCATAAGTCTATCATGTTTTAGCTTGTGGATGTGTACATTACACCACTTCCAGGCATGCCACACACAGAGACCATGCCCCAGTGTGTGCCACTCTATGCCCCATAGTCTCCCACCATGTCCCCCTGTATTTGAACTTATGGAGCATTAAGTTTCAAGTCAAAGCTAGGCCCCACTGACAGACAGCAGGCCTCAATGTGTTTCACTCTATACCCATAAGTCTATCATGTTTTAGCTTGTGGAAGTGTACATTACACATGCTCCAGGCATGCCACAGACAGAGACCATGCCCCAGTGTGTGTCACTGTCCTCCCCATAGACTCCCACCATGTCCCCCTGTATTTGAACTTATGGAGCATTAAGTTTCAAGTCAAAGCTAGGCCCCACTGACAGACAGCAGGCCTCAATGTGTGTCACTCTATCCCCATAAGTCTATCATGTTTTAGCTTGTGGAAGTGTATGTCACATGCTCCAGGGATGCAACATACACAGACCATGCCCCAGTGTGTGTCACTGTCCTCCCCATACACTCCCACCATGTCCCCCTGTATTTGAGCTTATGGAACATTAAGTGTCAAGTAAAAGGTAGGCCACACACACACACAGCAAAGCCCCAGTCTGTGCCACTGTATCCCCATAAGTCTATCATGTTTTAGCTTGTGGAAGTCTATATCACAAGTTCCAGGGATGCAGCATACACAGACCATGCCCCAGTGTGTGTCACTCCCCCCGCCATAGTCTCCCACCATGTCCCCCTGTATTTGAACTCATGGAACATTATTTGAAGCACCACTCTGACCTCCCTGTGTGTGTCACTGTGTGCCCTGGGATGGAGGCCAAAAAAAAAGGGAGGCCAGAGTGGTGCTCCAGCAGAAGCACCACTCTGACCTCCCTTGACCTCCTCCGTCCCCCCGGTCGCCCACCCACCCTTTGGGGCTCCCTCCCTGGGGCAACACCGCCTCCTGGAGACACCCCAGGCAACCCGAACCTCCAGTCGAACCCGGGCCCCCACACTTAAGCACCCCCCCGCGGACTAGACCCCTTAGCCGCAGTTTTTAGAACAACGTGCACCTGGTGACCCGAAACCCTGGCGTGCACCTGGTAACCCCGCCCCACTGAGTGCACCTGGTGAAAGAGAAGCCCTCTACTCTCCTCTACTCGCCACAGACTAAGTCCAGAGGGTCACCAGGGGCACACACAACGTGCACCTGGTGACCCAAACCCCTTAGCGTGCACCTGGTGACCCCACCCCACTGCGTGCACATGGTAACCCCGCCCCGCTGAGTGCACCTGGTGACCGAGAAGCACTCTACTCTACTCTACTCGCCACAGACTAAGTCCAGAGGGTCACCAGAGGCACACACAACGTGCACCTGGTGACCCAAACCCCTTAGCGTGCACCTGGTGACCCCACCCCACTGTGTGCACATGGTAACCCCGCCCCGCTGAGTGCACCTGGTGACCGAGAAGCACTCTACTCTCCTCTACTCGCCACAGACTAAGTCCAGAGGGTCACCAGGGGCACACACAACGTGCACCTGGTGACCCAAACCCCTTAGCGTGCACCTGGTGACCCCACCCCACTGTGTGCACATGGTAACCCCGCCCCGCTGAGTGCACCTGGTGACCGAGAAGCACTCTACTCTACTCTACTCGCCACAGACTAAGTCCAGAGGGTCACCAGGGGCACGCACAACGTGCACCTGGTGACCTAAACCCCTGGTGTGCACCTGGTGACCTGGATATCAAAACCATCTTGGTTTTTATATCCAGTGGAGTATGTTCCATGTTAACGTAGTAGGGTTATCCAATGGAGTAGGCTGCATGCTAACGTTGCATTCATAGCCGGTGGAGTATGCTAAATGCTATTGTTGTATTCTTATCCAGTGAAGTAGGCTACATGCTAATATTAGCACTGCATCGCGCGCATGTCACTGAAATGTTTGTCAATACCGACAACACGTGTAGCGAAGAAGACGGACGTGCGAATCGACCAATCAAAAGGCAGCGTCTGAGCGACTCAACCTAGCCTGCTACCAAATCCACCAATCACGCAGGGAGGGCGTGTACCAAGATGGCGGCGCGCATACATCGCGAAGCCCGCTGTCTCGCTGAATTAGTGGTTATTTGCTTGTTTATTTCAAGTATTCTCGCTAAAAACAGTTTAGCGTCCATATCGTACAGCCAACGACAACTTTTGGACATCGGTTCCGGCATTCCAGACATCTTTTATCGACGCAATACCCTGAGATTAGAGCAAAACAGCGGGACCAGCTGACTCCGCTACACCGACCGGGATGGAAAACCCAGCCGAGGGAGCCGAGGTGGGCTGAGAGCTCGGCTCGAGATGACTCCACATCGACTCTCACTACTGTTATGTTTGTGTTTTATTTGTATTCCTAACTAGGAATGAACGGGCAGGGTTTCTTTTACTGGCTTTATTCCACGACGTTCATCTGTACATTCAAGCATCGTAGGTTTTACCTGCGGTCCCTCAGTCCGGGTACAACAGCATAGGGCGGAACCAATATCATGTACTATAATAACAACACAACTAACACAACTATCATGTTTGAGCTTGTGGAAGTGTACATTACACATGCTCCAGGCATGCCACACACAGAGACCATGCCCCAGTGTGTGCCACTCTATGCCCCATAGTCTCCCACCATGTCCCCCTGTATTTGAACTCATGGAGCATTAAGTGTCAAGTAAAAAGTAGGCCACACACACAGACAGCAGGCCTCAATGTGTGTCACTCTATCCCCATAAGTCTATCATGTTTTAGCTTGTGGATGTGTACATTACACCACTTCCAGGCATGCCACACACAGAGACCATGCCCCAGTGTGTGCCACTCTATGCCCCATAGTCTCCCACCATGTCCCCCTGTATTTGAACTTATGGAGCATTAAGTTTCAAGTCAAAGCTAGGCCCCACTGACAGACAGCAGGCCTCAATGTGTTTCACTCTATACCCATAAGTCTATCATGTTTTAGCTTGTGGAAGTGTACATTACACATGCTCCAGGCATGCCACAGACAGAGACCATGCCCCAGTGTGTGTCACTGTCCTCCCCATAGACTCCCACCATGTCCCCCTGTATTTGAACTTATGGAGCATTAAGTTTCAAGTCAAAGCTAGGCCCCACTGACAGACAGCAGGCCTCAATGTGTGTCACTCTATCCCCATAAGTCTATCATGTTTTAGCTTGTGGAAGTGTATGTCACATGCTCCAGGGATGCAACATACACAGACCATGCCCCAGTGTGTGTCACTGTCCTCCCCATACACTCCCACCATGTCCCCCTGTATTTGAGCTTATGGAACATTAAGTGTCAAGTAAAAGGTAGGCCACACACACACACAGCAAAGCCCCAGTCTGTGCCACTGTATCCCCATAAGTCTATCATGTTTTAGCTTGTGGAAGTCTATATCACAAGTTCCAGGGATGCAGCATACACAGACCATGCCCCAGTGTGTGTCACTCCCCCCGCCATAGTCTCCCACCATGTCCCCCTGTATTTGAACTCATGGAACATTATTTGAAGCACCACTCTGACCTCCCTGTGTGTGTCACTGTGTGCCCTGGGATGGAGGCCAAAAAAAAAGGGAGGCCAGAGTGGTGCTCCAGCAGAAGCACCACTCTGACCTCCCTTGACCTCCTCCGTCCCCCCGGTCGCCCACCCACCCTTTGGGGCTCCCTCCCTGGGGCAACACCGCCTCCTGGAGACACCCCAGGCAACCCGAACCTCCAGTCGAACCCGGGCCCCCACACTTAAGCACCCCCCCGCGGACTAGACCCCTTAGCCGCAGTTTTTAGAACAACGTGCACCTGGTGACCCGAAACCCTGGCGTGCACCTGGTAACCCCGCCCCACTGAGTGCACCTGGTGAAAGAGAAGCCCTCTACTCTCCTCTACTCGCCACAGACTAAGTCCAGAGGGTCACCAGGGGCACACACAACGTGCACCTGGTGACCCAAACCCCTTAGCGTGCACCTGGTGACCCCACCCCACTGCGTGCACATGGTAACCCCGCCCCGCTGAGTGCACCTGGTGACCGAGAAGCACTCTACTCTACTCTACTCGCCACAGACTAAGTCCAGAGGGTCACCAGAGGCACACACAACGTGCACCTGGTGACCCAAACCCCTTAGCGTGCACCTGGTGACCCCACCCCACTGTGTGCACATGGTAACCCCGCCCCGCTGAGTGCACCTGGTGACCGAGAAGCACTCTACTCTCCTCTACTCGCCACAGACTAAGTCCAGAGGGTCACCAGGGGCACACACAACGTGCACCTGGTGACCCAAACCCCTTAGCGTGCACCTGGTGACCCCACCCCACTGTGTGCACATGGTAACCCCGCCCCGCTGAGTGCACCTGGTGACCGAGAAGCACTCTACTCTACTCTACTCGCCACAGACTAAGTCCAGAGGGTCACCAGGGGCACGCACAACGTGCACCTGGTGACCTAAACCCCTGGTGTGCACCTGGTGACCTGGATATCAAAACCATCTTGGTTTTTATATCCAGTGGAGTATGTTCCATGTTAACGTAGTAGGGTTATCCAATGGAGTAGGCTGCATGCTAACGTTGCATTCATAGCCGGTGGAGTATGCTAAATGCTATTGTTGTATTCTTATCCAGTGAAGTAGGCTACATGCTAATATTAGCACTGCATCGCGCGCATGTCACTGAAATGTTTGTCAATACCGACAACACGTGTAGCGAAGAAGACGGACGTGCGAATCGACCAATCAAAAGGCAGCGTCTGAGCGACTCAACCTAGCCTGCTACCAAATCCACCAATCACGCAGGGAGGGCGTGTACCAAGATGGCGGCGCGCATACATCGCGAAGCCCGCTGTCTCGCTGAATTAGTGGTTATTTGCTTGTTTATTTCAAGTATTCTCGCTAAAAACAGTTTAGCGTCCATATCGTACAGCCGACGACAACTTTTGGACATCGGTTCCGGCATTCCAGACATCTTTTATCGACGCAATACCCTGAGATTAGAGCAAAACAGCGGGACCAGCTGACTCCGCTACACCGACCGGGATGGAAAACCCAGCCGAGGGAGCCGAGGTGGGCTGAGAGCTCGGCTCGAGATGACTCCACATCGACTCTCACTACTGTTATGTTTGTGTTTTATTTGTATTCCTAACTAGGAATGAACGGGCAGGGTTTCTTTTACTGGCTTTATTCCACGACGTTCATCTGTACATTCAAGCATCGTAGGTTTTACCTGCGGTCCCTCAGTCCGGGTACAACAGCATAGGGCGGAACCAATATCATGTACTATAATAACAACACAACTAACACAACTATCATGTTTTAGCTTGTGGAAGTGTACGTTACACATGCTCCAGGCATGCCACACACAGAGACCATGCCCCAGTGTGTGCCACTCTATGCCCCATAGTCTCCCACCATGTCCCCCTGTATTTGAACTCATGGAGCATTAAGTGTCAAGTAAAAAGTAGGCCACACACACAGACAGCAGGCCTCAATGTGTGTCACTCTATCCCCATAAGTCTATCATGTTTTAGCTTGTGGATGTGTACATTACACCACTTCCAGGCATGCCACACACAGAGACCATGCCCCAGTGTGTGCCACTCTATGCCCCATAGTCTCCCACCATGTCCCCCTGTATTTGAACTTATGGAGCATTAAGTTTCAAGTCAAAGCTAGGCCCCACTGACAGACAGCAGGCCTCAATGTGTTTCACTCTATCCCCATAAGTCTATCATGTTTTAGCTTGTGGAAGTGTACATTACACATGCTCCAGGCATGCCACAGACAGAGACCATGCCCCAGTGTGTGTCACTGTCCTCCCCATAGACTCCCACCATGTCCCCCTGTATTTGAACTTATGGAGCATTAAGTTTCAAGTCAAAGCTAGGCCCCACTGACAGACAGCAGGCCTCAATGTGTGTCACTCTATCCCCATAAGTCTATCATGTTTTAGCTTGTGGAAGTGTATGTCACATGCTCCAGGGATGCAACATACACAGACCATGCCCCAGTGTGTGTCACTGTCCTCCCCATACACTCCCACCATGTCCCCCTGTATTTGAGCTTATGGAACATTAAGTGTCAAGTAAAAGGTAGGCCACACACACACACAGCAAAGCCCCAGTCTGTGCCACTGTATCCCCATAAGTCTATCATGTTTTAGCTTGTGGAAGTCTATATCACAAGTTCCAGGGATGCAGCATACACAGACCATGCCCCAGTGTGTGTCACTCCCCCCGCCATAGTCTCCCACCATGTCCCCCTGTATTTGAACTCATGGAACATTATTTGAAGCACCACTCTGACCTCCCTGTGTGTGTCACTGTGTGCCCTGGGATGGAGGCCAAAAAAAAAGGGAGGCCAGAGTGGTGCTCCAGCAGAAGCACCACTCTGACCTCCCTTGACCTCCTCCGTCCCCCCGGTCGCCCACCCACCCTTTGGGGCTCCCTCCCTGGGGCAACACCGCCTCCTGGAGACACCCCAGGCAACCCGAACCTCCAGTCGAACCCGGGCCCCCACACTTAAGCACCCCCCCGCGGACTAGACCCCTTAGCCGCAGTTTTTAGAACAACGTGCACCTGGTGACCCGAAACCCTGGCGTGCACCTGGTAACCCCGCCCCACTGAGTGCACCTGGTGACCGAGAAGCCCTCTACTCTCCTCTACTCGCCACAGACTAAGTCCAGAGGGTCACCAGGGGCACACACAACGTGCACCTGGTGACCCAAACCCCTTAGCGTGCACCTGGTGACCCCACCCCACTGCGTGCACATGGTAACCCCGCCCCGCTGAGTGCACCTGGTGACCGAGAAGCACTCTACTCTACTCTACTCGCCACAGACTAAGTCCAGAGGGTCACCAGAGGCACACACAACGTGCACCTGGTGACCCAAACCCCTTAGCGTGCACCTGGTGACCCCACCCCACTGTGTGCACATGGTAACCCCGCCCCGCTGAGTGCACCTGGTGACCGAGAAGCACTCTACTCTCCTCTACTCGCCACAGACTAAGTCCAGAGGGTCACCAGGGGCACACACAACGTGCACCTGGTGACCCAAACCCCTTAGCGTGCACCTGGTGACCCCACCCCACTGTGTGCACATGGTAACCCCGCCCCGCTGAGTGCACCTGGTGACCGAGAAGCACTCTACTCTACTCTACTCGCCACAGACTAAGTCCAGAGGGTCACCAGGGGCACGCACAACGTGCACCTGGTGACCTAAACCCCTGGTGTGCACCTGGTGACCTGGATATCAAAACCATCTTGGTTTTTATATCCAGTGGAGTATGTTCCATGTTAACGTAGTAGGGTTATCCAATGGAGTAGGCTGCATGCTAACGTTGCATTCATAGCCGGTGGAGTATGCTAAATGCTATTGTTGTATTCTTATCCAGTGAAGTAGGCTACATGCTAATATTAGCACTGCATCGCGCGCATGTCACTGAAATGTTTGTCAATACCGACAACACGTGTAGCGAAGAAGACGGACGTGCGAATCGACCAATCAAAAGGCAGCGTCTGAGCGACTCAACCTAGCCTGCTACCAAATCCACCAATCACGCAGGGAGGGCGTGTACCAAGATGGCGGCGCGCATACATCGCGAAGCCCGCTGTCTCGCTGAATTAGTGGTTATTTGCTTGTTTATTTCAAGTATTCTCGCTAAAAACAGTTTAGCGTCCATATCGTACAGCCGACGACAACTTTTGGACATCGGTTCCGGCATTCCAGACATCTTTTATCGACGCAATACCCTGAGATTAGAGCAAAACAGCGGGACCAGCTGACTCCGCTACACCGACCGGGATGGAAAACCCAGCCGAGGGAGCCGAGGTGGGCTGAGAGCTCGGCTCGAGATGACTCCACATCGACTCTCACTACTGTTATGTTTGTGTTTTATTTGTATTCCTAACTAGGAATGAACGGGCAGGGTTTCTTTTACTGGCTTTATTCCACGACGTTCATCTGTACATTCAAGCATCGTAGGTTTTACCTGCGGTCCCTCAGTCCGGGTACAACAGCATAGGGCGGAACCAATATCATGTACTATAATAACAACACAACTAACACAACTATCATGTTTTAGCTTGTGGAAGTGTATGTCACATGCTCCAGGGATGCAACATACACAGACCATGCCCCAGTGTGTGCCACTCTATGCCCCATAGTCTCCCATCATGTCCCCCTGTATTTGAACTTATGGAGCATTAAGTTTCAAGTCAAAGCTAGGCCCCACTGACAGACAGCAGGCCTCAATGTGTGTCACTCTATCCCCATAAGTCTATCATGTTTTAGCTTGTGGATGTGTACATTACACCACTTCCAGGCATGCCACACACAGAGACCATGCCCCAGTGTGTGCCACTCTATGCCCCATAGTCTCCCACCATGTCCCCCTGTATTTGAACTTATGGAGCATTAAGTTTCAAGTCAAAGCTAGGCCCCACTGACAGACAGCAGGCCTCAATGTGTTTCACTCTATCCCCATAAGTCTATCATGTTTTAGCTTGTGGAAGTGTACATTACACATGCTCCAGGCATGCCACAGAGAGAGACCATGCCCCAGTGTGTGTCACTGTCCTCCCCATAGACTCCCACCATGTCCCCCTGTATTTGAACTTATGGAGCATTAAGTTTCAAGTCAAAGCTAGGCCCCACTGACAGACAGCAGGCCTCAATGTGTGTCACTCTATCCCCATAAGTCTATCATGTTTTAGCTTGTGGAAGTGTATGTCACATGCTCCAGGGATGCAACATACACAGACCATGCCCCAGTGTGTGTCACTGTCCTCCCCATACACTCCCACCATGTCCCCCTGTATTTGAGCTTATGGAACATTAAGTGTCAAGTAAAAGGTAGGCCACACACACACACAGCAAAGCCCCAGTCTGTGCCACTGTATCCCCATAAGTCTATCATGTTTTAGCTTGTGGAAGTCTATATCACAAGTTCCAGGGATGCAGCATACACAGACCATGCCCCAGTGTGTGTCACTCCCCCCGCCATAGTCTCCCACCATGTCCCCCTGTATTTGAACTCATGGAACATTATTTGAAGCACCACTCTGACCTCCCTGTGTGTGTCACTGTGTGCCCTGGGATGGAGGCCAAAAAAAAAGGGAGGCCAGAGTGCTGCTCCAGCAGAAGCACCACTCTGACCTCCCTGTGTGTGTCACTGTGTGCCCTGGGATGGAGGCCAAAAAAAAAGGGAGGCCAGAGTGCTGCTCCAGCAGAAGCACCACTCTGACCTCCCTGTGTGTGTCACTGTGTGCCCTGGGATGGAGGCCAAAAAAAAAGGGAGGCCAGAGTGGTGCTCCAGCAGAAGCACCACTCTGACCTCCCTTGACCTCCTCCGTCCCCCCGGTCGCCCACCCACCCTTTGGGGCTCCCTCCCTGGGGCAACACCGCCTCCTGGAGACACCCCAGGCAACCCGAACCTCCAGTCGAACCCGGGCCCCCACACTTAAGCACCCCCCCGCGGACTAGACCCCTTAGCCGCAGTTTTTAGAACAACGTGCACCTGGTGACCCGAAACCCTGGCGTGCACCTGGTAACCCCGCCCCACTGAGTGCACCTGGTGACCGAGAAGCCCTCTACTCTCCTCTACTCGCCACAGACTAAGTCCAGAGGGTCACCAGGGGCACACACAACGTGCACCTGGTGACCCAAACCCCTTAGCGTGCACCTGGTGACCCCACCCCACTGCGTGCACATGGTAACCCCGCCCCGCTGAGTGCACCTGGTGACCGAGAAGCACTCTACTCTACTCTACTCGCCACAGACTAAGTCCAGAGGGTCACCAGAGGCACACACAACGTGCACCTGGTGACCCAAACCCCTTAGCGTGCACCTGGTGACCCCACCCCACTGTGTGCACATGGTAACCCCGCCCCGCTGAGTGCACCTGGTGACCGAGAAGCACTCTACTCTCCTCTACTCGCCACAGACTAAGTCCAGAGGGTCACCAGGGGCACACACAACGTGCACCTGGTGACCCAAACCCCTTAGCGTGCACCTGGTGACCCCACCCCACTGTGTGCACATGGTAACCCCGCCCCGCTGAGTGCACCTGGTGACCGAGAAGCACTCTACTCTACTCTACTCGCCACAGACTAAGTCCAGAGGGTCACCAGGGGCACGCACAACGTGCACCTGGTGACCTAAACCCCTGGTGTGCACCTGGTGACCTGGATATCAAAACCATCTTGGTTTTTATATCCAGTGGAGTATGTTCCATGTTAACGTAGTAGGGTTATCCAATGGAGTAGGCTGCATGCTAACGTTGCATTCATAGCCGGTGGAGTATGCTAAATGCTATTGTTGTATTCTTATCCAGTGAAGTAGGCTACATGCTAATATTAGCACTGCATCGCGCGCATGTCACTGAAATGTTTGTCAATACCGACAACACGTGTAGCGAAGAAGACGGACGTGCGAATCGACCAATCAAAAGGCAGCGTCTGAGCGACTCAACCTAGCCTGCTACCAAATCCACCAATCACGCAGGGAGGGCGTGTACCAAGATGGCGGCGCGCATACATCGCGAAGCCCGCTGTCTCGCTGAATTAGTGGTTATTTGCTTGTTTATTTCAAGTATTCTCGCTAAAAACAGTTTAGCGTCCATATCGTACAGCCGACGACAACTTTTGGACATCGGTTCCGGCATTCCAGACATCTTTTATCGACGCAATACCCTGAGATTAGAGCAAAACAGCGGGACCAGCTGACTCCGCTACACCGACCGGGATGGAAAACCCAGCCGAGGGAGCCGAGGTGGGCTGAGAGCTCGGCTCGAGATGACTCCACATCGACTCTCACTACTGTTATGTTTGTGTTTTATTTGTATTCCTAACTAGGAATGAACGGGCAGGGTTTCTTTTACTGGCTTTATTCCACGACGTTCATCTGTACATTCAAGCATCGTAGGTTTTACCTGCGGTCCCTCAGTCCGGGTACAACAGCATAGGGCGGAACCAATATCATGTACTATAATAACAACACAACTAACACAACTATCATGTTTTAGCTTGTGGAAGTGTACGTTACACATGCTCCAGGCATGCCACACACAGAGACCATGCCCCAGTGTGTGCCACTCTATGCCCCATAGTCTCCCACCATGTCCCCCTGTATTTGAACTCATGGAGCATTAAGTGTCAAGTAAAAAGTAGGCCACACACACAGACAGCAGGCCTCAATGTGTGTCACTCTATCCCCATAAGTCTATCATGTTTTAGCTTGTGGATGTGTACATTACACCACTTCCAGGCATGCCACACACAGAGACCATGCCCCAGTGTGTGCCACTCTATGCCCCATAGTCTCCCACCATGTCCCCCTGTATTTGAACTTATGGAGCATTAAGTTTCAAGTCAAAGCTAGGCCCCACTGACAGACAGCAGGCCTCAATGTGTTTCACTCTATCCCCATAAGTCTATCATGTTTTAGCTTGTGGAAGTGTACATTACACATGCTCCAGGCATGCCACAGACAGAGACCATGCCCCAGTGTGTGTCACTGTCCTCCCCATAGACTCCCACCATGTCCCCCTGTATTTGAACTTATGGAGCATTAAGTTTCAAGTCAAAGCTAGGCCCCACTGACAGACAGCAGGCCTCAATGTGTGTCACTCTATCCCCATAAGTCTATCATGTTTTAGCTTGTGGAAGTGTATGTCACATGCTCCAGGGATGCAACATACACAGACCATGCCCCAGTGTGTGTCACTGTCCTCCCCATACACTCCCACCATGTCCCCCTGTATTTGAGCTTATGGAACATTAAGTGTCAAGTAAAAGGTAGGCCACACACACACACAGCAAAGCCCCAGTCTGTGCCACTGTATCCCCATAAGTCTATCATGTTTTAGCTTGTGGAAGTCTATATCACAAGTTCCAGGGATGCAGCATACACAGACCATGCCCCAGTGTGTGTCACTCCCCCCGCCATAGTCTCCCACCATGTCCCCCTGTATTTGAACTCATGGAACATTATTTGAAGCACCACTCTGACCTCCCTGTGTGTGTCACTGTGTGCCCTGGGATGGAGGCCAAAAAAAAAGGGAGGCCAGAGTGGTGCTCCAGCAGAAGCACCACTCTGACCTCCCTTGACCTCCTCCGTCCCCCCGGTCGCCCACCCACCCTTTGGGGCTCCCTCCCTGGGGCAACACCGCCTCCTGGAGACACCCCAGGCAACCCGAACCTCCAGTCGAACCCGGGCCCCCACACTTAAGCACCCCCCCGCGGACTAGACCCCTTAGCCGCAGTTTTTAGAACAACGTGCACCTGGTGACCCGAAACCCTGGCGTGCACCTGGTAACCCCGCCCCACTGAGTGCACCTGGTGACCGAGAAGCCCTCTACTCTCCTCTACTCGCCACAGACTAAGTCCAGAGGGTCACCAGGGGCACACACAACGTGCACCTGGTGACCCAAACCCCTTAGCGTGCACCTGGTGACCCCACCCCACTGCGTGCACATGGTAACCCCGCCCCGCTGAGTGCACCTGGTGACCGAGAAGCACTCTACTCTACTCTACTCGCCACAGACTAAGTCCAGAGGGTCACCAGAGGCACACACAACGTGCACCTGGTGACCCAAACCCCTTAGCGTGCACCTGGTGACCCCACCCCACTGTGTGCACATGGTAACCCCGCCCCGCTGAGTGCACCTGGTGACCGAGAAGCACTCTACTCTCCTCTACTCGCCACAGACTAAGTCCAGAGGGTCACCAGGGGCACACACAACGTGCACCTGGTGACCCAAACCCCTTAGCGTGCACCTGGTGACCCCACCCCACTGTGTGCACATGGTAACCCCGCCCCGCTGAGTGCACCTGGTGACCGAGAAGCACTCTACTCTACTCTACTCGCCACAGACTAAGTCCAGAGGGTCACCAGGGGCACGCACAACGTGCACCTGGTGACCTAAACCCCTGGTGTGCACCTGGTGACCTGGATATCAAAACCATCTTGGTTTTTATATCCAGTGGAGTATGTTCCATGTTAACGTAGTAGGGTTATCCAATGGAGTAGGCTGCATGCTAACGTTGCATTCATAGCCGGTGGAGTATGCTAAATGCTATTGTTGTATTCTTATCCAGTGAAGTAGGCTACATGCTAATATTAGCACTGCATCGCGCGCATGTCACTGAAATGTTTGTCAATACCGACAACACGTGTAGCGAAGAAGACGGACGTGCGAATCGACCAATCAAAAGGCAGCGTCTGAGCGACTCAACCTAGCCTGCTACCAAATCCACCAATCACGCAGGGAGGGCGTGTACCAAGATGGCGGCGCGCATACATCGCGAAGCCCGCTGTCTCGCTGAATTAGTGGTTATTTGCTTGTTTATTTCAAGTATTCTCGCTAAAAACAGTTTAGCGTCCATATCGTACAGCCGACGACAACTTTTGGACATCGGTTCCGGCATTCCAGACATCTTTTATCGACGCAATACCCTGAGATTAGAGCAAAACAGCGGGACCAGCTGACTCCGCTACACCGACCGGGATGGAAAACCCAGCCGAGGGAGCCGAGGTGGGCTGAGAGCTCGGCTCGAGATGACTCCACATCGACTCTCACTACTGTTATGTTTGTGTTTTATTTGTATTCCTAACTAGGAATGAACGGGCAGGGTTTCTTTTACTGGCTTTATTCCACGACGTTCATCTGTACATTCAAGCATCGTAGGTTTTACCTGCGGTCCCTCAGTCCGGGTACAACAGCATAGGGCGGAACCAATATCATGTACTATAATAACAACACAACTAACACAACTATCATGTTTTAGCTTGTGGAAGTGTATGTCACATGCTCCAGGGATGCAACATACACAGACCATGCCCCAGTGT
This sequence comes from Argentina silus, assembly GCF_951799395.1. NCBI lineage: Eukaryota > Metazoa > Chordata > Actinopteri > Argentiniformes > Argentinidae > Argentina > Argentina silus. The sequence continues at coordinate 35,825 of NC_139654.1, read as the reverse complement.
GTGCCACTCTATGCCCCATAGTCTCCCATCATGTCCCCCTGTATTTGAACTTATGGAGCATTAAGTTTCAAGTCAAAGCTAGGCCCCACTGACAGACAGCAGGCCTCAATGTGTGTCACTCTATCCCCATAAGTCTATCATGTTTTAGCTTGTGGATGTGTACATTACACCACTTCCAGGCATGCCACACACAGAGACCATGCCCCAGTGTGTGCCACTCTATGCCCCATAGTCTCCCACCATGTCCCCCTGTATTTGAACTTATGGAGCATTAAGTTTCAAGTCAAAGCTAGGCCCCACTGACAGACAGCAGGCCTCAATGTGTTTCACTCTATCCCCATAAGTCTATCATGTTTTAGCTTGTGGAAGTGTACATTACACATGCTCCAGGCATGCCACAGAGAGAGACCATGCCCCAGTGTGTGTCACTGTCCTCCCCATAGACTCCCACCATGTCCCCCTGTATTTGAACTTATGGAGCATTAAGTTTCAAGTCAAAGCTAGGCCCCACTGACAGACAGCAGGCCTCAATGTGTGTCACTCTATCCCCATAAGTCTATCATGTTTTAGCTTGTGGAAGTGTATGTCACATGCTCCAGGGATGCAACATACACAGACCATGCCCCAGTGTGTGTCACTGTCCTCCCCATACACTCCCACCATGTCCCCCTGTATTTGAGCTTATGGAACATTAAGTGTCAAGTAAAAGGTAGGCCACACACACACACAGCAAAGCCCCAGTCTGTGCCACTGTATCCCCATAAGTCTATCATGTTTTAGCTTGTGGAAGTCTATATCACAAGTTCCAGGGATGCAGCATACACAGACCATGCCCCAGTGTGTGTCACTCCCCCCGCCATAGTCTCCCACCATGTCCCCCTGTATTTGAACTCATGGAACATTATTTGAAGCACCACTCTGACCTCCCTGTGTGTGTCACTGTGTGCCCTGGGATGGAGGCCAAAAAAAAAGGGAGGCCAGAGTGCTGCTCCAGCAGAAGCACCACTCTGACCTCCCTGTGTGTGTCACTGTGTGCCCTGGGATGGAGGCCAAAAAAAAAGGGAGGCCAGAGTGCTGCTCCAGCAGAAGCACCACTCTGACCTCCCTGTGTGTGTCACTGTGTGCCCTGGGATGGAGGCCAAAAAAAAAGGGAGGCCAGAGTGGTGCTCCAGCAGAAGCACCACTCTGACCTCCCTTGACCTCCTCCGTCCCCCCGGTCGCCCACCCACCCTTTGGGGCTCCCTCCCTGGGGCAACACCGCCTCCTGGAGACACCCCAGGCAACCCGAACCTCCAGTCGAACCCGGGCCCCCACACTTAAGCACCCCCCCGCGGACTAGACCCCTTAGCCGCAGTTTTTAGAACAACGTGCACCTGGTGACCCGAAACCCTGGCGTGCACCTGGTAACCCCGCCCCACTGAGTGCACCTGGTGACCGAGAAGCCCTCTACTCTCCTCTACTCGCCACAGACTAAGTCCAGAGGGTCACCAGGGGCACACACAACGTGCACCTGGTGACCCAAACCCCTTAGCGTGCACCTGGTGACCCCACCCCACTGCGTGCACATGGTAACCCCGCCCCGCTGAGTGCACCTGGTGACCGAGAAGCACTCTACTCTACTCTACTCGCCACAGACTAAGTCCAGAGGGTCACCAGAGGCACACACAACGTGCACCTGGTGACCCAAACCCCTTAGCGTGCACCTGGTGACCCCACCCCACTGTGTGCACATGGTAACCCCGCCCCGCTGAGTGCACCTGGTGACCGAGAAGCACTCTACTCTCCTCTACTCGCCACAGACTAAGTCCAGAGGGTCACCAGGGGCACACACAACGTGCACCTGGTGACCCAAACCCCTTAGCGTGCACCTGGTGACCCCACCCCACTGTGTGCACATGGTAACCCCGCCCCGCTGAGTGCACCTGGTGACCGAGAAGCACTCTACTCTACTCTACTCGCCACAGACTAAGTCCAGAGGGTCACCAGGGGCACGCACAACGTGCACCTGGTGACCTAAACCCCTGGTGTGCACCTGGTGACCTGGATATCAAAACCATCTTGGTTTTTATATCCAGTGGAGTATGTTCCATGTTAACGTAGTAGGGTTATCCAATGGAGTAGGCTGCATGCTAACGTTGCATTCATAGCCGGTGGAGTATGCTAAATGCTATTGTTGTATTCTTATCCAGTGAAGTAGGCTACATGCTAATATTAGCACTGCATCGCGCGCATGTCACTGAAATGTTTGTCAATACCGACAACACGTGTAGCGAAGAAGACGGACGTGCGAATCGACCAATCAAAAGGCAGCGTCTGAGCGACTCAACCTAGCCTGCTACCAAATCCACCAATCACGCAGGGAGGGCGTGTACCAAGATGGCGGTGCGCATACATCGCGAAGCCCGCTGTCTCGCTGAATTAGTGGTTATTTGCTTGTTTATTTCAAGTATTCTCGCTAAAAACAGTTTAGCGTCCATATCGTACAGCCGACGACAACTTTTGGACATCGGTTCCGGCATTCCAGACATCTTTTATCGACGCAATACCCTGAGATTAGAGCAAAACAGCGGGACCAGCTGACTCCGCTACACCGACCGGGATGGAAAACCCAGCCGAGGGAGCCGAGGTGGGCTGAGAGCTCGGCTCGAGATGACTCCACATCGACTCTCACTACTGTTATGTTTGTGTTTTATTTGTATTCCTAACTAGGAATGAACGGGCAGGGTTTCTTTTACTGGCTTTATTCCACGACGTTCATCTGTACATTCAAGCATCGTAGGTTTTACCTGCGGTCCCTCAGTCCGGGTACAACAGCATAGGGCGGAACCAATATCATGTACTATAATAACAACACAACTAACACAACTATCATGTTTTAGCTTGTGGAAGTGTACGTTACACATGCTCCAGGCATGCCACACACAGAGACCATGCCCCAGTGTGTGCCACTCTATGCCCCATAGTCTCCCACCATGTCCCCCTGTATTTGAACTCATGGAGCATTAAGTGTCAAGTAAAAAGTAGGCCACACACACAGACAGCAGGCCTCAATGTGTGTCACTCTATCCCCATAAGTCTATCATGTTTTAGCTTGTGGATGTGTACATTACACCACTTCCAGGCATGCCACACACAGAGACCATGCCCCAGTGTGTGCCACTCTATGCCCCATAGTCTCCCACCATGTCCCCCTGTATTTGAACTTATGGAGCATTAAGTTTCAAGTCAAAGCTAGGCCCCACTGACAGACAGCAGGCCTCAATGTGTTTCACTCTATCCCCATAAGTCTATCATGTTTTAGCTTGTGGAAGTGTACATTACACATGCTCCAGGCATGCCACAGACAGAGACCATGCCCCAGTGTGTGTCACTGTCCTCCCCATAGACTCCCACCATGTCCCCCTGTATTTGAACTTATGGAGCATTAAGTTTCAAGTCAAAGCTAGGCCCCACTGACAGACAGCAGGCCTCAATGTGTGTCACTCTATCCCCATAAGTCTATCATGTTTTAGCTTGTGGAAGTGTATGTCACATGCTCCAGGGATGCAACATACACAGACCATGCCCCAGTGTGTGTCACTGTCCTCCCCATACACTCCCACCATGTCCCCCTGTATTTGAGCTTATGGAACATTAAGTGTCAAGTAAAAGGTAGGCCACACACACACACAGCAAAGCCCCAGTCTGTGCCACTGTATCCCCATAAGTCTATCATGTTTTAGCTTGTGGAAGTCTATATCACAAGTTCCAGGGATGCAGCATACACAGACCATGCCCCAGTGTGTGTCACTCCCCCCGCCATAGTCTCCCACCATGTCCCCCTGTATTTGAACTCATGGAACATTATTTGAAGCACCACTCTGACCTCCCTGTGTGTGTCACTGTGTGCCCTGGGATGGAGGCCAAAAAAAAAGGGAGGCCAGAGTGGTGCTCCAGCAGAAGCACCACTCTGACCTCCCTTGACCTCCTCCGTCCCCCCGGTCGCCCACCCACCCTTTGGGGCTCCCTCCCTGGGGCAACACCGCCTCCTGGAGACACCCCAGGCAACCCGAACCTCCAGTCGAACCCGGGCCCCCACACTTAAGCACCCCCCCGCGGACTAGACCCCTTAGCCGCAGTTTTTAGAACAACGTGCACCTGGTGACCCGAAACCCTGGCGTGCACCTGGTAACCCCGCCCCACTGAGTGCACCTGGTGACCGAGAAGCCCTCTACTCTCCTCTACTCGCCACAGACTAAGTCCAGAGGGTCACCAGGGGCACACACAACGTGCACCTGGTGACCCAAACCCCTTAGCGTGCACCTGGTGACCCCACCCCACTGCGTGCACATGGTAACCCCGCCCCGCTGAGTGCACCTGGTGACCGAGAAGCACTCTACTCTACTCTACTCGCCACAGACTAAGTCCAGAGGGTCACCAGAGGCACACACAACGTGCACCTGGTGACCCAAACCCCTTAGCGTGCACCTGGTGACCCCACCCCACTGTGTGCACATGGTAACCCCGCCCCGCTGAGTGCACCTGGTGACCGAGAAGCACTCTACTCTCCTCTACTCGCCACAGACTAAGTCCAGAGGGTCACCAGGGGCACACACAACGTGCACCTGGTGACCCAAACCCCTTAGCGTGCACCTGGTGACCCCACCCCACTGTGTGCACATGGTAACCCCGCCCCGCTGAGTGCACCTGGTGACCGAGAAGCACTCTACTCTACTCTACTCGCCACAGACTAAGTCCAGAGGGTCACCAGGGGCACGCACAACGTGCACCTGGTGACCTAAACCCCTGGCGTGCACCTGGTGACCTGGATATCAAAACCATCTTGGTTTTGATATCCAGTGGAGTATGTTCCATGTTAACGTAGTAGGGTTATCCAATGGAGTAGGCTGCATGCTAACGTTGCATTCATAGCCGGTGGAGTATGCTAAATGCTATTGTTGTATTCTTATCCAGTGAAGTAGGCTACATGCTAATATTAGCACTGCATCGCGCGCATGTCACTGAAATGTTTGTCAATACCGACAACACGTGTAGCGAAGAAGACGGACGTGCGAATCGACCAATCAAAAGGCAGCGTCTGAGCGACTCAACCTAGCCTGCTACCAAATCCACCAATCACGCAGGGAGGGCGTGTACCAAGATGGCGGCGCGCATACATCGCGAAGCCCGCTGTCTCGCTGAATTAGTGGTTATTTGCTTGTTTATTTCAAGTATTCTCGCTAAAAACAGTTTAGCGTCCATATCGTACAGCCGACGACAACTTTTGGACATCGGTTCCGGCATTCCAGACATCTTTTATCGACGCAATACCCTGAGATTAGAGCAAAACAGCGGGACCAGCTGACTCCGCTACACCGACCGGGATGGAAAACCCAGCCGAGGGAGCCGAGGTGGGCTGAGAGCTCGGCTCGAGATGACTCCACATCGACTCTCACTACTGTTATGTTTGTGTTTTATTTGTATTCCTAACTAGGAATGAACGGGCAGGGTTTCTTTTACTGGCTTTATTCCACGACGTTCATCTGTACATTCAAGCATCGTAGGTTTTACCTGCGGTCCCTCAGTCCGGGTACAACAGCATAGGGCGGAACCAATATCATGTACTATAATAACAACACAACTAACACAACTATCATGTTTTAGCTTGTGGAAGTGTACGTTACACATGCTCCAGGCATGCCACACACAGAGACCATGCCCCAGTGTGTGCCACTCTATGCCCCATAGTCTCCCACCATGTCCCCCTGTATTTGAACTCATGGAGCATTAAGTGTCAAGTAAAAAGTAGGCCACACACACAGACAGCAGGCCTCAATGTGTGTCACTCTATCCCCATAAGTCTATCATGTTTTAGCTTGTGGATGTGTACATTACACCACTTCCAGGCATGCCACACACAGAGACCATGCCCCAGTGTGTGCCACTCTATGCCCCATAGTCTCCCACCATGTCCCCCTGTATTTGAACTTATGGAGCATTAAGTTTCAAGTCAAAGCTAGGCCCCACTGACAGACAGCAGGCCTCAATGTGTTTCACTCTATCCCCATAAGTCTATCATGTTTTAGCTTGTGGAAGTGTACATTACACATGCTCCAGGCATGCCACAGACAGAGACCATGCCCCAGTGTGTGTCACTGTCCTCCCCATAGACTCCCACCATGTCCCCCTGTATTTGAACTTATGGAGCATTAAGTTTCAAGTCAAAGCTAGGCCCCACTGACAGACAGCAGGCCTCAATGTGTGTCACTCTATCCCCATAAGTCTATCATGTTTTAGCTTGTGGAAGTGTATGTCACATGCTCCAGGGATGCAACATACACAGACCATGCCCCAGTGTGTGTCACTGTCCTCCCCATACACTCCCACCATGTCCCCCTGTATTTGAGCTTATGGAACATTAAGTGTCAAGTAAAAGGTAGGCCACACACACACACAGCAAAGCCCCAGTCTGTGCCACTGTATCCCCATAAGTCTATCATGTTTTAGCTTGTGGAAGTCTATATCACAAGTTCCAGGGATGCAGCATACACAGACCATGCCCCAGTGTGTGTCACTCCCCCCGCCATAGTCTCCCACCATGTCCCCCTGTATTTGAACTCATGGAACATTATTTGAAGCACCACTCTGACCTCCCTGTGTGTGTCACTGTGTGCCCTGGGATGGAGGCCAAAAAAAAAGGGAGGCCAGAGTGGTGCTCCAGCAGAAGCACCACTCTGACCTCCCTTGACCTCCTCCGTCCCCCCGGTCGCCCACCCACCCTTTGGGGCTCCCTCCCTGGGGCAACACCGCCTCCTGGAGACACCCCAGGCAACCCGAACCTCCAGTCGAACCCGGGCCCCCACACTTAAGCACCCCCCCGCGGACTAGACCCCTTAGCCGCAGTTTTTAGAACAACGTGCACCTGGTGACCCGAAACCCTGGCGTGCACCTGGTAACCCCGCCCCACTGAGTGCACCTGGTGACCGAGAAGCCCTCTACTCTCCTCTACTCGCCACAGACTAAGTCCAGAGGGTCACCAGGGGCACACACAACGTGCACCTGGTGACCCAAACCCCTTAGCGTGCACCTGGTGACCCCACCCCACTGCGTGCACATGGTAACCCCGCCCCGCTGAGTGCATCTGGTGACCGAGAAGCACTCTACTCTACTCTACTCGCCACAGACTAAGTCCAGAGGGTCACCAGAGGCACACACAACGTGCACCTGGTGACCCAAACCCCTTAGCGTGCACCTGGTGACCCCACCCCACTGTGTGCACATGGTAACCCCGCCCCGCTGAGTGCACCTGGTGACCGAGAAGCACTCTACTCTCCTCTACTCGCCACAGACTAAGTCCAGAGGGTCACCAGGGGCACACACAACGTGCACCTGGTGACCCAAACCCCTTAGCGTGCACCTGGTGACCCCACCCCACTGTGTGCACATGGTAACCCCGCCCCGCTGAGTGCACCTGGTGACCGAGAAGCACTCTACTCTACTCTACTCGCCACAGACTAAGTCCAGAGGGTCACCAGGGGCACGCACAACGTGCACCTGGTGACCTAAACCCCTGGCGTGCACCTGGTGACCTGGATATCAAAACCATCTTGGTTTTGATATCCAGTGGAGTATGTTCCATGTTAACGTAGTAGGGTTATCCAATGGAGTAGGCTGCATGCTAACGTTGCATTCATAGCCGGTGGAGTATGCTAAATGCTATTGTTGTATTCTTATCCAGTGAAGTAGGCTACATGCTAATATTAGCACTGCATCGCGCGCATGTCACTGAAATGTTTGTCAATACCGACAACACGTGTAGCGAAGAAGACGGACGTGCGAATCGACCAATCAAAAGGCAGCGTCTGAGCGACTCAACCTAGCCTGCTACCAAATCCACCAATCACGCAGGGAGGGCGTGTACCAAGATGGCGGCGCGCATACATCGCGAAGCCCGCTGTCTCGCTGAATTAGTGGTTATTTGCTTGTTTATTTCAAGTATTCTCGCTAAAAACAGTTTAGCGTCCATATCGTACAGCCGACGACAACTTTTGGACATCGGTTCCGGCATTCCAGACATCTTTTATCGACGCAATACCCTGAGATTAGAGCAAAACAGCGGGACCAGCTGACTCCGCTACACCGACCGGGATGGAAAACCCAGCCGAGGGAGCCGAGGTGGGCTGAGAGCTCGGCTCGAGATGACTCCACATCGACTCTCACTACTGTTATGTTTGTGTTTTATTTGTATTCCTAACTAGGAATGAACGGGCAGGGTTTCTTTTACTGGCTTTATTCCACGACGTTCATCTGTACATTCAAGCATCGTAGGTTTTACCTGCGGTCCCTCAGTCCGGGTACAACAGCATAGGGCGGAACCAATATCATGTACTATAATAACAACACAACTAACACAACTATCATGTTTTAGCTTGTGGAAGTGTACGTTACACATGCTCCAGGCATGCCACACACAGAGACCATGCCCCAGTGTGTGCCACTCTATGCCCCATAGTCTCCCACCATGTCCCCCTGTATTTGAACTCATGGAGCATTAAGTGTCAAGTAAAAAGTAGGCCACACACACAGACAGCAGGCCTCAATGTGTGTCACTCTATCCCCATAAGTCTATCATGTTTTAGCTTGTGGATGTGTACATTACACCACTTCCAGGCATGCCACACACAGAGACCATGCCCCAGTGTGTGCCACTCTATGCCCCATAGTCTCCCACCATGTCCCCCTGTATTTGAACTTATGGAGCATTAAGTTTCAAGTCAAAGCTAGGCCCCACTGACAGACAGCAGGCCTCAATGTGTTTCACTCTATCCCCATAAGTCTATCATGTTTTAGCTTGTGGAAGTGTACATTACACATGCTCCAGGCATGCCACAGACAGAGACCATGCCCCAGTGTGTGTCACTGTCCTCCCCATAGACTCCCACCATGTCCCCCTGTATTTGAACTTATGGAGCATTAAGTTTCAAGTCAAAGCTAGGCCCCACTGACAGACAGCAGGCCTCAATGTGTGTCACTCTATCCCCATAAGTCTATCATGTTTTAGCTTGTGGAAGTGTATGTCACATGCTCCAGGGATGCAACATACACAGACCATGCCCCAGTGTGTGTCACTGTCCTCCCCATACACTCCCACCATGTCCCCCTGTATTTGAGCTTATGGAACATTAAGTGTCAAGTAAAAGGTAGGCCACACACACACACAGCAAAGCCCCAGTCTGTGCCACTGTATCCCCATAAGTCTATCATGTTTTAGCTTGTGGAAGTCTATATCACAAGTTCCAGGGATGCAGCATACACAGACCATGCCCCAGTGTGTGTCACTCCCCCCGCCATAGTCTCCCACCATGTCCCCCTGTATTTGAACTCATGGAACATTATTTGAAGCACCACTCTGACCTCCCTGTGTGTGTCACTGTGTGCCCTGGGATGGAGGCCAAAAAAAAAGGGAGGCCAGAGTGGTGCTCCAGCAGAAGCACCACTCTGACCTCCCTTGACCTCCTCCGTCCCCCCGGTCGCCCACCCACCCTTTGGGGCTCCCTCCCTGGGGCAACACCGCCTCCTGGAGACACCCCAGGCAACCCGAACCTCCAGTCGAACCCGGGCCCCCACACTTAAGCACCCCCCCGCGGACTAGACCCCTTAGCCGCAGTTTTTAGAACAACGTGCACCTGGTGACCCGAAACCCTGGCGTGCACCTGGTAACCCCGCCCCACTGAGTGCACCTGGTGACCGAGAAGCCCTCTACTCTCCTCTACTCGCCACAGACTAAGTCCAGAGGGTCACCAGGGGCACACACAACGTGCACCTGGTGACCCAAACCCCTTAGCGTGCACCTGGTGACCCCACCCCACTGCGTGCACATGGTAACCCCGCCCCGCTGAGTGCATCTGGTGACCGAGAAGCACTCTACTCTACTCTACTCGCCACAGACTAAGTCCAGAGGGTCACCAGAGGCACACACAACGTGCACCTGGTGACCCAAACCCCTTAGCGTGCACCTGGTGACCCCACCCCACTGTGTGCACATGGTAACCCCGCCCCGCTGAGTGCACCTGGTGACCGAGAAGCACTCTACTCTCCTCTACTCGCCACAGACTAAGTCCAGAGGGTCACCAGGGGCACACACAACGTGCACCTGGTGACCCAAACCCCTTAGCGTGCACCTGGTGACCCCACCCCACTGTGTGCACATGGTAACCCCGCCCCGCTGAGTGCACCTGGTGACCGAGAAGCACTCTACTCTACTCTACTCGCCACAGACTAAGTCCAGAGGGTCACCAGGGGCACGCACAACGTGCACCTGGTGACCTAAACCCCTGGCGTGCACCTGGTGACCTGGATATCAAAACCATCTTGGTTTTGATATCCAGTGGAGTATGTTCCATGTTAACGTAGTAGGGTTATCCAATGGAGTAGGCTGCATGCTAACGTTGCATTCATAGCCGGTGGAGTATGCTAAATGCTATTGTTGTATTCTTATCCAGTGAAGTAGGCTACATGCTAATATTAGCACTGCATCGCGCGCATGTCACTGAAATGTTTGTCAATACCGACAACACGTGTAGCGAAGAAGACGGACGTGCGAATCGACCAATCAAAAGGCAGCGTCTGAGCGACTCAACCTAGCCTGCTACCAAATCCACCAATCACGCAGGGAGGGCGTGTACCAAGATGGCGGCGCGCATACATCGCGAAGCCCGCTGTCTCGCTGAATTAGTGGTTATTTGCTTGTTTATTTCAAGTATTCTCGCTAAAAACAGTTTAGCGTCCATATCGTACAGCCGACGACAACTTTTGGACATCGGTTCCGGCATTCCAGACATCTTTTATCGACGCAATACCCTGAGATTAGAGCAAAACAGCGGGACCAGCTGACTCCGCTACACCGACCGGGATGGAAAACCCAGCCGAGGGAGCCGAGGTGGGCTGAGAGCTCGGCTCGAGATGACTCCACATCGACTCTCACTACTGTTATGTTTGTGTTTTATTTGTATTCCTAACTAGGAATGAACGGGCAGGGTTTCTTTTACTGGCTTTATTCCACGACGTTCATCTGTACATTCAAGCATCGTAGGTTTTACCTGCGGTCCCTCAGTCCGGGTACAACAGCATAGGGCGGAACCAATATCATGTACTATAATAACAACACAACTAACACAACTATCATGTTTTAGCTTGTGGAAGTGTACGTTACACATGCTCCAGGCATGCCACACACAGAGACCATGCCCCAGTGTGTGCCACTCTATGCCCCATAGTCTCCCACCATGTCCCCCTGTATTTGAACTCATGGAGCATTAAGTGTCAAGTAAAAAGTAGGCCACACACACAGACAGCAGGCCTCAATGTGTGTCACTCTATCCCCATAAGTCTATCATGTTTTAGCTTGTGGATGTGTACATTACACCACTTCCAGGCATGCCACACACAGAGACCATGCCCCAGTGTGTGCCACTCTATGCCCCATAGTCTCCCACCATGTCCCCCTGTATTTGAACTTATGGAGCATTAAGTTTCAAGTCAAAGCTAGGCCCCACTGACAGACAGCAGGCCTCAATGTGTTTCACTCTATCCCCATAAGTCTATCATGTTTTAGCTTGTGGAAGTGTACATTACACATGCTCCAGGCATGCCACAGACAGAGACCATGCCCCAGTGTGTGTCACTGTCCTCCCCATAGACTCCCACCATGTCCCCCTGTATTTGAACTTATGGAGCATTAAGTTTCAAGTCAAAGCTAGGCCCCACTGACAGACAGCAGGCCTCAATGTGTGTCACTCTATCCCCATAAGTCTATCATGTTTTAGCTTGTGGAAGTGTATGTCACATGCTCCAGGGATGCAACATACACAGACCATGCCCCAGTGTGTGTCACTGTCCTCCCCATACACTCCCACCATGTCCCCCTGTATTTGAGCTTATGGAACATTAAGTGTCAAGTAAAAGGTAGGCCACACACACACACAGCAAAGCCCCAGTCTGTGCCACTGTATCCCCATAAGTCTATCATGTTTTAGCTTGTGGAAGTCTATATCACAAGTTCCAGGGATGCAGCATACACAGACCATGCCCCAGTGTGTGTCACTCCCCCCGCCATAGTCTCCCACCATGTCCCCCTGTATTTGAACTCATGGAACATTATTTGAAGCACCACTCTGACCTCCCTGTGTGTGTCACTGTGTGCCCTGGGATGGAGGCCAAAAAAAAAGGGAGGCCAGAGTGGTGCTCCAGCAGAAGCACCACTCTGACCTCCCTTGACCTCCTCCGTCCCCCCGGTCGCCCACCCACCCTTTGGGGCTCCCTCCCTGGGGCAACACCGCCTCCTGGAGACACCCCAGGCAACCCGAACCTCCAGTCGAACCCGGGCCCCCACACTTAAGCACCCCCCCGCGGACTAGACCCCTTAGCCGCAGTTTTTAGAACAACGTGCACCTGGTGACCCGAAACCCTGGCGTGCACCTGGTAACCCCGCCCCACTGAGTGCACCTGGTGACCGAGAAGCCCTCTACTCTCCTCTACTCGCCACAGACTAAGTCCAGAGGGTCACCAGGGGCACACACAACGTGCACCTGGTGACCCAAACCCCTTAGCGTGCACCTGGTGACCCCACCCCACTGCGTGCACATGGTAACCCCGCCCCGCTGAGTGCATCTGGTGACCGAGAAGCACTCTACTCTACTCTACTCGCCACAGACTAAGTCCAGAGGGTCACCAGAGGCACACACAACGTGCACCTGGTGACCCAAACCCCTTAGCGTGCACCTGGTGACCCCACCCCACTGTGTGCACATGGTAACCCCGCCCCGCTGAGTGCACCTGGTGACCGAGAAGCACTCTACTCTCCTCTACTCGCCACAGACTAAGTCCAGAGGGTCACCAGGGGCACACACAACGTGCACCTGGTGACCCAAACCCCTTAGCGTGCACCTGGTGACCCCACCCCACTGTGTGCACATGGTAACCCCGCCCCGCTGAGTGCACCTGGTGACCGAGAAGCACTCTACTCTACTCTACTCGCCACAGACTAAGTCCAGAGGGTCACCAGGGGCACGCACAACGTGCACCTGGTGACCTAAACCCCTGGCGTGCACCTGGTGACCTGGATATCAAAACCATCTTGGTTTTGATATCCAGTGGAGTATGTTCCATGTTAACGTAGTAGGGTTATCCAATGGAGTAGGCTGCATGCTAACGTTGCATTCATAGCCGGTGGAGTATGCTAAATGCTATTGTTGTATTCTTATCCAGTGAAGTAGGCTACATGCTAATATTAGCACTGCATCGCGCGCATGTCACTGAAATGTTTGTCAATACCGACAACACGTGTAGCGAAGAAGACGGACGTGCGAATCGACCAATCAAAAGGCAGCGTCTGAGCGACTCAACCTAGCCTGCTACCAAATCCACCAATCACGCAGGGAGGGCGTGTACCAAGATGGCGGCGCGCATACATCGCGAAGCCCGCTGTCTCGCTGAATTAGTGGTTATTTGCTTGTTTATTTCAAGTATTCTCGCTAAAAACAGTTTAGCGTCCATATCGTACAGCCGACGACAACTTTTGGACATCGGTTCCGGCATTCCAGACATCTTTTATCGACGCAATACCCTGAGATTAGAGCAAAACAGCGGGACCAGCTGACTCCGCTACACCGACCGGGATGGAAAACCCAGCCGAGGGAGCCGAGGTGGGCTGAGAGCTCGGCTCGAGATGACTCCACATCGACTCTCACTACTGTTATGTTTGTGTTTTATTTGTATTCCTAACTAGGAATGAACGGGCAGGGTTTCTTTTACTGGCTTTATTCCACGACGTTCATCTGTACATTCAAGCATCGTAGGTTTTACCTGCGGTCCCTCAGTCCGGGTACAACAGCATAGGGCGGAACCAATATCATGTACTATAATAACAACACAACTAACACAACTATCATGTTTTAGCTTGTGGAAGTGTACGTTACACATGCTCCAGGCATGCCACACACAGAGACCATGCCCCAGTGTGTGCCACTCTATGCCCCATAGTCTCCCACCATGTCCCCCTGTATTTGAACTCATGGAGCATTAAGTGTCAAGTAAAAAGTAGGCCACACACACAGACAGCAGGCCTCAATGTGTGTCACTCTATCCCCATAAGTCTATCATGTTTTAGCTTGTGGATGTGTACATTACACCACTTCCAGGCATGCCACACACAGAGACCATGCCCCAGTGTGTGCCACTCTATGCCCCATAGTCTCCCACCATGTCCCCCTGTATTTGAACTTATGGAGCATTAAGTTTCAAGTCAAAGCTAGGCCCCACTGACAGACAGCAGGCCTCAATGTGTTTCACTCTATCCCCATAAGTCTATCATGTTTTAGCTTGTGGAAGTGTACATTACACATGCTCCAGGCATGCCACAGACAGAGACCATGCCCCAGTGTGTGTCACTGTCCTCCCCATAGACTCCCACCATGTCCCCCTGTATTTGAACTTATGGAGCATTAAGTTTCAAGTCAAAGCTAGGCCCCACTGACAGACAGCAGGCCTCAATGTGTGTCACTCTATCCCCATAAGTCTATCATGTTTTAGCTTGTGGAAGTGTATGTCACATGCTCCAGGGATGCAACATACACAGACCATGCCCCAGTGTGTGTCACTGTCCTCCCCATACACTCCCACCATGTCCCCCTGTATTTGAGCTTATGGAACATTAAGTGTCAAGTAAAAGGTAGGCCACACACACACACAGCAAAGCCCCAGTCTGTGCCACTGTATCCCCATAAGTCTATCATGTTTTAGCTTGTGGAAGTCTATATCACAAGTTCCAGGGATGCAGCATACACAGACCATGCCCCAGTGTGTGTCACTCCCCCCGCCATAGTCTCCCACCATGTCCCCCTGTATTTGAACTCATGGAACATTATTTGAAGCACCACTCTGACCTCCCTGTGTGTGTCACTGTGTGCCCTGGGATGGAGGCCAAAAAAAAAGGGAGGCCAGAGTGGTGCTCCAGCAGAAGCACCACTCTGACCTCCCTTGACCTCCTCCGTCCCCCCGGTCGCCCACCCACCCTTTGGGGCTCCCTCCCTGGGGCAACACCGCCTCCTGGAGACACCCCAGGCAACCCGAACCTCCAGTCGAACCCGGGCCCCCACACTTAAGCACCCCCCCGCGGACTAGACCCCTTAGCCGCAGTTTTTAGAACAACGTGCACCTGGTGACCCGAAACCCTGGCGTGCACCTGGTAACCCCGCCCCACTGAGTGCACCTGGTGACCGAGAAGCCCTCTACTCTCCTCTACTCGCCACAGACTAAGTCCAGAGGGTCACCAGGGGCACACACAACGTGCACCTGGTGACCCAAACCCCTTAGCGTGCACCTGGTGACCCCACCCCACTGCGTGCACATGGTAACCCCGCCCCGCTGAGTGCATCTGGTGACCGAGAAGCACTCTACTCTACTCTACTCGCCACAGACTAAGTCCAGAGGGTCACCAGAGGCACACACAACGTGCACCTGGTGACCCAAACCCCTTAGCGTGCACCTGGTGACCCCACCCCACTGTGTGCACATGGTAACCCCGCCCCGCTGAGTGCACCTGGTGACCGAGAAGCACTCTACTCTCCTCTACTCGCCACAGACTAAGTCCAGAGGGTCACCAGGGGCACACACAACGTGCACCTGGTGACCCAAACCCCTTAGCGTGCACCTGGTGACCCCACCCCACTGTGTGCACATGGTAACCCCGCCCCGCTGAGTGCACCTGGTGACCGAGAAGCACTCTACTCTACTCTACTCGCCACAGACTAAGTCCAGAGGGTCACCAGGGGCACGCACAACGTGCACCTGGTGACCTAAACCCCTGGCGTGCACCTGGTGACCTGGATATCAAAACCATCTTGGTTTTGATATCCAGTGGAGTATGTTCCATGTTAACGTAGTAGGGTTATCCAATGGAGTAGGCTGCATGCTAACGTTGCATTCATAGCCGGTGGAGTATGCTAAATGCTATTGTTGTATTCTTATCCAGTGAAGTAGGCTACATGCTAATATTAGCACTGCATCGCGCGCATGTCACTGAAATGTTTGTCAATACCGACAACACGTGTAGCGAAGAAGACGGACGTGCGAATCGACCAATCAAAAGGCAGCGTCTGAGCGACTCAACCTAGCCTGCTACCAAATCCACCAATCACGCAGGGAGGGCGTGTACCAAGATGGCGGCGCGCATACATCGCGAAGCCCGCTGTCTCGCTGAATTAGTGGTTATTTGCTTGTTTATTTCAAGTATTCTCGCTAAAAACAGTTTAGCGTCCATATCGTACAGCCGACGACAACTTTTGGACATCGGTTCCGGCATTCCAGACATCTTTTATCGACGCAATACCCTGAGATTAGAGCAAAACAGCGGGACCAGCTGACTCCGCTACACCGACCGGGATGGAAAACCCAGCCGAGGGAGCCGAGGTGGGCTGAGAGCTCGGCTCGAGATGACTCCACATCGACTCTCACTACTGTTATGTTTGTGTTTTATTTGTATTCCTAACTAGGAATGAACGGGCAGGGTTTCTTTTACTGGCTTTATTCCACGACGTTCATCTGTACATTCAAGCATCGTAGGTTTTACCTGCGGTCCCTCAGTCCGGGTACAACAGCATAGGGCGGAACCAATATCATGTACTATAATAACAACACAACTAACACAACTATCATGTTTTAGCTTGTGGAAGTGTACGTTACACATGCTCCAGGCATGCCACACACAGAGACCATGCCCCAGTGTGTGCCACTCTATGCCCCATAGTCTCCCACCATGTCCCCCTGTATTTGAACTCATGGAGCATTAAGTGTCAAGTAAAAAGTAGGCCACACACACAGACAGCAGGCCTCAATGTGTGTCACTCTATCCCCATAAGTCTATCATGTTTTAGCTTGTGGATGTGTACATTACACCACTTCCAGGCATGCCACACACAGAGACCATGCCCCAGTGTGTGCCACTCTATGCCCCATAGTCTCCCACCATGTCCCCCTGTATTTGAACTTATGGAGCATTAAGTTTCAAGTCAAAGCTAGGCCCCACTGACAGACAGCAGGCCTCAATGTGTTTCACTCTATCCCCATAAGTCTATCATGTTTTAGCTTGTGGAAGTGTACATTACACATGCTCCAGGCATGCCACAGACAGAGACCATGCCCCAGTGTGTGTCACTGTCCTCCCCATAGACTCCCACCATGTCCCCCTGTATTTGAACTTATGGAGCATTAAGTTTCAAGTCAAAGCTAGGCCCCACTGACAGACAGCAGGCCTCAATGTGTGTCACTCTATCCCCATAAGTCTATCATGTTTTAGCTTGTGGAAGTGTATGTCACATGCTCCAGGGATGCAACATACACAGACCATGCCCCAGTGTGTGTCACTGTCCTCCCCATACACTCCCACCATGTCCCCCTGTATTTGAGCTTATGGAACATTAAGTGTCAAGTAAAAGGTAGGCCACACACACACACAGCAAAGCCCCAGTCTGTGCCACTGTATCCCCATAAGTCTATCATGTTTTAGCTTGTGGAAGTCTATATCACAAGTTCCAGGGATGCAGCATACACAGACCATGCCCCAGTGTGTGTCACTCCCCCCGCCATAGTCTCCCACCATGTCCCCCTGTATTTGAACTCATGGAACATTATTTGAAGCACCACTCTGACCTCCCTGTGTGTGTCACTGTGTGCCCTGGGATGGAGGCCAAAAAAAAAGGGAGGCCAGAGTGCTGCTCCAGCAGAAGCACCACTCTGACCTCCCTGTGTGTGTCACTGTGTGCCCTGGGATGGAGGCCAAAAAAAAAGGGAGGCCAGAGTGGTGCTCCAGCAGAAGCACCACTCTGACCTCCCTTGACCTCCTCCGTCCCCCCGGTCGCCCACCCACCCTTTGGGGCTCCCTCCCTGGGGCAACACCGCCTCCTGGAGACACCCCAGGCAACCCGAACCTCCAGTCGAACCCGGGCCCCCACACTTAAGCACCCCCCCGCGGACTAGACCCCTTAGCCGCAGTTTTTAGAACAACGTGCACCTGGTGACCCGAAACCCTGGCGTGCACCTGGTAACCCCGCCCCACTGAGTGCACCTGGTGACCGAGAAGCACTCTACTCTACTCTACTCGCCACAGACTAAGTCCAGAGGGTCACCAGGGGCACACACAACGTGCACCTGGTGACCCAAACCCCTTAGCGTGCACCTGGTGACCCCACCCCACTGCGTGCACATGGTAACCCCGCCCCGCTGAGTGCACCTGGTGACCGAGAAGCACTCTACTCTACTCTACTCGCCACAGACTAAGTCCAGAGGGTCACCAGGGGCACACACAACGTGCACCTGGTGACCCAAACCCCTTAGCGTGCACCTGGTGACCCCACCCCACTGCGTGCACATGGTAACCCCGCCCCGCTGAGTGCACCTGGTGACCGAGAAGCACTCTACTCTCCTCTACTCGCCACAGACTAAGTCCAGAGGGTCACCAGGGGCACACACAACGTGCACCTGGTGACCCAAACCCCTTAGCGTGCACCTGGTGACCCC
The DNA here is from genome assembly GCF_951799395.1 of Argentina silus. NCBI lineage: Eukaryota > Metazoa > Chordata > Actinopteri > Argentiniformes > Argentinidae > Argentina > Argentina silus. The sequence continues at coordinate 17,273 of NC_139654.1, read as the reverse complement.
ACCCCACTGCGTGCACATGGTAACCCCGCCCCGCTGAGTGCACCTGGTGACCGAGAAGCACTCTACTCTCCTCTACTCGCCACAGACTAAGTCCAGAGGGTCACCAGGGGCACACACAACGTGCACCTGGTGACCCAAACCCCTTAGCGTGCACCTGGTGACCCCACCCCACTGCGTGCACATGGTAACCCCGCCCCGCTGAGTGCACCTGGTGACCGAGAAGCACTCTACTCTCCTCTACTCGCCACAGACTAAGTCCAGAGGGTCACCAGGGGCACACACAACGTGCACCTGGTGACCCAAACCCCTTAGCGTGCACCTGGTGACCCCACCCCACTGTGTGCACATGGTAACCCCGCCCCGCTGAGTGCACCTGGTGACCGAGAAGCACTCTACTCTACTCTACTCGCCACAGACTAAGTCCAGAGGGTCACCAGGGGCACGCACAACGTGCACCTGGTGACCTAAACCCCTGGCGTGCACCTGGTGACCTGGATATCAAAACCATCTTGGTTTTGATATCCAGTGGAGTATGTTCCATGTTAACGTAGTAGGGTTATCCAATGGAGTAGGCTGCATGCTAACGTTGCATTCATAGCCGGTGGAGTATGCTAAATGCTATTGTTGTATTCTTATCCAGTGAAGTAGGCTACATGCTAATATTAGCACTGCATCGCGCGCATGTCACTGAAATGTTTGTCAATACCGACAACACGTGTAGCGAAGAAGACGGACGTGCGAATCGACCAATCAAAAGGCAGCGTCTGAGCGACTCAACCTAGCCTGCTACCAAATCCACCAATCACGCAGGGAGGGCGTGTACCAAGATGGCGGCGCGCATACATCGCGAAGCCCGCTGTCTCGCTGAATTAGTGGTTATTTGCTTGTTTATTTCAAGTATTCTCGCTAAAAACAGTTTAGCGTCCATATCGTACAGCCGACGACAACTTTTGGACATCGGTTCCGGCATTCCAGACATCTTTTATCGACGCAATACCCTGAGATTAGAGCAAAACAGCGGGACCAGCTGACTCCGCTACACCGACCGGGATGGAAAACCCAGCCGAGGGAGCCGAGGTGGGCTGAGAGCTCGGCTCGAGATGACTCCACATCGACTCTCACTACTGTTATGTTTGTGTTTTATTTGTATTCCTAACTAGGAATGAACGGGCAGGGTTTCTTTTACTGGCTTTATTCCACGACGTTCATCTGTACATTCAAGCATCGTAGGTTTTACCTGCGGTCCCTCAGTCCGGGTACAACAGCATAGGGCGGAACCAATATCATGTACTATAATAACAACACAACTAACACAACTATCATGTTTTAGCTTGTGGAAGTGTACATTACACATGCTCCAGGCATGCCACACACAGAGACCATGCCCCAGTGTGTGCCACTCTATGCCCCATAGTCTCCCACCATGTCCCCCTGTATTTGAACTCATGGAGCATTAAGTGTCAAGTAAAAAGTAGGCCACACACACAGACAGCAGGCCTCAATGTGTGTCACTCTATCCCCATAAGTCTATCATGTTTTAGCTTGTGGATGTGTACATTACACCACTTCCAGGCATGCCACACACAGAGACCATGCCCCAGTGTGTGCCACTCTATGCCCCATAGTCTCCCACCATGTCCCCCTGTATTTGAACTTATGGAGCATTAAGTTTCAAGTCAAAGCTAGGCCCCACTGACAGACAGCAGGCCTCAATGTGTTTCACTCTATCCCCATAAGTCTATCATGTTTTAGCTTGTGGAAGTGTACATTACACATGCTCCAGGCATGCCACAGACAGAGACCATGCCCCAGTGTGTGTCACTGTCCTCCCCATAGACTCCCACCATGTCCCCCTGTATTTGAACTTATGGAGCATTAAGTTTCAAGTCAAAGCTAGGCCCCACTGACAGACAGCAGGCCTCAATGTGTGTCACTCTATCCCCATAAGTCTATCATGTTTTAGCTTGTGGAAGTGTATGTCACATGCTCCAGGGATGCAACATACACAGACCATGCCCCAGTGTGTGTCACTGTCCTCCCCATACACTCCCACCATGTCCCCCTGTATTTGAGCTTATGGAACATTAAGTGTCAAGTAAAAGGTAGGCCACACACACACACAGCAAAGCCCCAGTCTGTGCCACTGTATCCCCATAAGTCTATCATGTTTTAGCTTGTGGAAGTCTATATCACAAGTTCCAGGGATGCAGCATACACAGACCATGCCCCAGTGTGTGTCACTCCCCCCGCCATAGTCTCCCACCATGTCCCCCTGTATTTGAACTCATGGAACATTATTTGAAGCACCACTCTGACCTCCCTGTGTGTGTCACTGTGTGCCCTGGGATGGAGGCCAAAAAAAAAGGGAGGCCAGAGTGCTGCTCCAGCAGAAGCACCACTCTGACCTCCCTGTGTGTGTCACTGTGTGCCCTGGGATGGAGGCCAAAAAAAAAGGGAGGCCAGAGTGGTGCTCCAGCAGAAGCACCACTCTGACCTCCCTTGACCTCCTCCGTCCCCCCGGTCGCCCACCCACCCTTTGGGGCTCCCTCCCTGGGGCAACACCGCCTCCTGGAGACACCCCAGGCAACCCGAACCTCCAGTCGAACCCGGGCCCCCACACTTAAGCACCCCCCCGCGGACTAGACCCCTTAGCCGCAGTTTTTAGAACAACGTGCACCTGGTGACCCGAAACCCTGGCGTGCACCTGGTAACCCCGCCCCACTGAGTGCACCTGGTGACCGAGAAGCACTCTACTCTACTCTACTCGCCACAGACTAAGTCCAGAGGGTCACCAGGGGCACACACAACGTGCACCTGGTGACCCAAACCCCTTAGCGTGCACCTGGTGACCCCACCCCACTGCGTGCACATGGTAACCCCGCCCCGCTGAGTGCACCTGGTGACCGAGAAGCACTCTACTCTACTCTACTCGCCACAGACTAAGTCCAGAGGGTCACCAGGGGCACACACAACGTGCACCTGGTGACCCAAACCCCTTAGCGTGCACCTGGTGACCCCACCCCACTGCGTGCACATGGTAACCCCGCCCCGCTGAGTGCACCTGGTGACCGAGAAGCACTCTACTCTCCTCTACTCGCCACAGACTAAGTCCAGAGGGTCACCAGGGGCACACACAACGTGCACCTGGTGACCCAAACCCCTTAGCGTGCACCTGGTGACCCCACCCCACTGCGTGCACATGGTAACCCCGCCCCGCTGAGTGCACCTGGTGACCGAGAAGCACTCTACTCTCCTCTACTCGCCACAGACTAAGTCCAGAGGGTCACCAGGGGCACACACAACGTGCACCTGGTGACCCAAACCCCTTAGCGTGCACCTGGTGACCCCACCCCACTGTGTGCACATGGTAACCCCGCCCCGCTGAGTGCACCTGGTGACCGAGAAGCACTCTACTCTACTCTACTCGCCACAGACTAAGTCCAGAGGGTCACCAGGGGCACACACAACGTGCACCTGGTGACCCAAACCCCTTAGCGTGCACCTGGTGACCCCACCCCACTGCGTGCACATGGTAACCCCGCCCCGCTGAGTGCACCTGGTGACCGAGAAGCACTCTACTCTCCTCTACTCGCCACAGACTAAGTCCAGAGGGTCACCAGGGGCACACACAACGTGCACCTGGTGACCCAAACCCCTTAGCGTGCACCTGGTGACCCCACCCCACTGTGTGCACATGGTAACCCCGCCCCGCTGAGTGCACCTGGTGACCGAGAAGCACTCTACTCTACTCTACTCGCCACAGACTAAGTCCAGAGGGTCACCAGGGGCACACACAACGTGCACCTGGTGACCCAAACCCCTTAGCGTGCACCTGGTGACCCCACCCCACTGCGTGCACATGGTAACCCCGCCCCGCTGAGTGCACCTGGTGACCGAGAAGCACTCTACTCTCCTCTACTCGCCACAGACTAAGTCCAGAGGGTCACCAGGGGCACACACAACGTGCACCTGGTGACCCAAACCCCTTAGCGTGCACCTGGTGACCCCACCCCACTGCGTGCACATGGTAACCCCGCCCCGCTGAGTGCACCTGGTGACCGAGAAGCACTCTACTCTCCTCTACTCGCCACAGACTAAGTCCAGAGGGTCACCAGGGGCACACACAACGTGCACCTGGTGACCCAAACCCCTTAGCGTGCACCTGGTGACCCCACCCCACTGTGTGCACATGGTAACCCCGCCCCGCTGAGTGCACCTGGTGACCGAGAAGCACTCTACTCTACTCTACTCGCCACAGACTAAGTCCAGAGGGTCACCAGGGGCACGCACAACGTGCACCTGGTGACCTAAACCCCTGGCGTGCACCTGGTGACCTGGATATCAAAACCATCTTGGTTTTGATATCCAGTGGAGTATGTTCCATGTTAACGTAGTAGGGTTATCCAATGGAGTAGGCTGCATGCTAACGTTGCATTCATAGCCGGTGGAGTATGCTAAATGCTATTGTTGTATTCTTATCCAGTGAAGTAGGCTACATGCTAATATTAGCACTGCATCGCGCGCATGTCACTGAAATGTTTGTCAATACCGACAACACGTGTAGCGAAGAAGACGGACGTGCGAATCGACCAATCAAAAGGCAGCGTCTGAGCGACTCAACCTAGCCTGCTACCAAATCCACCAATCACGCAGGGAGGGCGTGTACCAAGATGGCGGCGCGCATACATCGCGAAGCCCGCTGTCTCGCTGAATTAGTGGTTATTTGCTTGTTTATTTCAAGTATTCTCGCTAAAAACAGTTTAGCGTCCATATCGTACAGCCGACGACAACTTTTGGACATCGGTTCCGGCATTCCAGACATCTTTTATCGACGCAATACCCTGAGATTAGAGCAAAACAGCGGGACCAGCTGACTCCGCTACACCGACCGGGATGGAAAACCCAGCCGAGGGAGCCGAGGTGGGCTGAGAGCTCGGCTCGAGATGACTCCACATCGACTCTCACTACTGTTATGTTTGTGTTTTATTTGTATTCCTAACTAGGAATGAACGGGCAGGGTTTCTTTTACTGGCTTTATTCCACGACGTTCATCTGTACATTCAAGCATCGTAGGTTTTACCTGCGGTCCCTCAGTCCGGGTACAACAGCATAGGGCGGAACCAATATCATGTACTATAATAACAACACAACTAACACAACTATCATGTTTTAGCTTGTGGAAGTGTACATTACACATGCTCCAGGCATGCCACACACAGAGACCATGCCCCAGTGTGTGCCACTCTATGCCCCATAGTCTCCCACCATGTCCCCCTGTATTTGAACTCATGGAGCATTAAGTGTCAAGTAAAAAGTAGGCCACACACACAGACAGCAGGCCTCAATGTGTGTCACTCTATCCCCATAAGTCTATCATGTTTTAGCTTGTGGATGTGTACATTACACCACTTCCAGGCATGCCACACACAGAGACCATGCCCCAGTGTGTGCCACTCTATGCCCCATAGTCTCCCACCATGTCCCCCTGTATTTGAACTTATGGAGCATTAAGTTTCAAGTCAAAGCTAGGCCCCACTGACAGACAGCAGGCCTCAATGTGTTTCACTCTATCCCCATAAGTCTATCATGTTTTAGCTTGTGGAAGTGTACATTACACATGCTCCAGGCATGCCACAGACAGAGACCATGCCCCAGTGTGTGTCACTGTCCTCCCCATAGACTCCCACCATGTCCCCCTGTATTTGAACTTATGGAGCATTAAGTTTCAAGTCAAAGCTAGGCCCCACTGACAGACAGCAGGCCTCAATGTGTGTCACTCTATCCCCATAAGTCTATCATGTTTTAGCTTGTGGAAGTGTATGTCACATGCTCCAGGGATGCAACATACACAGACCATGCCCCAGTGTGTGTCACTGTCCTCCCCATACACTCCCACCATGTCCCCCTGTATTTGAGCTTATGGAACATTAAGTGTCAAGTAAAAGGTAGGCCACACACACACACAGCAAAGCCCCAGTCTGTGCCACTGTATCCCCATAAGTCTATCATGTTTTAGCTTGTGGAAGTCTATATCACAAGTTCCAGGGATGCAGCATACACAGACCATGCCCCAGTGTGTGTCACTCCCCCCGCCATAGTCTCCCACCATGTCCCCCTGTATTTGAACTCATGGAACATTATTTGAAGCACCACTCTGACCTCCCTGTGTGTGTCACTGTGTGCCCTGGGATGGAGGCCAAAAAAAAAGGGAGGCCAGAGTGCTGCTCCAGCAGAAGCACCACTCTGACCTCCCTGTGTGTGTCACTGTGTGCCCTGGGATGGAGGCCAAAAAAAAAGGGAGGCCAGAGTGGTGCTCCAGCAGAAGCACCACTCTGACCTCCCTTGACCTCCTCCGTCCCCCCGGTCGCCCACCCACCCTTTGGGGCTCCCTCCCTGGGGCAACACCGCCTCCTGGAGACACCCCAGGCAACCCGAACCTCCAGTCGAACCCGGGCCCCCACACTTAAGCACCCCCCCGCGGACTAGACCCCTTAGCCGCAGTTTTTAGAACAACGTGCACCTGGTGACCCGAAACCCTGGCGTGCACCTGGTAACCCCGCCCCACTGAGTGCACCTGGTGACCGAGAAGCACTCTACTCTACTCTACTCGCCACAGACTAAGTCCAGAGGGTCACCAGGGGCACACACAACGTGCACCTGGTGACCCAAACCCCTTAGCGTGCACCTGGTGACCCCACCCCACTGCGTGCACATGGTAACCCCGCCCCGCTGAGTGCACCTGGTGACCGAGAAGCACTCTACTCTACTCTACTCGCCACAGACTAAGTCCAGAGGGTCACCAGGGGCACACACAACGTGCACCTGGTGACCCAAACCCCTTAGCGTGCACCTGGTGACCCCACCCCACTGCGTGCACATGGTAACCCCGCCCCGCTGAGTGCACCTGGTGACCGAGAAGCACTCTACTCTCCTCTACTCGCCACAGACTAAGTCCAGAGGGTCACCAGGGGCACACACAACGTGCACCTGGTGACCCAAACCCCTTAGCGTGCACCTGGTGACCCCACCCCACTGCGTGCACATGGTAACCCCGCCCCGCTGAGTGCACCTGGTGACCGAGAAGCACTCTACTCTCCTCTACTCGCCACAGACTAAGTCCAGAGGGTCACCAGGGGCACACACAACGTGCACCTGGTGACCCAAACCCCTTAGCGTGCACCTGGTGACCCCACCCCACTGCGTGCACATGGTAACCCCGCCCCGCTGAGTGCACCTGGTGACCGAGAAGCACTCTACTCTCCTCTACTCGCCACAGACTAAGTCCAGAGGGTCACCAGGGGCACACACAACGTGCACCTGGTGACCCAAACCCCTTAGCGTGCACCTGGTGACCCCACCCCACTGTGTGCACATGGTAACCCCGCCCCGCTGAGTGCACCTGGTGACCGAGAAGCACTCTACTCTACTCTACTCGCCACAGACTAAGTCCAGAGGGTCACCAGGGGCACGCACAACGTGCACCTGGTGACCTAAACCCCTGGCGTGCACCTGGTGACCTGGATATCAAAACCATCTTGGTTTTGATATCCAGTGGAGTATGTTCCATGTTAACGTAGTAGGGTTATCCAATGGAGTAGGCTGCATGCTAACGTTGCATTCATAGCCGGTGGAGTATGCTAAATGCTATTGTTGTATTCTTATCCAGTGAAGTAGGCTACATGCTAATATTAGCACTGCATCGCGCGCATGTCACTGAAATGTTTGTCAATACCGACAACACGTGTAGCGAAGAAGACGGACGTGCGAATCGACCAATCAAAAGGCAGCGTCTGAGCGACTCAACCTAGCCTGCTACCAAATCCACCAATCACGCAGGGAGGGCGTGTACCAAGATGGCGGCGCGCATACATCGCGAAGCCCGCTGTCTCGCTGAATTAGTGGTTATTTGCTTGTTTATTTCAAGTATTCTCGCTAAAAACAGTTTAGCGTCCATATCGTACAGCCGACGACAACTTTTGGACATCGGTTCCGGCATTCCAGACATCTTTTATCGACGCAATACCCTGAGATTAGAGCAAAACAGCGGGACCAGCTGACTCCGCTACACCGACCGGGATGGAAAACCCAGCCGAGGGAGCCGAGGTGGGCTGAGAGCTCGGCTCGAGATGACTCCACATCGACTCTCACTACTGTTATGTTTGTGTTTTATTTGTATTCCTAACTAGGAATGAACGGGCAGGGTTTCTTTTACTGGCTTTATTCCACGACGTTCATCTGTACATTCAAGCATCGTAGGTTTTACCTGCGGTCCCTCAGTCCGGGTACAACAGCATAGGGCGGAACCAATATCATGTACTATAATAACAACACAACTAACACAACTATCATGTTTTAGCTTGTGGAAGTGTACATTACACATGCTCCAGGCATGCCACACACAGAGACCATGCCCCAGTGTGTGCCACTCTATGCCCCATAGTCTCCCACCATGTCCCCCTGTATTTGAACTCATGGAGCATTAAGTGTCAAGTAAAAAGTAGGCCACACACACAGACAGCAGGCCTCAATGTGTGTCACTCTATCCCCATAAGTCTATCATGTTTTAGCTTGTGGATGTGTACATTACACCACTTCCAGGCATGCCACACACAGAGACCATGCCCCAGTGTGTGCCACTCTATGCCCCATAGTCTCCCACCATGTCCCCCTGTATTTGAACTTATGGAGCATTAAGTTTCAAGTCAAAGCTAGGCCCCACTGACAGACAGCAGGCCTCAATGTGTTTCACTCTATCCCCATAAGTCTATCATGTTTTAGCTTGTGGAAGTGTACATTACACATGCTCCAGGCATGCCACAGACAGAGACCATGCCCCAGTGTGTGTCACTGTCCTCCCCATAGACTCCCACCATGTCCCCCTGTATTTGAACTTATGGAGCATTAAGTTTCAAGTCAAAGCTAGGCCCCACTGACAGACAGCAGGCCTCAATGTGTGTCACTCTATCCCCATAAGTCTATCATGTTTTAGCTTGTGGAAGTGTATGTCACATGCTCCAGGGATGCAACATACACAGACCATGCCCCAGTGTGTGTCACTGTCCTCCCCATACACTCCCACCATGTCCCCCTGTATTTGAGCTTATGGAACATTAAGTGTCAAGTAAAAGGTAGGCCACACACACACACAGCAAAGCCCCAGTCTGTGCCACTGTATCCCCATAAGTCTATCATGTTTTAGCTTGTGGAAGTCTATATCACAAGTTCCAGGGATGCAGCATACACAGACCATGCCCCAGTGTGTGTCACTCCCCCCGCCATAGTCTCCCACCATGTCCCCCTGTATTTGAACTCATGGAACATTATTTGAAGCACCACTCTGACCTCCCTGTGTGTGTCACTGTGTGCCCTGGGATGGAGGCCAAAAAAAAAGGGAGGCCAGAGTGCTGCTCCAGCAGAAGCACCACTCTGACCTCCCTGTGTGTGTCACTGTGTGCCCTGGGATGGAGGCCAAAAAAAAAGGGAGGCCAGAGTGGTGCTCCAGCAGAAGCACCACTCTGACCTCCCTTGACCTCCTCCGTCCCCCCGGTCGCCCACCCACCCTTTGGGGCTCCCTCCCTGGGGCAACACCGCCTCCTGGAGACACCCCAGGCAACCCGAACCTCCAGTCGAACCCGGGCCCCCACACTTAAGCACCCCCCCGCGGACTAGACCCCTTAGCCGCAGTTTTTAGAACAACGTGCACCTGGTGACCCGAAACCCTGGCGTGCACCTGGTAACCCCGCCCCACTGAGTGCACCTGGTGACCGAGAAGCACTCTACTCTACTCTACTCGCCACAGACTAAGTCCAGAGGGTCACCAGGGGCACACACAACGTGCACCTGGTGACCCAAACCCCTTAGCGTGCACCTGGTGACCCCACCCCACTGCGTGCACATGGTAACCCCGCCCCGCTGAGTGCACCTGGTGACCGAGAAGCACTCTACTCTACTCTACTCGCCACAGACTAAGTCCAGAGGGTCACCAGGGGCACACACAACGTGCACCTGGTGACCCAAACCCCTTAGCGTGCACCTGGTGACCCCACCCCACTGCGTGCACATGGTAACCCCGCCCCGCTGAGTGCACCTGGTGACCGAGAAGCACTCTACTCTCCTCTACTCGCCACAGACTAAGTCCAGAGGGTCACCAGGGGCACACACAACGTGCACCTGGTGACCCAAACCCCTTAGCGTGCACCTGGTGACCCCACCCCACTGCGTGCACATGGTAACCCCGCCCCGCTGAGTGCACCTGGTGACCGAGAAGCACTCTACTCTCCTCTACTCGCCACAGACTAAGTCCAGAGGGTCACCAGGGGCACACACAACGTGCACCTGGTGACCCAAACCCCTTAGCGTGCACCTGGTGACCCCACCCCACTGTGTGCACATGGTAACCCCGCCCCGCTGAGTGCACCTGGTGACCGAGAAGCACTCTACTCTACTCTACTCGCCACAGACTAAGTCCAGAGGGTCACCAGGGGCACGCACAACGTGCACCTGGTGACCTAAACCCCTGGCGTGCACCTGGTGACCTGGATATCAAAACCATCTTGGTTTTGATATCCAGTGGAGTATGTTCCATGTTAACGTAGTAGGGTTATCCAATGGAGTAGGCTGCATGCTAACGTTGCATTCATAGCCGGTGGAGTATGCTAAATGCTATTGTTGTATTCTTATCCAGTGAAGTAGGCTACATGCTAATATTAGCACTGCATCGCGCGCATGTCACTGAAATGTTTGTCAATACCGACAACACGTGTAGCGAAGAAGACGGACGTGCGAATCGACCAATCAAAAGGCAGCGTCTGAGCGACTCAACCTAGCCTGCTACCAAATCCACCAATCACGCAGGGAGGGCGTGTACCAAGATGGCGGCGCGCATACATCGCGAAGCCCGCTGTCTCGCTGAATTAGTGGTTATTTGCTTGTTTATTTCAAGTATTCTCGCTAAAAACAGTTTAGCGTCCATATCGTACAGCCGACGACAACTTTTGGACATCGGTTCCGGCATTCCAGACATCTTTTATCGACGCAATACCCTGAGATTAGAGCAAAACAGCGGGACCAGCTGACTCCGCTACACCGACCGGGATGGAAAACCCAGCCGAGGGAGCCGAGGTGGGCTGAGAGCTCGGCTCGAGATGACTCCACATCGACTCTCACTACTGTTATGTTTGTGTTTTATTTGTATTCCTAACTAGGAATGAACGGGCAGGGTTTCTTTTACTGGCTTTATTCCACGACGTTCATCTGTACATTCAAGCATCGTAGGTTTTACCTGCGGTCCCTCAGTCCGGGTACAACAGCATAGGGCGGAACCAATATCATGTACTATAATAACAACACAACTAACACAACTATCATGTTTTAGCTTGTGGAAGTGTACATTACACATGCTCCAGGCATGCCACACACAGAGACCATGCCCCAGTGTGTGCCACTCTATGCCCCATAGTCTCCCACCATGTCCCCCTGTATTTGAACTCATGGAGCATTAAGTGTCAAGTAAAAAGTAGGCCACACACACAGACAGCAGGCCTCAATGTGTGTCACTCTATCCCCATAAGTCTATCATGTTTTAGCTTGTGGATGTGTACATTACACCACTTCCAGGCATGCCACACACAGAGACCATGCCCCAGTGTGTGCCACTCTATGCCCCATAGTCTCCCACCATGTCCCCCTGTATTTGAACTTATGGAGCATTAAGTTTCAAGTCAAAGCTAGGCCCCACTGACAGACAGCAGGCCTCAATGTGTTTCACTCTATCCCCATAAGTCTATCATGTTTTAGCTTGTGGAAGTGTACATTACACATGCTCCAGGCATGCCACAGACAGAGACCATGCCCCAGTGTGTGTCACTGTCCTCCCCATAGACTCCCACCATGTCCCCCTGTATTTGAACTTATGGAGCATTAAGTTTCAAGTCAAAGCTAGGCCCCACTGACAGACAGCAGGCCTCAATGTGTGTCACTCTATCCCCATAAGTCTATCATGTTTTAGCTTGTGGAAGTGTATGTCACATGCTCCAGGGATGCAACATACACAGACCATGCCCCAGTGTGTGTCACTGTCCTCCCCATACACTCCCACCATGTCCCCCTGTATTTGAGCTTATGGAACATTAAGTGTCAAGTAAAAGGTAGGCCACACACACACACAGCAAAGCCCCAGTCTGTGCCACTGTATCCCCATAAGTCTATCATGTTTTAGCTTGTGGAAGTCTATATCACAAGTTCCAGGGATGCAGCATACACAGACCATGCCCCAGTGTGTGTCACTCCCCCCGCCATAGTCTCCCACCATGTCCCCCTGTATTTGAACTCATGGAACATTATTTGAAGCACCACTCTGACCTCCCTGTGTGTGTCACTGTGTGCCCTGGGATGGAGGCCAAAAAAAAAGGGAGGCCAGAGTGCTGCTCCAGCAGAAGCACCACTCTGACCTCCCTGTGTGTGTCACTGTGTGCCCTGGGATGGAGGCCAAAAAAAAAGGGAGGCCAGAGTGGTGCTCCAGCAGAAGCACCACTCTGACCTCCCTTGACCTCCTCCGTCCCCCCGGTCGCCCACCCACCCTTTGGGGCTCCCTCCCTGGGGCAACACCGCCTCCTGGAGACACCCCAGGCAACCCGAACCTCCAGTCGAACCCGGGCCCCCACACTTAAGCACCCCCCCGCGGACTAGACCCCTTAGCCGCAGTTTTTAGAACAACGTGCACCTGGTGACCCGAAACCCTGGCGTGCACCTGGTAACCCCGCCCCACTGAGTGCACCTGGTGACCGAGAAGCACTCTACTCTACTCTACTCGCCACAGACTAAGTCCAGAGGGTCACCAGGGGCACACACACGTGCACCTGGTGACCCAAACCCCTTAGCGTGCACCTGGTGACCCCACCCCACTGCGTGCACATGGTAACCCCGCCCCGCTGAGTGCACCTGGTGACCGAGAAGCACTCTACTCTACTCTACTCGCCACAGACTAAGTCCAGAGGGTCACCAGGGGCACACACAACGTGCACCTGGTGACCCAAACCCCTTAGCGTGCACCTGGTGACCCCACCCCACTGCGTGCACATGGTAACCCCAAGCCCCGCTGAGTGCACCTGGTGACCGAGAAGCACTCTACTCTCCTCTACTCGCCACAGACTAAGTCCAGAGGGTCACCAGGGCACACACAACGTGCACCTGGTGACCCAAACCCCTTAGCGTGCACCTGGTGACCCACCCCACTGCGTGCACATGGTAACCCCGCCCCGCTGAGTGCACCTGGTGACCGAGAAGCACTCTACTCTCCTCTACTCGCCACAGACTAAGTCCAGAGGGTCACCAGGGGCACACACAACGTGCACCTGGTGACCCAAACCCTTAGCGTGCACCCTGGTGACCCACCCCCACTGCGTGCACATGGTAACCCCGCCCCGCTGAGTGCACCTGGTGACCGAGAAGCACTCTACTCTCCTCTACTCGCCACAGACTAAGTCCAGAGGGTCACCAGGGCACACACAACGTGCACCTGGTGACCCAACCCTTAGCGTGCACCTGGTGACCCCACCCCACTGTGTGCACATGGTAACCCCGCCCCGCTGAGTGCACCTGGTGACCGAGAAGCACTCTACTCTACTCTACTCGCCACAGACTAAGTCAGAGGGTCACCAGGGGCACGCACAACTGCACCTGGTGACCCTAAACCCCTGGCGTGCACCTGGTGACCTGGATATCAAAACCATCTTGGTTTTGATATCCAGTGGAGTATGTTCCATGTTACGTAGTAGGGTTATCCAATGGAGTAGGCTGCATGCTAACGTTGCATTCATAGCCGGTGGAGTATGCTAAATGCTATTGTTGTATTCTTATCCAGTGAAGTAGGCTACATGCTAATATTAGCACTGCATCGCGCGCATGTCACTGAAATGTTTGTCAATACCGACAACACGTGTAGCGAAGAAGACGGACGTGCGAATCGACCAATCAAAAGGCAGCGTCTGAGCGACTCAACCTAGCCTGCTACCAAATCCACCAATCACGCAGGGAGGGCGTGTACCAAGATGGCGGCGCGCATAAATCGCGAAGCCCGCTGTCTCGCTGAATTAGTGGTTATTTGCTTGTTTATTTCAAGTATTCTCGCTAAAAACAGTTTAGCGTCCATATCGTACAGCCGACGACAACTTTTGGACATCGGTTCCGGCATTCCAGACATCTTTTATCGACGCACTACCCTGAGATTAGAGCAAAAACAGCGGGACCAGCTGACTCCGCTACACCGACCGGGATGGAAAACCCAAGCCGAGGGAGCCGAGGTGGGCTGAGAGCTCGGCTCGAGATGACTCCACATCGACTCTCACTACTGTTATGTTTGTGTTTTATTTGTATTCCTAACTAGGAATGAACGGGCAGGGTTTACTTTTACTGGCTTTATTCCACGACGTTCATCTGTACATTCAAGCATCGTAGGTTTACCTGCGGTCCCTCAAGTCCGGGTACAACAGCATAGGGCGGAACCAATATCATGTACTATAATAACAACACAACTAACACAACTATCATGTTTTAGCTTGTGGAAGTGTACATAACACATGCTCCAGGCATGCCACACACAGAGACCATGCCCCAGTGTGTGCCCACTCTATGCCCATAGTCTCCCACCATGTCCCCCTGTATTTGAACTCATGAGCATTAAGTGTCAAGTAAAAAGTAGGCCACACACACAGACAGCAGGCCTCAATGTGTGCACTCTATCCCCATAAGTCTATCAAGTTTTAGCTTGTGGATGTGTACATTACACCACTTCCAGGCATGCCACACACAGAGACCATGCCCCAGTGTGTGCCACTCTATGCCCCATAGTCTCCCACCATGTCCCCCTGTATTTGAACTTATGGAGCATTAAGTTTCAAGTCAAAGCTAGGCCCCACTGACAGACAGCAGGCCTCAATGTGTTTCACTCTATCCCCATAAGTCTATCATGTTTTAGCTTGTGGAAGTGTACATTACACATGCTCCAGGCATGCCAACAGACAGAGACCATGCCCCAGTGTGTGTCACTGTCCTCCCCATAGACTCCCACCATGTCCCCCTGTATTTGACTTATGGAGCATTAAGTTTCAAGTCAAAGCTAGGCCCCACTGACAGACAGCAGGCCTCAATGTGTGTCACTCTATCCCCATTAAGTCTATCATGTTTTAGCTTGTGGAAGTGTATGTCACATGCTCCAGGGATGCAACATACACAGACCATGCCCCAGTGTGTGTCACTGTCCTCCCCATACACTCCCACCATGTCCCCTGTATTTGAGCTTATGGAACATTAAGTGTCAAGTAAAAGGTAGGCCACACACACACACAGCAAAGCCCCAGTCTGTGCCACTGTATCCCCATAAGTCTATCATGTTTTAGCTTGTGGAAGTCTATATCACAAGTTCCAGGGATGCAGCATACACAGACCATGCCCCAGTGTGTGTCACCTCCCCCCGCCATAGTCTCCCACCATGTCCCCCTGTATTTGAACTCATGGAACATTATTTGAAGCACCACTCTGACCTCCCTGTGTGTGTCACTGTGTGCCCTGGGATGGAGGCCCAAAAAAAAAGGGAGGCCAGAGTGCTGCTCCAGCAGAAGCACCACTCTGACCTCCCTGTGTGTGTCACTGTGTGCCCTGGGATGGAGGCCAAAAAAAAAGGGAGGCCAGAGTGGTGCTCAGCAGAAGCACCACTCTGACCTCCCTTGACCTCCTCCGTCCCCCCGGTCGCCCCACCCACCCTTTGGGGCTCCCTCCCTGGGGCAACACCGCCTCCTGGAGACACCCCAGGCAACCGAACCTCCAGTCGAACCCGGGCCCCCACACTTAAGCACCCCCCCGCGGACTAGACCCCTTAGCCGCAGTTTTTAGAACAACGTGCACCTGGTGACCCGAAACCCTGGCGTGCACCTGGTAACCCCGCCCCACTGAGTGCACCTGGTGACCGAGAAGCACTCTACTCTACTCTACTCGCCACAGACTAAGTCCAGAGGGTCACCGGGCACACACAACGTGCACACTGGTGACCCAAACCCCTTAGCGTGCACCTGGTGACCCCACCCCACTGCGTGCACATGGTAACCCCGCCCGCTGAGTGCACCTGGTGACCGAGAAGCACTCTACTCTACTCTACTCGCCACAGACTAAGTCCAGAGGGTCACCAGGGGCACACACAACGTGCACCTGGTGACCCAAACCCCTTAGCGTGCACCTGGTGACCCCACCCCACTGCGTGCACATGGTAACCCGCCCCGCTGAGTGCACCTGGTGACCGAGAAGCACTCTACTCTCCTCTACTCGCCACAGACTAAGTCCAGAGGGTCACCAGGGGCACACACAACGTGCACCTGGTGACCCAAACCCCTTAGCGTGCACCTGTGACCCCACCCCACTGCGTGCACATGGTAACCCCGCCCCGCTGAGTGCACCTGGTGACCGAGAAGCACTCTACTCTCCTCTACTCGCCACAGACTAAGTCCAGAGGGTCACCAGGGGCACACACAACGTGCACCTGGTGACCCAAACCCCTTAGCGTGCACCTGGTGACCCCACCCCACTGTGTGCACATGGTAACCCCGCCCCGCTGAGTGCACCTGGTGACCGAGAAGCACTCTACTCTACTCTACTCGCCACAGACTAAGTCCAGAGGGTCACCAGGGGCACGCACAACGTGCACCTGGTGACCTAAACCCCTGGCGTGCACCTGGTGACCTGGATATCAAAACCATCTTGGTTTTGATATCCAGTGGAGTATGTTCCATGTTAACGTAGTAGGTTATCCAATGGAGTAGGCTGCATGCTAACGTTGCATTCATAGCCGGTGGAGTATGCTAAATGCTATTGTTGTATTCTTATCCAGTGAAGTAGGCTACATGCTAATATTAGCACTGCATCGCGCGCATGTCACTGAAATGTTTGTCAATACCGACAACACGTGTAGCGAAGAAGACGGACGTGCGAATCGACCAATCAAAAGCAGCGTCTGAGCGACTCAACCTAGCCTGCTACCAATCCACCAATCACGCAGGAGGGCGTGTACCAAGATGGCGGCGCGCATACATCGCGAAGCCCGCTGTCTCGCTGAATTAGTGGTTATTTGCTTGTTTATTTCAAGTATTCTCGCTAAAAACAGTTTAGCGTCCATATCGTACAGCCGACGACAACTTTTGGACATCGGTTCCGGCATTCCAGACATCTTTTATCGACGCAATACCCTGAGATTAGAGCAAAACAGCGGGACCAGCTGACTCCGCTAC
>NC_139653.1:54034300-54096584 GCF_951799395.1 Argentina silus | reverse complement strand
GGGGTCTCCGGGCCTTGGGAGGAGAGATGATTTCTCTAGAAATGGGGGCGGGGTATTTCCAAAAACGCAACTCTTTAAAAACAAATAGCAGTCCCGGAGAGGCCTCAGAGACTTTTGGCAGCTAACTAGCGTGGTTAAAGAAGCAGACAGGCAGACAGACAGACAGGCAGACAGGCAGACAGACAGGCAGACAGGCAGACGGGCAGACAGACAGACAGACAGACAGACAGGCAGACAGGCAGACAGGCAGACAGACAGACATGACAGCAGTGGGGGAGCTGGTGCTGGTGCTGGGGTTGCTGGTGACAGCCCACTGTGAGGTGAGGGCCAGAGACCCTGAGGTGGAGGAAGAGGAGGTGGAGGAAGACCCTGGTCTGGGGGTGGAGAGAGAAGGATGGAAGCAAGAGCACCCTGGGGCGTTCGGGACACCCCACCTCCCTGCACCCTGGCCTGCCCACCTCCCATTGGGGCAGGAGGAGCCCCAGGTTGGGCCTGGACAACATCCCCTGGGCCTCCCGGACGACATAGCGCCCCCAACAGGAAAGGCAGGGAACTACACTGCCCGCACCGGGTGAGTGTTTGTGTTTCTCTCAGCAGACAGACAACCTGTACAGATACACCATCTCTGTAGGCAGGGAGCCATCTGTCAAACACACACACACACACACACACACACACACACACACACACACACACACACACACACACACACACACACACACACACACACATACACACACACACACTCACATTTACTGCATACAGAGCAGGGGAAACATTCCATGTTTTGACTCCCAGCATGTGTATTATAGTACCACCCAGGTTGAGGACGTGCACAGATCACACATGCCCCAGATACACCGCTTTATGGGGGCTTGGTTTCAGATGAGGGTCTGCTAAAGGGTTTCTTCCTCTCAGCACATGCGGCTCCTCCCGACCTCCCCTATGTGGTGACATTAGCTCCCTCTTCAATCTTCCTCTGTAATCAGCATGGCACTGTGTGAAACTGATGGGAGGGAAGCTAAACAAAGGCCAAGGGTTTGAGCAAACATTTACATGTGCCCTCTTCAGCGCAATCTGTCTACACACAAAACACGAGGGGCTTTCATTTGGCTGCATGCACGGGCTTGGCTGGGCTTCTCTGCATTGTTTTCCCCGCCTCGTCAAAGTGTCATAAGTGTGCACATGGTTTTCATGGTTTTCATGGTTTTCCTTACGAGGGACGAATCAATAGTAATCTATCTTAATTGCCGTATTGGAGAGATAGAGAGAGATAGAGAGAGACAGAGAGAGATAGAGAGAGATAGAGAGAGACAGAGAGAGACAGAGAGAGATAGAGAGAGTCAGAGAGAGATAGAAAGAGATAGAGAGAGATAGAGAGAGATAGAGAGAGTCAGAGAGAGATAGAAAGAGATAGAGAGAGATAGAGATAGATAGAGAGAGATAGAGAGAGACAGAGAGAGATAGAGAGAGATAGAGAGAGACAGAGAGAGAGATAGAGAGAGATAGAGATAGATAGAGAGAGATAGAGATAGATAGAGAGAGACAGAGATAGATAGAGATAGATAGAGATAGACAGAGAGAGATAGAGATAGATAGAGATAGATAGAAAGAGATAGAGAGAGATAGAGAGAGATAGAGATAGATAGAGAGAGATAGAGATAGATAGAGAGAGACAGAGATAGATAGAGATAGATAGAGATAGACAGAGAGAGATAGAGATAGATAGATATAGATAGAGAGAGACAGAGATAGATAGAGATAGATAGAGATAGATAGAGAGAGATTGCCGGGTTGGCATCGAGGGGCCGTAGGTGTTCCTGCAGCTCGTTGGCAGAATGTGACCTCTGGTGACCCAGTTACATTAGTCTAACCCAGCTACATTAGTCAGTTATATTAGTCTAACCCAGCTACATTAGTCAGCTACATTAGTCAGTTACATTAGTCAGCTACATTAGTCTAACCCAGCTACATTAGTCAGCTACATTAGTCAGCTACATTAGTCAGCTACATTAGTCAGTTACATTAGTCAGCTACATTAGTCTAACCCAGCTACATTAGTCAGCTACATTAGTCAGCTACATTAGTCTAACCCAGCTACATTAGTCAGCTACATTAGTCAGCTACATTAGTCAGTTACATTAGTCTAACCCAGCTACATTAGTCAGCTACATTAGTCAGTTACATTAGTCTAACCCAGCTACATTAGTCAGCTACATTAGTCAGTTACATTAGTCAGCTACATTAGTCTAACCCAGCTACATTAGTCAGCTACATTAGTCAGCTACATTAGTCAGCTACATTAGTCAGCTACATTAGTCTGTTACATTAGTCAGTTACATTAGTCTGTTACATTAGTCAGTTACATTAGTCTAACCCAGCTACATTAGTCAGCTACATTAGTCAGCTACATTAGTCTGTTACATTAGTCAGTTACATTAGTCTAACCCAGCTACATTAGTCAGCTACATTAGTCAGCTACATTAGTCAGCTACATTAGTCAGCTACATTAGTCAGCTACATTAGTCTGTTACATTAGTCAGCTACATTAGTCTAACCCAGCTACATTAGTCAGTTACATTAGTCAGCTACATTAGTCTAACCCAGCTACATTACGAGCCAAACTGCTGCAGCCCGATTCCCTGATAATGTGCTCCCTTGAGGACCTAAAGAGCTTGCGATTAGCTCGCTTTAAGAGCGGCCATTTAACGTTTACTTAACGACATTAAGGAACGCCATGTCACCTCCATTACAGTAATGGAGTACAGGTTTGGGTCGGAGGGCGTGCGGCTGTGGTTATGTGATATCCCTGATGGCCAGGTTTGATTGGAGGGCTCTTGCGGTTGAGGTCGGGGGTCAATAGGAAGTTCACCTGTGTGAAGTGGCTAAATGCACTGAAGGTCAGGTATGCAGTTTGTTTTAGCGAAGGGTAATTCTGAATGGAGCGTTATTGGCATGTTTTCATCCCTGGGGGTGCAGCACAAACCTGTTGTTTTGAATGAATACTGCAGCCCAGCCCAGACTAAGTGATGGGCGTGCTTCGGTGCTCAGATGGTTCTCTCCAGAGCCAAGCGTGGATATGTTCCAGCTTACAAAGTGCCTTGTCCTGGTGTGGAACCTGGGGGGGTGGAGGTGGAATGCAGAGAGGCGTTGAGGGACGGAGGTGAGGCTTTTGGAACGCATGGGGAACTCTAAAAGACCACTGACAGCTGTGGACCTGTGGACTATTGTATAGACAACTAGAATAGAGCTAGAATAGAACTAGAATAGAACTAGAATAGAACTAGAATAGAACTAGAATAGAACTACTATAGAACTACTATAGAACTACTATAGAACTAGAACAGAGACACAGTTTGAGACAGCAAGCTAAATAACCCAGGATGAAGGGCTGGAATAAAAACTGCTTTCTGCAAGCTTCTCGATACACATATAGCATCTCTCAATACTCAGTTGTGTGAACAAAGCATCTCTGTCTTCTGGAAATCTTTGATCTTCTGCACTGTTATGGATTAGTATCTAAACCATCCCATGATGACAATCACATTCTCTCTGTTGTCTTTAAACAAATAATTCACAACAGGGGAATTAACACAACATACCAAAATCAAGACAGTAGAGTCTAGTCTAAATGTAAACCCTGCCCTCCTCATGGAGAGGCGGCTGTGAGGCCCACGGTGCAGCTCTGAGCTGCTGTGAGGCCCACGGTGCAGCTCTGAGCTGCTGTGAGGCCCACGGTGCAGCTCTGAGCTGCTGTGAGGCCCACGGTGCAGCTCTGACACCGGAAACGCTGTCCCTTCCTCTGCCTATCTCTCAGCAGCCCCTCCCGGAATGCTTGGAAAAGGAGGCATTCCAATGTGAGTGTGTGAGTGTGTGAGTGTGTATGTGTGTGTGTGTGTGTGTGTGTGTCTGTGTGTGTGTGTGTGTGTGTGTGTGTGTGTGTGTGTGTGTGTGTGTGTGTGTGTGTTGCTGATTTGTGCACTCACTCAGTCTTAATGTCTCTCTGCTATGAAATATGCCCTCAGGAAATCTTGTTTGAGTCCCAGTTTGGCCTTGCAGCACAAAGGGCTTTTGTGTTGAACAGTTGAATCTCATGGTGACTTGATAACTCGACAGGACCCCGACACTCATTTGGTTATTTTTCCTTTTGTGTCTAAATCGTGATCGTGCAGCGGTCAGGGTCCTCTAAGGAATTTAAACACATGGAATATGATAAAAAACAATGTTGTTTTTATTATTTAAAAATAATTTTAAAAAAAAGACACAAAAAAGAAAACATTGTTATCCAAGCCAGCTGTCCAGTACTGTGCACACAACAACCAAAAAGGAGTATCTTAAAACCCAACCAAAACAACAGAAGAGCTCTTCTCATAATATTTGTCCTTCATTCATCTTGAGAAATAACTATCATCTCTGGTGTAAAACATCTCATGATTTAACTGTTTAAATGCCTTTTCAACCTCACACAATCACAACAAAGTTCTCAGAATTTACTTACTTAGTCCTTTTTGGCAATCGTCATCCCCCCCCACCTCCCCCCCCACCTCCCCTCCCACCACCCCTCTCCCCTAACTCCCCTCCCACCACCCCTCTCCCCCCACCTCCCCACCCACCCACCTCCCCTCTCCCTCCCACCCACCTCCCCTCCTCCCTCCCCACCCACCTCTCCTCCCTCCTCCTCTCTCCTCCCACCTCCCCTCCCTCCTCCCTTCCCACCCACCTCTCCTCCTCTCTCCTCCCACTCTCCTGTGTGTGTGTGTGTGTGTGTGTGTGGATACCCGTGGGTATGCTTGGTGGCAGAGTGTCCCAGGATGAGGTTGTCTAGCTAAGTGAGAAAGCGTCAGACATTTCCTTCCTGTTCGGAGCCAGCGGAGGAGGAGGAGGAGGGGGAGGAGGAGGCAGGAGGTACTCAGCCATTGTACTCTTCCAGGGATGGCTCTCCATGATGTCACAACAGACCAGGAGGAAGTGACAGAGAGCAGCTGTGACTCAGAGCAGCCAGGCCAGTAGCACTGGTGTAGGGATGTGTTGAGGAAGGTTACACTGGGGCTCAGACTGGGTGGCCTACTTCAACCGGGTCCCAGAGATGCAGGAGAGCATTTTGGATTTGACTTGGAAAGGCAGAGAAAGGGAGAGACCTTAACATCGGCACACAAGTTGCGTAACACTGTTCGATTGTGAAATATCTCAGGCAAGCTCTGGTGTTTAAGCACTGTTTGTGATACACTAGCAGCCAAACTAAACTGACAGGGAAACATAGTGTCAACGACCCTTTTAGTTCATAAAACATTTCACTGTAAGTTATATATGTAAGCTCTGTAGCTCTGTCTTATTAATTGTATGTATGTATGTATGTATGTATGTATGTATGTATGTATGTGTGTGTGTGTGTGTGTGTTTGTGTGTGACCCCTCCAGTCCCTGTGACCCCCCCAGTCCCTGTGACCCCCCCAGTCCCTGTGACCCCTCCAGTCCCTGTGACCCCCACCAGTCATTCCCCTCCTACAGAGCTTGTAACTGTTGAGGCCAAGAACAGTAACAGAAGACAGTCTTGTATTTGAGTAAAGGTGTCCCTGTCTACACTCTTTCTGTCTCTGAAGTGTCTACATAATACGATAGACCGGGTCTTAGTGTGGTTGGTTCTCACAGGGCTCATCATTAAAAGACTGGACGGTGTTGTTACTTGATTCCACTTTGAAATGTGTGTCCTCATCGTGAGAATATCCAAGTTGTTGATCAGGTGTTGATTAGTGTCACAAGACTTCGGATTGAATATGTCAATTCTGACATAAGCTCCACGGTTCACAAAGATATCAAACTCCTGGTGAGATCTTCTTCCTTCCGTGTGTTGAGAGAGTTTCTTTGTGGCACAGGCCCAGTCTCCCCTTAGCATTAGCAGCTTTGGCCGTACTCCAATGTCAGGGCCACAACCCAACTGTCAATTGCTTGTTTGTTTACCACTTGTTGCCTTGGTAACAGCCCAGCTATTTGGTTTAATCCCCTCCACTCATATGCAGCTGCACCCCTGGAGGGTCTTTGTTTGGTCTGGCCCGGAGCAGAGGTGGTGGGATTAGTGTCCCACGGCCTGTACCATGACTGAGTGACGGGGGGGGGGGAGGTTGAGAAGATACATGTGTAACCCTCTGAAGCTAGTCTGAGTGACAGCTCAGATAGACCTCGTCCTTACCTAACCCTAACCCTTCATACTCAAACACACATAAACACGCAGACTTAATTAACCTTTGACCTCCGCACTCATACAAGTTTGCTCCCCTTCCAATGCTACAGGTCACAGCCGTTTGACACAAAAACATAACAGATAGACAGCACCACTTCTCCCTGTCCTACCCTCCCCTCCATACGGCCCAGTGAGTCAGTCCAGGTTCAACAAGGTGAGTCAGTCCAGGTTCAACAAGGTGAGTCAGTCCAGATTCAACAAGTTGAGTCAGTCCAGGTTCAACAAGTTGAATTAGTACAGGTTCAACAAGGTGAGTCAGAGAAAATACCAAACAGCAGATCAGACGTGTCCCCTGCCAACCCCTCCATCCTGCCAGATGAGTCAACTGGAGTGGCCCCGGCCCCTGGCTCCCCGGCCCCTGGCTCCCCTGGTGTTTACAGTCAACTCTGTCCCTCATTGATGACCTCATGTCTAATCATGGCCTGATTTTGAGAGGGGGGGAGCTGGGGGAGTGTCCTTGGGCAGGTTGAGGCGGGGGCCACATAGAAGAGGTGAAATCCATCGCTCCTCCGCACCTGTGGCACCTGGGCGGTGGGCGGCTGGCTAGCTGACCCCCGCTCTTTCCCCACTGACCCCTGCTTCTCGTCTGTATTCCCTAATGGGCAGTTTGGACAGTCTCAGTCTGGAGCAGGTGAGGACAGTCTCAGTCTGGAGCAGGTGAGGACAGTCTCAGTCTGGAGCAGGTCTGTGCTGGTTAGCCAGGGTCAGAGGGGGAGAGGCTATGTAGCAACAACACATTGTTAGAGTCTGGCCTGCTTTTCTGAACCCACCAGCTGCCAAAGAGTTGTAGAACTCTCACCACCCAGAGTTCCAAGTGTTCTATGTGGTGTTTACCTAGCAACAACACCCTGATTGGCTACAAAAATGATAATTTATGCATTTTATGATGAATAAAGTCACCCTTGGCACTCTAGAATGTTGACTATTTGGACCACTTTATTCACCCTCGGCACTGAATGAGTTAAGGCCCCATGAATACCACATTTTACCACAGTTACTGCTCAAATAAATACATCTTCATTTATTAGAGCAAACAATTCATTCAAAACTACCAAAGGGTTATTAGTAATTTGGACGTTATTTGGCCCCATTTGCTATGAAGGTGCTGAGCTGGGTGAAGTGGGTAGTAGTTCCTGTAGTGCCACACCTGGGATGAACATGAATGTTGAACGCATGGAATGGAATGAGGAATGAGGAAACACACCTGTTTGATACCATTCCTCATTCCATTCCAACAAGCACACCTTTCTACCTCCACCAGCTTCCCCTGATGCTGCCTCAGGGCAGGTATGGCCCCAGGGCACTGACAGGGCTGGCAGCAAAGAAAGAAAGCCCATTATTCAGTAATTACAGGTACAGATACAGATACAGGTACAGGTACAGGTACAAGTACAGGTACAGGTCAGGAGGGAGGCTGGGAGTGGTAAAAGACAAAGCTGCTGGAAGAACAAATCATGATTAAACTTACACCATCAAAACAAGCTCCAAGTGTCCAACAACAACCAAATGGATGAACAGGGAATGGATTTTTTGTCTCTGTTGAGGCACAGTAGCCAGTCCTGGTCTGGAGTGGATAGCATTCTTGTAACCCTGACCTTCTTGCACAGGAAGGAAAACCACAGAACTGTAAACAAGCACGCCCTGAGACAGCACCTGTAAGCTCAGGGGGAAGACACGAACTTTAACCTGAGCGAGCTGATTACCACAATGCTCTCCTCACTTCCTGTGTCACTTGACAGAAAGTGCATGTTATTAATGGGATACATATGTGTGTGTGTGTGTGTGTGTGTGTGTGTGTGTGTGTTCCTCATTTACAGGAACTGGTGTGCGTTTGTTCATCGCCGCATGGTCACCACCGCCGTCTCTTGCGGCACGGAGAAGTACACCATCAGGTCCCAGAGCCCGTGTCCCAGTGGCACGCCAGACTGCCGGCTGGTCATGTGAGTACGGCCACAATGCCTTCCAACGTCAGGGCCTCCACATGTTCCAACGTCAGGACCACCACATGTTCCAACATCAGGGCCTCCACATGTTCCAACGTCAGGACCACCACATGTTCCAACGTCAGGACCACCACATGTTCCAACGTCAGGGCCTCCACATGTTCCAACGTCAGGACCACCACATGTTCCAACGTCAGGGCCTCCACATGTTCCAACGTCAGGGCCTCCACATGTTCCAACGTCAGGGCCTCCACATGTTCCAACGTCAGGGCCTCCACATGTTCCCACGTCAGGGCCTCCACATGTAAATGTAAAACATGTTCTCATTCCCATTGTTTTACACTTCAGATTGCACAATGGACTACTCTCATATCTCCCACACTGATCTGGTTTAAGGATCCTTCAGCCCAACCTCAGTTCTGTCAAACAGGCATAATCTAATGTTTGTATAATGCATGTGTGTGTATCTGTGTCTGTGTGTGTGTGTGTGTGTGTGTGTGTGTGTGTGTGTGTGTGTGTGTGTGTGTGTGTGTGTGTGTGTAGGTACAAGCTCTCTACCCGTCCAGTGTACAGAGAGAAGCAGATGATGATCTCAGCTCTGTTGTGGAGATGCTGCCAAGGACATGGGGGACAGAACTGTGAGGAAACAGGTACAGTAGTGGAACATCACAGCTATACACAACAATCACACACATCCTCAGGCCTCCCTCACAAAATCAACAGGCAGAAGGAATCAAAACAAAAACATTACATTTTGGCACAAGGAATAAACTTATGGTGCAACAGACCTCCGCAGACCTACTCTTGATGTTCTCCAGAATGACTTGCTGAGTTTGGCTCTGACTTCACCACGTACCAGCAGTAAGATTTAGGGCCTTTCCTTCAGTGACTAATTTAGAGCAGGTTTCCTGTGTGTGAAATGGCCCTCAGCTCTGGAGAGAGGCACTGGAGAGAGGCTCTGGAGAGAGGCTCTGGAGAGAGGCTCTGGAGAGAGGCACTGGAGAGAGGCACTGGAGAGAGGCTCTGGAGAGAGGCTCTGGAGAGAGGCACTGGAGAGAGGTTCTGGAGAGAGGCTCTGGAGAGAGGTTCTGGAGAGAGGCTCTGGAGAGAGGTTCTGGAGAGAGGCTCTGGAGAGAGGTTCTGGAGAGAGGTTCTGGAGAGAGGCTCTGGAGAGAGGCTCTGGAGAGAGGTTCTGGAGAGAGGCTCTGGAGAGAGGGTCTGGAGAGAGGTTCTGGAGAGAGGCTCTGGAGAGAGGTTCTGGAGAGAGGTTCTGGAGAGAGGCTCTGGAGAGAGGTTCTGGAGAGAGGCTCTGGAGAGAGGTTCTGGAGAGAGGTTCTGGAGAGAGGCTCTGGAGAGAGGTTCTGGAGAGAGGCACTGGAGAGAGGCTCTGGAGAGAGGCTCTGGAGAGAGGCTCTGGAGAGAGGTTCTGGAGAGAGGCTCTGGAGAGAGGCTCTGGAGGGGAAAGTCATGTGTTAACAAAAGCTGAAGGAACTAATAAAAAAGTGACATCCTCTCCTTATTTCTCTTTCCCTCTATCTTCTCCCACTACCTCCCCTTCCATCTCTCCTTCCTTCCTTTGTCCTCCCTCTCTCCATCCTTCCCTCTCTCTTTCTCCATCCCCCAGTTGCTGACGGTCACGTCTCTGACCCCGATGACCTCATATTGAGACCTGAACCGGGGGACACAGGTAGGTTTGACCCTGTGACCTGGTGGTTTACCTGTTGGCGTGGTCAGTGGGTGAGTTTGGCTAGCAAACTGATGAGACGCTGGCGGCGAGGAGTGTTTGTCTAAATGTTATTGTGGGGCTCTGGGAAGGTCGTCACCTCCCCTGGGAGGGAGGAAAGGGTGTGTGAACGGTTCTCAGAGCATCAAGCAAGGCCATACCCCCCAGCCCCCCCCCCCCCCCCACACACACACACACACACACACACACACACAGGCATGCAGAAGTAAAGACTCAACACAGGCAGGACCCAGAACACTACAGACCTAAAAATAACCCTCTGCCCTTTACGGCCAGTTCCAGTCAAAAACAAAGAGGCCAAAACAAAGATGTAAAACTCCCCCTGCGATCGGCCCGTCCATTCCCAGCCCCTCAACCTTATTGAGGGTGTTTCCTAAACCACAAACGTCTCACATAATTACTTCTGCAACACCAATGGCGCCGAAAAGCCATTATATTAGAACACACACACACACACACGCACACGCGCACGCGCACACACACACACACACACACACACACACACACACACACACACACACACACACACACACACACACACACACACACACACACGAGTCATGTCATAGGTGAGGGGATTAGTCTGTCCCCAGGTGAGACCATGTGATACCGGGGTAAAACACACACAACCACAGTGCATATCAACACACACTCATACATGTGCCAGGAGGAGAACAAGAACTAAGGGTATTGAACAGCTTCATCTTCATGAAAGTGTGTGTGTGCTGATTGTATCTCTGTCTCGTGTGTGTGTGTGTGTGTGTGTTCAGGTGCTCAATCTAGACTCCACCACCAGTCTGGGGACCCTGAGTGGGAGCAGAATGATTTCCAGGTGTCTGGCAGTCTGCCCCACAATGATAACAACTCCCCACAACGTCACCATGGCTACGACCAACCCCAAACCTCCCACGACCCCCACCCCCACCCCCATCAAGGCCTTCACAGCTACAACACTGGAAGTAAGTTGTAACCGTTGAATAACCAGTACTGCACTTCTATTAAGGTTATACTACTAGGTGTAAGTTAGGAGCACTACTACCATGACGATGGATGTGTTTACAGTTTAACTCACCAACTACCAAAGAGTTGTGGAACTCTCACCACCCAGAGTTCCAAGTGTTCTATGTGGTGTTTACCTAGCAACAACACTCTGATTGGCTACAAAATGAAGCGTCATCATTGATGCATTTTTTGGTGAATAAAGTCACCCTTGGCACTCTGGGATGTTGACAGTTTGGGCGACTTTATTCACCCTTCGGCACTGAAGGAGTTAAAGGGGCTGGGATTTGGGATTAGGAATTTTTAAAAAATATTTTTAATTAATGATATATAACCATTAATTCTTTAAGAAAATAACTTATAAATAAGTCAATCAACTGTTTTACTCCATGAGAACCCTTACAATAAGCTTGTTTTACTCAATGTTTTGTAGACAATGACTGTATAGCTTCAAAACATAGTTAAAACTATCATTTTAATCCTATGGATGGTCAGTTCTTGCATCCATAGCTCCATCTATCAATTTCAGAGTGGTTACATTTCTCCAGCCCCATGCCTCAGCTGTTTTACAAAAAAGTGACAGGGAGACCACCTCCTGTTTTTGTGTTTAAATCTCAGATTGCCCCTTTAAGGGAGGATTGTTCCTATCACTGGCTGAAGTGGGGGTCATGAGACAGGGTCAAATACCACAGTACTGCACTCTCTCATACAACAGTCATACATGCTGACCATCTCACAATCACCACCAAGGAGGAACCAGGCTGGATCTAATAATGGCAATATGGACCAACTCAGTACACTGAAACATGGAGATGTGACAGAGCTTTTGGTTATGAGCTAAATCCTGTCTTCCAGCTCACGTCTGGCATATGTACTCTCACAAATGTTATTTGTAACATTGCTGTCTGGTCAACTGCCTGTCTCATTCACTTCCTATAAAAGAATGGAAGGCCAGTGCAGCCAATTACCCACTGTTTCCAGGAGTTTGTCAGGATCAAGAAAACATTATGAAATTTGCTGGGTTGGTCGTGACATCCTAATCCACACAGTGTGGAACTGATTCCTATGCAATTCAGAGACCCTATAAATACAAATATATTAATTCCAAAACCACATTATCCACATTAACTATTATCCACTCAGATGGACTCAATTAAACTTATTGAGTGAATTGTTGAAGACATTTTTGCATTTCAGCTAATTTTAGAAGTGTCATAGCAAAGGGAGATACTACTTATTGACTCAAGACATTTCAGCTTTTCATTTTTAATTAATTAGTACAAATTAAAAAAAAAAAAGATAAGTCATTTAAATGTATTTTAAAGTCTGGCTGTAACACAACAAAATGTGGAAAAAGTCCAGGGGGGTGAATACCTACTGAAGACACTGCACATATGGGTTCCAGTATCCTACCCCCCCCCCCCCCACACACACACACACACACACCTCCCCTCCCTCCAAACCCATTACAGCTTCCGTCCCAGGAAATCCTCTCTTTCTTCTGGAAAAAGGTCCCCCCATACATTGTGTGTGAATGATGTAAGCCATGTGGGTTGGTGACACAGGAGGTCTGATATAGTGAGGTCTCATGTTGTAGCCAGTGTGGGGGGAATGACATGCATTGTATTGCTACTGTGGTCACAGTCTCACTTCCTGTGATTCCTTGTTTGGAATTCTCAAGAAACTGACTGATTGTAGATCATCAAAGACTAAAGTACGGAGGCCTGTTCAGGACAAAACCAAGTGTCTCAATAGTGCTAAAAAGACTAACCAGGCCTGTGTGATTTGTGAATAATAATAATAATAATAATAATAATAATACAATGTAACCAATCCTTCCAGCTGTGTACGATTCTCATGGCGACAGGGGGGGACCCAATACACTGAGGTTATACTGAGGGAGGAAGTATCTGACCTTTGACCTCCTAGTGGCACAGCATGTGGGAAGAGAACAGTAGGTCTGTTACTAATACAATGAGCCGTGGATGAAGTCCCTCCAATCACAGGTCACGTTAGAGCCCAAGCAGAAGCTGCTTCGGTGGGGGGTCTGGACTCTATTCACATGTTAGGATGACAAGACACAAATTACAGCATAAGACCAGTAAAGACCAGTAAAGACCTCTGTTCCACTGGGGTATGTACTCTATGTGCCAACACGCTCACGGTTCTGAGGGAGGATGTGAGGATCCCTGGGGCCAATGGCTGGCCGTTCTAAAAGGAGTCCGTCTCAAGGGTGGACAATGCTGCCATGAAACACAGACCCGGACAAGGTCAAAGGTCAAATCACTGGGCTTCCATGTAAACAAAGAGGTCCAGTCATGAATAACAAATCACGGGGGAATTGAATGTCCAAACAAAGTGCTTGAAATATCTCTGCTCTGTCTTTATTACTATTTTCGGCTACTTGGCTTTTGACTTTGGAAACAATTTTTTGTTGATGAAACCAAACATATGGCGTAGATTCTCTGAGAGACAAAAAGGCTCTCATAAGTGTTCTAACCCTAACCCTAACCCTAAGGGCTCTCATAAGTGTTCTAACCCTAACCCTAAGGGCTCTCATAAGTGTTCTAACCCTAACCCTAACCCTAAGGGCTCTCATAAGTGTTCTAACCCTAACCCTAACGGCTCTCATAAGTGTTCTAACCCTAACCCTAAGGGCTCTCATAAGTGTTCTAACCCTAACCCTAAGGGCTCTCATAAGTGTTCTAACCCTAACCCTAACCCTAAGGGCTCTCATAAGTGTTCTAACCCTAACCCTAAGGGCTCTCATAAGTGTTCTAACCCTAACCCTAAGGGCTCTCATAAGTGTTCTAACCCTAACCCTAACCCTAAGGGCTCTCATAAGTGTTCTAACCCTAACCCTAAGGGCTCTCATAAGTGTTCTAACCCTAACCCTAAGGGCTCTCATAAGTGTTCTAACCCTAACCCTAAGGGCTCTCATAAGTGTTCTAACCCTAACCCTAACCCTAAGGGCTCTCATAAGTGTTCTAACCCTAACCCTAAGGGCTCTCATAAGTGTTCTAACCCTAACCCTAAGGGCTCTCATAAGTGTTCTTGAGAATCAGTGCCAGAACTGATATGAATGATATATGATATCTATATATGATATATGACATGAATGACAAGAGAACACAGTCTGTAACAATCAACATATCGCTGCTCGACACAAACGGATTGCCGCTCGTCTATACAGATCTATGATCTAGTCTATACAGATCTATGATCTAGTCTATATAGATCTATGATCTACTCTATATAGGTATATGATCTAGTCTATATAGATCTATGATGGCGTGAGCGACACTCTAAAGTGTTGACTAGATGTTATTTCTGTTGATTGACAGCTGTCGGCTGTGTCAGACGACAAAGCAGAAATTAACCTTTAGTGTATAAAACAAAAAACTACTGAAAGGGAGCCTTGTTCAGCATAAATATTAAAGGGGCAATCTGCAATCTTCCAACAACAATAAAGCAGTCACCCTGCCCCTCTTTATGGTAAACAGCTGAAGGATGGGACTGGAGAAATGGACGGAGGTATGGAATCAAGATTTTTTTTTCATGAAGCTATACATGTTTTCTTCACAATTACATTGTTTACAAACAATAGATTAAATCAAGTTCTGATGGGGTAAGGCAGTTGAACTAAGCTCATGAGGCATTTATAAATTATAGTCTTAAGAATCAATGGCTATATATAATTAATTTAAAACTCCAATAATGGATGTTCCAATTTGCCCCTTCAAGGCCTTGGTTGTACATACATTCACATTAGTAAGCTGATTCACTGATTCCTGGTTTGTGCCTCAGGTCCAATCAGAGAGGACGTGGAGACGGTCGCTCAGTCCTACCCAGACACCCCCTCTGCCCTCCCCGTGCACCAGGTGATGGCCCTGCTCATGTCCCAACTCCAGCCAATCCTAGACGGCTTTAACTGCACCCTGGAGCGCCTCACCCAGGAGGTGGGGGGTCTGTCCCGGGATGTGGCCCAGCTCCGCAGCCCCCAGTGGGAGGTGCAGGGGGAGGCCCTGGGCGGTGGGGAGGGACCCGAGGCCTTGGAAGCCAAACTGGAGGAGAGTTACTTGCAGATTGAGGAGGTCAGGAGGCAGCTGGAGACCCAAAGAGCCGATATGGATCACAGGCTGCACTCCCAGCATGCCATGCTGCACTACAACATCACCAACTTAAAGACAGACATCGATGTCAAGATCAAACGCAACCACAAGATGTTACAGGTCAGTGAACCTCTTATGACCTCACAAGGGGATTAGAATATGCATGTCATTTTCAGTCATCAGAAACTCTTTGACATCATGCATGTTAGTATCATACACATTAAGGTTGGCCCTGGTACAGTGTGTTAATATATCAAATCAAGTCTGGTTTATTTGTCATTATGAATTTATGGTTTATTTGTCATTACATTGAAAACAATTTCACAATGCAACAAAAGACCTGAGGCAGAGCATCTCTACAACATCAGTCATCATCAACAACAGAATGTAACAAGGATAACTGATAAAAATATATACAGTAACAATAATAAAACAGTAAAACTACTAAAATAAAATATACAGGATTATTCATATCTATCACATATTTCCTGGATAGGTCAATCTGCAGTCCATGAATGCCAGCCTCTCGGACATGAAGCTGGAGCAAGAGCGTCTGCATGAGGAGCTGCAGCAGAGGGACCTGCCCACCAGCCCCGGGCCAGGGGACAGGAGAGCTCCCAGTCAGGCCCAGCAGCCCACAAACCAGGCCCTCGCCCGCCTGGACAGCAAGGTGGTCAACAACACTGCCAGAGTAAATGGCTTGGCTGACAACATGAAGGACCTGACGAGGACCTACCTCAAGCTGGACGAGAACATCACCCAGACGGGGAGGAACAGCCAGATCCTCTTCATGGAGATCGGCCTGGAGGTGGAGGCCGCCAAAGTGGCGGTGCTGAGCCGCATCACAGAGCTGGACAGCAACCTGACACAGCAGCTGCAGGAGGTGGGGTCGGACGTGGACTACCTGTACACACAGATCTATAGGAATGTCAGCTGCGACTGCAAGGCCTTCTCTGCAGCCGTCTCCCGTCTGGAGCACGCGCTGACCAATGTGACCGAGCTGGCCAACGATAACCGCCTAGCCCTGGATGGGAGCACCGAGACTGGGTCAGACCACTGGGCGGAGGTGGGATGGGGACCCTCCATGGAGGACCTTCAACAGGTGCTCCAGCAGGTCAAGGATTCCCTGGCCTTCGAGCAGGACAGGAGCAGGGTCCTCCACCACAATGTATCCCATCTGCTGACCTCTCTCCTGGGCAGCCAGAGGGACATCCTCAGCCTACAGGAGAACGACGACCAGCTGGCCAATAAGATGCGCCATCTCTCCAGTTCCTTCTCCTCTCTGTTGCAGGACGCCATCCGACACACAGACGTGCTCCAGCACATCCTGGGGGAGGAGGTGCTGGACTTCCTGGACTGGCCCGTCCAGGACCAGAAGGCCCGCTCCATTCCTGCGCTGCAGGAGAGCATCCGCAACATGCAGGGGCATATCGAGAAGCAGAACCTAAGCCTTGCCTCCCTGATCCAAGCTGCCATGGCTGACGCTGAGGAGCCCCCCGCTGCAGATGAACCCCCAGTACTGACTGAATGGCCCTCCAGGGGTCTGGAGAGGAGGAGCGGGGACCGGAGGAGAGTCCACCCCCCCATGGACTCTGAGGACCACCCAGACTACTCAGACAGTGACATGTGGAGTGTAAAGAAGGCTGTGGACGAGTTGAGGACACAGGTGCGCAGGCTAGAGGAGAGGCCCTGCCCTGCCAACTGCAACAGCAGTAAAGAGGCCAAACTGCAGGCTGAAGTGGCCTGGCTGAGGAGGGGTCTGGAGGGACACCTGCAGCTCTTCAAAAGCGTCTTCAGTAACTCTGAGGGGCTGGCGGGCTCAGAGAGCACCCTGGACCTGGACAGGATGTGGGCCATGATGAAGAGGAAGGAGGGGAAGCGACAGAGGAAAAGCAATGAGAAGAGAGAGGAGGCCAAAGAGGGCGTGAGAGGAAACATGCGCAGCTCGAGGGACACATCAGGTAGGCAGCAATCTATCTAACACAACATCACAAATACATATGCAGTGCCCTGCGTAAGTAATGGGACAGTGAACCATGTTTTCCTGTTTTTGCTCAACACTCCAAAAGTTTGGATTTGAAATCAAACAGTTACTGTGAGATTCTCTGCTTTTATTTCATGGTATTTGTGTACATATTGGTTTCACCGTTCAGAAATGAAACACTTTTTATGGCTAGTCCCCTTGTTTCAGAGTGCTCAAAAGTGATGGACAGCTTTATCAAATGTCTGAATTAAGCACTCATGTTTAGTATTTGGTCGACAATCCTTTGCATTCAATAACTGCCTGAAGTCTGAGACCCATTGACCCACCAGATGCTGGGTAACTTCTCTGGTGATGCTCTGCCAGGCCTCTACTGCAGCCATCTTCAGTTGTTTGTTTTGAGGTATTTTTGCCTAACATCTTATCAGGAAATTAAAAGCATGTAAAATTTGATTGAAATCTGAATATTGACTTCACCAGTCAAGACCTTTCCACGTTTTGGCGCTGAAAAACTCACTAGTTGCTATGGCAGTATGTTTTGGGTCATTGTCTTAGTGTATGATGAAGAGACGTCCAATGAATTTGGAGGCATTTGCTTGTACTTTACCAGACAAGATGTTTCTGTACACTTCAGGATACATTCTGCTGCTGCTGTCAGTAGTTACATTGTTAATTAAGACAAGTGAGACAGTTCTAGTGGCAGCTGTACATGCCCAAACCATAACACCCTCTCCACCATGTTTCACAGATCAGTTGGCATGCTGTAAATCTTGGGCAGATCCTTTTTTATCCAAACTCTCCACTCTGGTACATGATAATATTCATCTTATCTGTCCACCTTTTTCCAGACCTCTGCAGGCTTTTTAGGTAACGTATGGTGACGTATCCTGCAGATGGTTGTCTCTGACACATTCACGCCTGCCTCCTAGAGAGCGTTCCTGATCTGTGGGACAGTTGTTCTGTGGGTTTTCTTAGCATTCTTCAGTCATCTACTGTAGAAGTCTGCCTTTTCTTTTTAATGATGTTCCAAGCTGTTGATTTTGGCAAACCTCAGGTTTTGGCTGTTTCTGACAGTTTAGTTCTGATTTTTCAGCCTAATTAATGCTTCCTTGACTTTCATTGACACCGCTTTGGTTCTCATGTTGACAGACACTAGACCTTGGCAGCTCTCTTACGCCTCCACAAATGATGGGACAGAACACATCAGACTTATCAGAAACACCTGTCAAGCCAATTGTCCTATTACTTTTCGGTACCCTGAAATAGTATTTTGGGTACCCTAAAAGGTGTTTTATTTCTGAACGGTGAAACCAATATGCACATAAATACCATGAAATAAGAACTAACCTCTATTTTAACCTACTGGTGATTGTTGGATTTCAAATTCAAACTTTTGGAGTCTAGAGCCAAAAGAAGAAATACTTCCCATTCCCTCTGCAGGGCACTGTACATACACACTCCTCTTAATGATGCTAGGCTACTTTCTATTCACTAATACGGTTTGAGTGCGGCACTGAATAGATTACTATGGGCATTTGTGATCTATACAGTGCAACACTCATAAGCCCAGCATAGTCTAAAGAATCCACATTACCACTAACCCTTATGGAGCTAGGGGGCAGTATTTTCACAAAACAAGACTGCCCCCTAGAGAATGAAAATGGACCATGAATTTAGACATTGGTGGACTGTTACCAGTGACAAGTACAATACATTTTTTTTAATCAAAACTGTGCATTTAGAATTATATAGTAATGTCAAAGTCAGGATGGGTCCTTGACATACAAACGCTTAAATGTAATTGTATCTCACTTATAAAAAGACAAATGCTAAAATATAAATGACCTACATCCATAGCACTTATCAGATAACAGCTGATCGATCTCTCTTTACATAACACACAAGAAAATAAACAATTGGAAGAGAAAAATAATCTGTTTTATGATCATGAGTGACTCTCTTCACAGCAGTCTCTACGCTGGCGGACGCTCCCCTCCTGTTCCTCGCCAGCGATTTAAACAACCACAAGAGAGGTCCCATGGCGTTCTCAGCGATGTCCCTGAACCCTGGTCAGGCCCTCTCAGTCACGGCAGGCACCTTCACGGCGCCTGTGAAAGGGGTCTACCTCTTCCTGCTGACGCTGAAATTTGAACGTGGTCCCTCGCTGGTCCACCTCAGGACGGCGTCCACGGTGATGGCCGCTCTGCACCAGGGCCTGGCGGAGGCCGGCCCTGCCACCCGTGTAAGCCTCCTACAGCTGGAGAAGGGAGAGGTGCTCCACCTGCAGCTGGCTGAGGGGACCCTGGTGAACCAGCCAGGGGTCAACACCTTCGCTGGGCTGCTGCTCTACCAGTCCCCCTGAGGGAGGAACACTTCCTGCCAGAGGACAGATGGTGGACCGAGGGCCATCGACAGACTGACAGCTGCTATGCAACTCGTATTTCTATCCTTTACATAGTTGTTAGATGGATACATACACCATGCACCAGCATTCATGGTTATACACAGTTGACATGATAGGGGAAATGGGACCATTTGAGCATTCTGCTCTGTAAAATGATCATCTATATAAAACAGTGACTCTTGAGACACATGATTACAAGCAGGGCTCTGTATGATAATGCTATGAATGGTTCCCTCCAGGCTAACAAGTCCTGATGGCAAACTGTATTTATGCTCTTTTACATGTAGAAGTACCTATTCTTATTTCTTTACATGGTGACAACTGTTTTCTAAGCACTGGCTCCATGTCGACTACAGCAAACATTAATCAGAGAGACAGCAGTATGATTTGGTATGCACAATTAAGTAAAATCTGAATTACCTTGCTTCATGGTTGGTGAGGAAAAGGTGAGACCTTGTCAGCTTAATCTCTTGCTATCACATCAAATATACAGTCACTCTTGCAGATAGTAGTGACAAATCACTTTACTGTTTTCAGCCTGTCTGCTATTCAGTCTCACCTTTAATGTTCATTTGAGGGGGGGGGGGGGGGTAAGAACCAAGACCAGACCACAAAGTTGTGTACTAAAATAAGGTTATTTACTTAAAAATGGATACATTGGACAGGCTGTATACAGAAGAGTTTTCTTTCCTTGGTAAACTCATAAGGCACCTTTTTAACCAGATGCTGTACAAAAAACACATTAAACATTTACATATTAGAGATTATTCTATAAGGTTTTCTTGCATATTACAAAGAGAGGAAAACACTAGTTACTGCTCGGGTGTCGTCTACCGTATGTAATGTTAGCTTAATTCACAGAGAACTGTGCTGAGAGACTCAAAATGCAGTTCCAGCAGACATGCACACATCTGAACACATCATGCGCGCAAAACCCACAAGCACTGCTCTGCTAAAGCTACACAAGAGAAGGTCGATACGGTCGTTTATGCATTTCTTACGGACACGAGGGAAGCATAAGCCAACACTGGATAGATAGAAGGATGCAGACAACGAAGAGCAGGAACAGACATGTAGGAGAAAGTCTGAAGAGTTCACTGGCCGAGAGATCCTCCAACAACCTGTCACACTATCTGTAACCAGGGACAACCTGGGACGAGGTTCACCGTTACACTGGCAGACAGACTCACAGACTGGTTTAGGAGAGGACTGGTTGTTACTTCAGTGGTAACCGATGGCCTTACTCTGCTGGCACTGGCCCAGATGTGGCACCACTGTTGAACAGGTGTACATATATACAAGCCCCACATCAACACAGCGAAGGGGAACTTTCTTTAACTTGTCAAACTTCTGTGTCGGATCAATTTCGCACCTAAGGAAGTTAACACATTTAATTAGCATTATATCTCTACATGTTGTTTTAGCGTAATTCAATTGCATTTACCACATCATTGAGTGAACTATATATTTGTACTTTGAGTTAATAAAATTTTGCATCTTTTCAGAGCTTATGTGAACTTTGTCGTCCCCCCCCCCCCCCCCCCCCCCCCGGCATGGACAACAACACTGGAAACCTTCCCAAATCAGCTGGGCAGTCACCATGGTAATGAATAACACTGGAAACCTTCCCAAATCAACCAGGCAGTCGATAGTAATGAATAAGCCTTGCATTACTGCAAATAACAATAATCCCAGTTGGCTGAGCTCACCATGATGTTTGGCAATGTGAAAATGGACACATACAGACTATCTACCTTAAAAACACCATCGAGGAGAGAGCAGCGTCTTAGAATGTAGACAAGACTGGACTCCACAGGAACAGCACTAATGTCATTCAAGTTCATCTCTAGACATCAGCCCAATTCGTGTGTGTAGGTTAAAGGTTAAAGGTCATGGCACGTGGATTTCATGGTTGTGGAGCACTTCAATAACAACTTAAAGGCCTAAAGAGAACTCTCAGACTTTCTCCCGTTGACAAACAGTTCAGTACATACAAGGGACACATCAGAGGGGGTTAGACGAACAGTTCAGTATATACACAGGACACATCAGAGGGGGTTAGATAGAGACAGGACGGGAGACAGACTGACTTCCTACTCACAATGATCTTTCTGAATACAGTTTTTATAGTTAAATATATATATTTCCCCCCCAGGCATCCTTTATCATGTTGAAAGTGACAACATGGAGAAAGAGACTCAGAGTTGAGGGTTGTGTGTAGGAAGCACAGTGAGTTTTAGATTTAAGGCAAGCCAGTGTTGCCCTGATGTGATGTCCATAGTTGTCAGGATTGCTCGTAGCTCTTGTAGAAGCGCGTAGCGTCTTGAAGTCCACTGGACGCGAAATACCATTGCAGCTTATGGTTCTGTCTTTTCTTTTGAGTAGGCACGAAATCTATCAATACAATTTATTTACATATTGAATTCACATATAATTATAGTACCTTGTTTCATAATTCCTCTTAGAAGAGTCGAGAGATATATTTCAATATGGCAGGAGGAGAC
Source organism: Argentina silus (assembly GCF_951799395.1). Classification (NCBI taxonomy): domain Eukaryota; kingdom Metazoa; phylum Chordata; class Actinopteri; order Argentiniformes; family Argentinidae; genus Argentina; species Argentina silus. The sequence continues at coordinate 54,074,660 of NC_139653.1, read as the reverse complement.
TGTCCTGAAGAAAACAAAATGGCATAAACATTAACAGGCAAAAGCAAAACACGGTTGGCGGGTGTTGGGGCTCTCTGGGGCGTCCTCGTCTGAAGCGAGGCTCTGAGGGTTCGTACACGACATTCCTTTCTGTCCATCAACACGTGACTAGGAATGCACCCCCCCCCCCCTCAAACCATGTCCTGGTGGCTTTCACAGAAAGCATGAACACTCCTGCACATCCTACGACCGAGAGCTGCTGTGGACAAAGAGGGAGGAGAAGGGGGGGAGGGAGGGGAGGAGTGAACCTACAGTGTCTTTATGTGAAAACACCACCTCTGGCAGCATCCTCTGTCCTTTGTGGTTTTAGAGGTTCATGGGATTTGAGACTCGGTACCAGGCCCTGTTCCATCCTTCTGAACAGAGGCGACATATTCAGCATCATGACATTTAGGATATATTTGGGGAGTTCTCTCTCTTGGTCAGGACGTCAGATTTTGATGTCCTGGGACTCCACCATCTTAGCCAGGGTCTTCTTGACTCGTAAGATGGTGAGGCGAGAGGCGGGGTTATGGGCCCAGCACTCTGACATCAGCTTCAACATGGCCCTCAGGCACTGTGGAGAGACAACATAATGACCATATTTAGCCTTATTACCTGTCTACCAGCCAAGGTGTCTGTCTACCTGTCTACCAGCCAAGGTGTGTGTCTGTCTACCTGTCTACCAGCCAAGGTGTCTGCCAGGTGTCTGTCTACCAGCCAAGGTGCCTGTCTACCTGTTTACCACCCAAGGTGTCTACCTGTGTCTGTCTACCTGTCTTCATTTTACAGCCCGGTTTACAGACAGTGCTGAGTACTTACTTAACTCATCGAGTGCCACGGGTGACTTTATTCACCAGAAATGCAGAAATTATGATCCTTCATTTTTGTAGCCAATCAAAGTGTTGTTGCTAGGTAAACACCACAAAGAACACCACACAGCTCTCTAGCTGGTGAGTGTTCTAGAATTATTTGTCGGTTAGTGAGTTAAAATAGCGTTATTAACAGTTAACTGCATATTAAACTTGCTATTTCTTTAGTTTCACTGACTGAGGCCCCTCTATGTACCATTTAGTACCAGGTAATTACCAATGGTGAATTTATTGAGGCAAGTACTAGAATGTAACCTCGGTTACCACAGAGCACGGTACGCTCAGAATGTCATGATGTCCGATAAGAACTACAATGGGCCCAAACCTAATTTGTATTTAATTAAACACTGAATTCCTGTTACTTTTCCATGGTCATGTGACGGCGTGTTTACCTCGTCACTGTTCCACCTGTTGGACACGGTTGGCCGCAGGCCTTTGACACACACCACCTCCAGCATGTCCTCGTAGGACGGGTCGGAGGGCACCATCTCATAGTAGGGCAGCTGGTAGTCCTCCACGATGCCTGGGGGAGGGAGAGGGCAGGAAATGGTGGGAACACAATAAACAATACACAGATCATTAATAATATAGTACAGCGCTTTTCTATCAAGTAGTGATGATAGTCATGGTAACTGGACTAGCCCACCTAACCCTAACCCATACTCAGGCATGTGGCCCTGTACTAGTAGGCCTAACCCTAACCCTGTACTAGAGTGTAGGAGTGTTGGGGACGGCAGGTAGCCTAGAGGTTAGAGGTCAGAGAGGCCAGTGAAGCATTGATTGTTAGTTTGTTTGTTTGGTGCGGGGGGGGGTTGGTGTTGGGGGGGACGTACCTCCTGTGAGGCAGCGCCGGGCCATCTCCCAGATGATCAGGCCGTAGCTGTAGATGTCGGCCATGATGTAGGCCTGGAAGTGGTTCTTGTTGAGGGTCTCCTCCAGCACCTCAGGGGCCATGTACCTGCGAGTCCCCACCCGGGTGCTCAGGGGGACGTCCACCTCGTTGGTGTCACTGGAGAAAACAACACTGTTTTATTATTATATTGTATCTGTTGTCCTTGTTATAATCTAAATAAACCAGACTTGACGATCCTCCACTGGCTGCTAGTAGTAGTGACACACAATACAAGATATTCAAACAAATCTTGAAATCAACTGAAAGTGCTCTGAAAACAAAACAAACATACAAAAAACAAAACAAAAACCCCATAGAAACAAACAAACAATCATACAAAAAAACATACACACAAACAAACAAACAAACAAGACAAGCGGGACAAAGCAGGATGTAACGTTGCCATGCCAACGCGTGAGAGCAGCGCACCTGTTGAACTTGACGGCCAGACCCAGGTCTGCGATGCAACAGGTTCCGTTCTTCTTCATCAGGATGTTCTTGCTCTTCAGGTCCCGGTGGGCGATGGCGGGCTTGCCCTGCGTGCCGTAGATCTCCGTGTGGAGGTGGCAGAGGCCGCAGGCGGCAGAGTAGGCCAGCCGCAGCAGGCCCTGCGTGTCCAGGGTGGCGAACTTCAGGTAGTCGTACAGTGAGCCATTCTCGTGGTAGTCTGTGATGAGGAAGAGCTGGGTGAAGGCACCGGTGCCCTTAATGTCCGCCGCAATGAAGCCTGGAGAGTAAAAGAGAGTTTTTTATTATTATTGTTATATTATTGTTATTACTATTGTTGTATACTGTTGTCATGTTAACCTCTGGGCTCAGACATTTGTCAACACATTTGTCAGTTGAATAACCACAATAAATAAATATCAATCAGTTGGTGCCCTCAGATGTACACAGTAGGGAGAAATCAGAGACTACAACTCCATCAAAGACTACAACTCCATCAGAGAATACAACTCCATCAAAGACTACAACTCCATCAGAGACTACAACTCCATCAAAGACTACAACTCCATCAGAGACTACAACTCCATCAGAGACTACAACTCCATCAGAGACTACAACTCCATCAGAGACTACAACTCCATCAAAACTACCAGCCAATCGAAACTCTCTTCACTTTAAACACATTCAGATCCATTTTATTTTTTCATTCAAGTAATTTAGCAGACGTTTTTTTCCCAAAGCGACTTACAATAAGTACATTTGTCTAAGTCTCAGTGAGTGAATCAACTACAGTGAGAGTCATCATAAGTAAAACCTTCCAGAAGAACAAGTGTCATCGGCAGTCAGTGCTGGAGAAAGGAAGAAACTTTATTCCCATCATAACAGACCCCAACCCAACCCTAACCCCAGGTGTGTGGTGGGAGAGTGTTACAGGGTGTTGTCATACAAGCCTAACCCTAACTCTAACCCTAACCCCAGGTGTGTGGTGGGAGAGTGTTACTGGGTGTTGTCATACAAGCCTAACCCTAACCCCAGGTGTGTGGTGGGAGAGTGTTACTGGGTGTTGTCATACAAGCCTAACCCTAACCCTAACCCCAGGTGTGTGGTGGGAGAGTGTTACTGGGTGTTGTCATACAAGCCTAACCCTAACCCTAACCCCAAGTGTGTGGTGGGAGAGTGTTACTGGGTGTTGTCATACAAGCCTAACCCTAACCCCAGGTGTGTGGTGGGAGAGTGTTACTGGGTGTTGTCATACAAGCCTAACCCTAACCCTAACCCCAGGTGTGTGGTGGGAGAGTGTTACTGGGTGTTGTCATACAAGCCTAACCCTAACCCTAACCCTAACCCCAGGTGTGTGGTGGGAGAGTGTTACTGGGTGTTGTCATACAAGCCTAACCCTAACCCTAACCCCAGGTGTGTGGTGGGAGAGTGTTACTGGGTGTTGTCATACAAGCCTAACCCTAACCCTAACCCCAAGTGTGTGGTGGGAGAGTGTTACTGGGTGTTGTCATACAAGCCTAACCCTAACCCCAGGTGTGTGGTGGGAGAGTGTTACTGGGTGTTGTCATACAAGCCTAACCCTAACCCTAACCCCAGGTGTGTGGTGGGAGAGTGTTACTGGGTGTTGTCATACAAGCCTAACCCTAACCCTAACCCCAAGTGTGTGGTGGGAGAGTGTTACTGGGTGTTGTCATACAAGCCTAACCCTAACCCTAACCCCAGGTGTGTGGTGGGAGAGTGTTACTGGGTGTTGTCATACAAGCCTAACCCTAACCCTAACCCCAGGTGTGTGGTGGGAGAGTGTTACTGGGTGTTGTCATACAAGCCTAACCCTAACCCTAACCCTAACCCCAGGTGTGTGGTGGGAGAGTGTTACTGGGTGTTGTCATACAAGCCTAACCCTAACCCTAACCCCAGGTGTGTGGTGGGAGAGTGTTACTGGGTGTTGTCATACAAGCCTAACCCTAACCCTAACCCCAAGTGTGTGGTGGGAGAGTGTTACTGGGTGTTGTCATACAAGCCTAACCCTAACCCCAGGTGTGTGGTGGGAGAGTGTTACTGGGTGTTGTCATACAAGCCTAACCCTAACCCTAACCCCAGGTGTGTGGTGGGAGAGTGTTACTGGGTGTTGTCATACAAGCCTAACCCTAACCCTAACCCCAAGTGTGTGGTGGGAGAGTGTTACTGGGTGTTGTCATACAAGCCTAACCCTAACCCTAACCCCAGGTGTGTGGTGGGAGAGTGTTACTGGGTGTTGTCATACAAGCCTAACCCTAACCCTAACCCCAGGTGTGTGGTGGGAGAGTGTTACTGGGTGTTGTCATACAAGCCTAACCCTAACCCTAACCCCAGGTGTGTGGTGGGAGAGTGTTACTGGGTGTTGTCATACAAGCCTAACCCTAACCCTAACCCCAGGTGTGTGGTGGGAGAGTGTTACTGGGTGTTGTCATACAAGCCTAACCCTAACCCTAACCCCAGGTGTGTGGTGGGAGAGTGTTACTGGGTGTTGTCATACAAGCCTAACCCTAACCCTAACCCCAGGTGTGTGGTGGGAGAGTGTTACTGGGTGTTGTCATACCCAGTATGTTCTCGTGTCTCATCAGGACGGTTTGGTAGATCTCCGTCTCTCTGAACCAGCTGGCCTCCTCGCGGGTGAAGAACACCTTGACGGCCACCTTCTCGCCCCGCCAGCGGCCCAGCCACACCTCGCCGTAGCGGCCCTTACCGATCTGACGCACCATCTGGATCTGCTTGGCGATGGTGCGCTGCACCTGCAGGGAACACGGGAGGAGGACACCCTGAGCAGCAGTTTAAAACGTGTGTTTTTAAATAAGTTTTTAGGGCGTTTCTGCTTTATTGGGGTAGAGACAGTAGAGGTTGACAGGAAGGATGGGAGAGAGAGAGTCAAATCAGGAACCTTGTTGTTATGTTGTATGTGTGTTATGTGATGTGGTGTGGTGTGTGTGTTGTGTGATGTGTGTGTTATGTTATGTGATGTGTGTTATGTTATGTGGTGTATGTGTTATGTTATATGATGTGGTGTGTGTGTGTTATATGATGTGGTGTGTGTGTGTGTGTGTTATGTTATGTGGTGTGTGTGTGTGTGTGTTATGTTATGTGGTGTGTGTGTTATATGGTGTGTGTTATGTTATGTACTGTGGTGTGGTGTGTGTGTTATGTGGTGTGTGTGTTATATGATGTAGTGTGGTGTGTGTGTTATGTTATGTGGTGTGTGTTATGTTATGTGATGTGGTGTGTGTTGTTATGTTATGTGTGTGTTATGTTATGTGGTGTGTGTGTGTGTTATGTGGTGTGTGTGTTATGTTATGTGGTGTGTGTGTTATGTTATGTGGTGTGTGTGTGTGTTATGTGGTGTGTGTGTGTGTTATGTGGTGTGTGTGTGTGTTATGTTATGTGGTGTGTGTGTTATGTGGTGTGTGTGTGTTATGTTATGTGGTGTGTGTGTGTTATGTTATGTGGTGTGTGTGTGTTATGTTATGTTATGTGACATTGCATTAGGTTTCTACACCACTCAGCGCCCCACAGCTGCAGACAGACGACTAATAACATCACTACATGCTGAAGCTGAAGACACACAAGAGGGGAATTATACAAGCCAACCACATCACATCCACACACACACACACACACTCTGAGGGGCAACGTGGAAAGCACAAAATGCACACACACAACACACACACACTAATGCTTTTCCACCCAGGTCACATGGTTAAAGACCCCTCCCTGTGCAGTAGCAGCGTCCTACCAGCAGAGGGAGCCCTGAGCCACTGCCGGAGCTCTGGGACTGGTTGATGAGGTCTTTGAGGGACTCTCCCACCGGGATGAAGGCCTCGTCCTGTTCCAGGTCCCTGTGGTAGCGCTGCCTCTCCGCCTGCCACTTATACCTGACAACAAACACACACCCATCAGTGGCAGGACACCTGACACTACAGACATCTGACACTACAGACATCTGACACTACAGAAACCTGACACTACAGACACTACAGACATCTGACACTACAGAAACCTGACACTACAGACACCTGACACTACAGACACCTGACAGTACAGACATCTGACAGTACAGACATCCGACACCTGACAGTACAGACATCTGACACTACAGAAACCTGACACTACAGACACCTGACACTACAGACACCTGACACTACAGACACCTGACACTACAGACATCTGACACTACAGACACCACACAATACAGACACCTGACACCTGACAGTACACCCACTGTAATTACAGTTCAGTAAATAAACTGAAACTTTGGTTTTTCCCCCCTAAAACAAAAAGGCAGGTCCATGAACACATACAACATACGGTTCCCTCCCTAAGTATTGGGACTAAAGCATTTTTTACTCATCAAACTATGGATGACGAGATTCACATATTAAGATTATATATACATTTGGAATGGGGATTCTAATCTTGTCTCTTTGAAATTACTCCTTGGCAGAAGTCACCTGTAATAGCAGACAACCGTGATGCAGATGAGAGTGGTGCAGCAGACTGTCATGGATATGAGGAAGGCCAGCCAGTGGGCGCTGGCGAAGTAGGAACCTAGAAGAAGAAAACAATGAACCCCCCATGAATAAATAAATAAATAAATAACATTCTCACCCGAACCACATAAAACCTCAAACATATCGGCATAACAACACCATAACCGCTGGGACACATCCGTAAGGACCGAGGAAACACTGATGATGAGAGTGATGTGGTGGAGCTGCTCCTCACCAGGGTCCACAGGGGGTGGCAGCGTGGGCTGGAGGTCCCGGTTACAGAAGTCTGACTGGCAGCATTCGATGGTCCTCCTCGTCTGAGCCCTGGGTGAATCCTGAAAAATCAAGTTCAGAAACTTTTGTCGTTTGTTATGGTTGATCAATTCAACAGGGATTATACAAAACACCATAATATGAACAATATGCATATAATGTAGATGTACAGACATACACATACATACACACATATACATATATATATATATATATATATATATATATATATATACACACTGTATGTATATATATATATATATATATATATATATATATATATACACACTGTATGTATATATATATATATATATATATATATATATATATATATATATATATATATACACACTGTATGTATATACACATACATACACACACACACACACACACACACACACACACACACACACACACACATATACAGTGGGGGAAATAATTATTTGATCCCCTGCTGATTTTGTTAGTTTGCCCGATTACAAAGAAATGAGCGATCTATAATTTTTATGGTACTTTTATTTTAACAAATAGAGACAGAATATCAACAAAGAAGTCCAGAAAAAACACATTATATAAAGTTATAAATTCATTTGCATTTGATCGAAGGAAATAAGTATTTGATCCCCTACAAACCAGCAAGAATTCTGGCTCATACAGACCGGTTATATGCCCATGAGGCACACAGATTAGTCCTGTCACTTTAGGAAAAGTACTCCTAATCTCTGCTTGTTATGGGTATAAAAGACACCTGTCAATAGAATCAATCTCTTCCATTCCAACCTCTCCACCACCATGGGCAAGACCAAAGAACATTCAAAGGACATCAGGGTAAGAGTTGTAGACCTGCACAAGGCTGGAATGGGCTACAAGACCATCAGCAAAAAGCTTGGTGAGAAGGAGACAACTGTTGGTGCAATTATTAGAAAATGGAAGAAATACAAAATAACCATCAATCGCCCTCGGCCTGGAGCTCCATGCAAGATCTTGCCTCGTGGGGTAAGGATGATCATGAGAAGGGTGAGGGATCAGCCCAGAACTACACAGGAGGAGCTTGGTAATGATCTCAAGGCAGCTGGGACCACAGTCACCAAGAAAACCATTGGTAACACACTACACCATAACGGATTGAAATCCTGCAGTGCCCGCAAGGTCCCCCTGCTCAAGAAGGCACATGTACAGGCCCATCTGAAGTTTGCCAATGAACACCTAAATGATTCAGAGAAGGCTTGGGAGAAGGTGATGTGGTCAGATGAGACCAAAATTGAACTCTTTGGCATAAATTCGACTCTTCGTGTTTGGAGGGAGAGAAATGCTGAATGCTACAATCCCAAGAACACCATCCCCACCATCAAACACGGAGGTGGAAACATTATGCTTTGGGGTTGTTTCTCTGCTAAGGGTACAGGACGACTTCACCGCATTGAGGGGCCAATGGACGGGGCCATGTACCATAAGATCTTGGACGAGAACCTCCTTCCCTCAGCCAGAGCACTGAGGATGGGTCGTGGATGGGTCTTCCAGCATGACAATGACCCAAAACATACAGCCAAGGCAACAAAGGAGTGGCTCAAGAAGAAGCACACTAAGGTCATGGAGTGGCCTAGCTAGTCTCCAGACCTTAATCCTATAGAAAATTTGTGGACGGAGCTGAAGCCTCGAGTTGCCAAGCAAAAGCCTTGAAACCTTCAGGATTTGGAGAGGATCTGTAAAGAGGAGTGGACCAAAATCCCTCCTGAGATGTGTGCAAACCTGGTGACCAACTATAAGAAACGTCTGACTTCTGTGCTTGCTAGCAAGGGTTTCTCCATCAAGTACTAAGTCATGTTTTGCTTGGGGATCAAATACTTATTTCCTTCGATCAAATGCAAATGAATTTATAACTTTATATAATGTGTTTTTTCTGGACTTCTTTGTTGATATTCTGTCTATTTGTTAAAATAAAAGTACCATAAAAATTATAGACCGCTCATTTCTTTGTAATCGGGCAAACTAACAAAATCAGCAGGGGATCAAATAATTATTTCCCCCACTGTATATATACACACACACACTATGTATATACACATACATACACACACATATATATACACACTGTATGTATATACACATACATACACACTGACACAGACACACACGTGTATATATATAAAATGTAGATATAGTTGACATCCATGACATCCGCTACATCATATTTTTGGCCTTTCCTCCTCCCTGCTTGCTGTAAACCAACTCAGAACTGCTTACCTTGCATTGGAAATGTGAGCCTTCATACTTCATGCAGCCGGAGGTGAGAATGGCCTCACCGTGTTCATCCTCCTCGATGATAGCAAAACACTGGCCGTTCGTCCTGCAACACACACACACACACACACACACACACAAGTTACACATCAAGTGTGGGGGTAACCCAGGAGCATCTCATGTCCTCAGCGGCGGTTGGTCACTCACTCGCAGGTGTTGTTCTTGGCGTCCTCGGGGCAGTGGCCCGAGCAGTAGCAGCTCAGGAAGCGGGCGGCGTCCTCTGGAGCCAACGTGGAGTCGTCACCGGGCGCCTTGGACCCGTGCTTGTGTCCTGTGCCATGGAGCATGTGGTCTGGATTCTGACCAGCTGGATGGAGGGAGAGAGGGAGAGAGAGAGAGAGGGAGGGAGAGACAAATGGTTATATTTCACCATGAAAGTAAAAATGTCAACATTCATCATTCCGTCCCTTCACTTGGATGATACTGTTTTCCCTGGCAGAAATACACCTCTACGTGTCTGTCCTGCACATTCTGAAAGAAACACACTTATGGTTGACTTCCATATCGGTGCATATACAATTGTGGTCAGAAGTTTACATACACATGGGAAAGTCTAAGGAGCTCAGCACGGATCTGAAAAAGCGCATCATTGACTTGAACAAGTCAGGAAAGTCACTTGGAGCCATTTCAAAGCAGCTACAGGTCCCAAGATCAACTGTGCAAACAATTGTTTGTAAGTATAAAATGCATGGCACAGTTGTGTCACTGCCACAATCAGGAAGAAAACGCAAGCTATCATCTGCTGCTGAGAGAAAATTGGTCAGGATGGTCAAGAGTCAACCAAGAACCACCAAAAAGCAGGTCTGCCATGAATTAGAAGCTGCTGGAACACAGGTGTCAGTGTCCACAGTCACGCGTGTTTTACATCGCCATGGGCTGAGAGGCTGCCGTGCAAGAAGGAAGCCGTTGCTCCAGAAGCGGCACCTTAAGGCTTGACTGAAGTTTGCTGCTGATCACATGGACAAAGAAAAGGCCTTCTGGAGGAAAGTTTCAGATGAAACAAAAATTGAGCTATTTGGCCACAATGACCAGAAATATGTTTGGAAGGGAGAAGGTGAGGCCTTTCACCCCAAGAACACCATACCTACCGTCAAGCATGGTGGTGGTAGTATTATGCTCTGGGCCTGTTTTGCTGCCAGTGGAACTGGTGCTTTACAGAAAGTAAATGGAATAATGAAGAAGGAGGATTACCTCCAAATTCTTCAGGAAAACCTAAAATTATCAGCCAGAAGGTTGGGTCTTGGACGTAGTTGGGTGTTCCAACAGGACAATGACCCCAAACACACATCAAACGTGGTAAAGGAATGGCTAAATCAGGCTTGAATTAAGGTCTTAGAATGGCCTTCACAAAGTCCTGACTTAAACCCCATCGAGAACATGTGGAGTGTGCTGAAGAAACAAGTCTGTGTCAGAAAGCCAACGAATTTAGTTGAACTGCACCGATTCTGTCAAGAGGAGTGGTCAAAGATTCAACCAGAAGCTTGCCAGAAGCTTGTGGATGGCTACCAAAAGCGTCTAATTGAGGTGAAAATGGCCAAGGGACATTTAACCAAATATTAGCATTGCTGTATGTATATTTTTGACCCAGCAGATTTTGTCACATTTTCAGAAGACCCATAATAAATTCATAAAAGAACCAAACTTCATGAATGTTTTTTGTGACAAAGAAGTATGTGCTCCAATCAATCCATCACAGAAAAATTAAAGTTGTAGAAATGATTGGAAACTCAAGAGTGCCATGACATACATGTTCTTTACAAGTGTATGTAAACTTCTGACCACAACTGTACATAACATGCATAAGTCTAATCTCACCACCAAGAAGAGGTTTATATGTTAATCCTGTTACCCAGCAACATCCTATGAGGTGTGTAGTAAGCTGCCGTAATGTATAAATCAGTAAATACACTGTTATTGCATGAGGATTGTTTTCATGCGAGATGCTCTGGCCCTCTATTAGAGCCCATCTGAGAGCAGTCTGGTCATGATTGGCTTCTGTGATGAGGCTGATCCATATAAGGCCGGGGAGCTATTTATATCCTGCAGTTCCAGTCAGAGTCAGGGTTAGTCAGGCGTCACATGACTGGATCAGCTGCATTAGCTGCCAACCACTGTTCCCCCCAACACTAACACTGTTCCCCAAAACTGTTCCCCCCCAACACCAACACTGTTCCCCCCAAAACTAACACTGTTCCCCCCAACACCAACACTGTTCCCCCCAAAACTAACACTGTTCCCCCCAACAGTGTTCCCCCCAAAACTAACAGTGTTACCCCCAACACTAACACTGTTCCCCCCAACACTAACACTGTTCCCCCCAACACCTACACTGTTCCCCCCAAAACTAACACTGTTCCCTCCAACTCCGTTCCCACAACACTGTTCCCCCCCAACACCAACACTGTTCCCCCAAAACTAACACTGTTCCTCCCCAATACTAACACTGTTCCCCCAACACTAACACTGTTCCCCCCAACACTAACACTTTTCCCCCCCAACACCAGTACTGTTCCCCCCAACACCAACACTGTTCCCCCCTAACACTAACACTGTTCCCCTAACACTAACACTGTTCCCCCTAACACTGTTCCCCCCAACACTAACTCTGTTCCCCCAACACTGTTCCCCCCAACACTAACACTGTTCCCCCAACACTAAAACTGTTCCCCCAACACTGTTCCCCCCAACACTAACACTGTTCCCCCCAACACTAACACTGTTCCCCCCAACACTGTTCTCCCAACACTATTCCCCCCCAACACTGTTCCCCAACAGTAACACTGTTCCCCTAACACTGTTCCCCTAACACTGTTCCCCCAACACTATTCCCCCCAACACTAACACTGTTCCCCTAACACTGTTCCCCCAACAGGTCACGAGAGGTCAAGACAGACGCCTATTCACCAATTTCCCAGATTCCTTCAGATCCTTTTAGCACTGTTGTGAATCTGATCACAATTACATATAAAAGAAACTCAAAACAAAAGTTTGGTAATGCCAGGCTTTGTTCGGAGGACAATCTGATATTCATGAAAAGTCAATATTCACTGGTTCTTGATCATTTCAAGGTTTTTGCAAATGTTGAGCGCTTCAGTCAGTAAAAGGTTGTTGAAGTGGCTGCAGGCCCAGGGGCTGTACTCATCATCAACAACAGCACAGAATCCTAATCCTAACCCTAACCCAGGGGATTAGAATCCAGGAAAAAACTTTAACAACTCAATGAGATCCCAGTTGTTTGTTATGGTGTTCTTTCTTTCTTTCCAGATCCCCCTTTCTCCACCTGACCACCACCTCCTCCTCCTCCTCCTCCTTCTCCACCTGACCACCACCTCCTCCTCCTCCCCCTACCTCCTCCTCCACCTGACCACCACCTCCTCCTCCCCCTACCTCCTCCTCCACCTGACCACCACCTCCTCCACCTCCTTCCCCTACCTCCTCCTCCACCTGACCACCTCCTCCTTCCCCTACCACCTCCTCCTGTTCCACCTGACCTCCTCCTCCTTCCCCTACCAGCTCCTCCTGCTCCACCTGACCACCACCACCTCCTCCTCCTCCACCTGTCCACCACCTCTTCCTCCTTCTCTTACCACCTCCACCTCCTCCTACCTCTGCTCCTTTCCACTTTCCTTGTTATTCTACCTCTCGCACTCTTTGTTCACTATACTTTTTCCCTTCCAAGTTTCTCTCCCTCCCCCACTCCCTCTCTCCCTCCCCCACTCCCAGGAGAGTGGACCTGGCCTACGGTCTCCGAGCACAAAGCACAAAGTGAGGTCTGTGTGTGTCTGCGGGTACTTCCTCCAGAGCATGACGTGACGAGCCTCTCCCGTTCAGACATGTCTGTAAAAGGCCAATCAGCAGCAAACCTGCACTTTGAGCCTTTGAGGCATCTCAGCAGCAGCACAGGCCTTTGAGGCTCTCAGCAGCAGCACAGGCTTTTGAGGCCGTTCCCCTTCTCCCTTGGCTGTGTGTCCCCGCCTCCGCATTCCTTCCTGTCTTCTGTTGTTGTTTTTGTTTTCATTTCACTTCACAACTGAGGGCCTCGGTGGTTCTGGACTCATGCAGCTCTGTGTGATTCTATTGGTAAAGGACCATTAAAGGGAGGGCAGAAAGATAAAAGACATTCTGTCGCTTGAGTGATCTTTGCAGTTGCGGCACGTAAACGGAGAATGACCGGCTTGCTAGCGTCAGCTAACAGTAAACTATTTAGGCTACTACTTTTTCTGACGCTTTATATTTACATACTATTTCAGCTTATCATAGAATCTCTCTTTGTCAGTATCCATATGCTGAACGTCACAACTAGGTTGGTTTTGCAGCTAACTGAAAGCCAAGGATTTTGGGTATTGAAATAAAAACAACCCGAATAGTCACAGAAAAATACAAAATAAAAACATAAAAAGGGCTGTCTTATCACCTCAACAACTAGAGACATGTAGAAGGCCCTTTTTGGAGGGTTTATATCGGTAATATACAATCTAGCAATTGACTCCAACTCGAAAATAAAATCACGGTAGTTCTCATTAATGTGTCAACAGGGAGGGCATATATCACTACGAACAGAGAGGCGGGGTGAGAGACAGCTCATAGCCGTATCGCTATAGCAGGGCTTCCCGGGGCACAGAACAAACACTACTCTGTTGTACAAACAAGGGTGCCAGGGCTATCTGTGCCATAACCGGCGGCAACACCCTGAAAAAATAAAGAGCTAATGGAAGCAGAGCAGTTATCCAGCGAGATAGCAGGCCCGACCTCAGAAGCTGTGAACCACACGCTTTGAAGTTGGCCCCCTATCAGCCGAGGGGGAAAGAACAGAGATTATAGGACTCCAGAGTTCCAACCAAGCACTTGGACCAACACTCTCCTGGGGGTGGGAATAGACTCAAAGTCTCCGTCATACGCGCTTGCAGACACACACACACACACACACACACACACACACACACACACAGTGTGTCACAAGTCTCTCTCACACACGCATGTACACACACGCAGAGTAAGTTTCTCTCTCCACACACACACAAAGCTGAAAAGGAGGCAGATAGTCTAGACCCCTTGCCATTGATATCACACACAGGAGATTTAATCTGAATAATATCTGAAATTGTTCCGCTAATAAACTAGCCTTAAGTGGTGGCATGGCCGTGGGCCCAGTGGGGGCAGGCTGGTGTCCCCTGGCGGGGGCAGGCTGGTGTCCCCTGGCGGGGGCAGGCTGGTGTCCCCTGGTGGGGGCAGGCTGGTGTCCCCTGGCGGGGGCAGGCTGGTATTGGGAGGCAGACTGGAACTGGATCAAACAGGCCGGGCCCCAAATAGAAACCAGAGAGCTACGGGTAGTAGATCGCACCCTCTCTCTTTCTCTCTCTCTCCCACTCTTTCTCCTCCTCCTCCTCCTCCTCTCCCCGCTGCCTCACTCTCCCCCGGGGAGCTGTGCTTGGTCTCAACCCAGAGGCTTTAGTCATGTTTGAGTGATGGGGAAGAGATTCAAGGAGGTTACTGTGAGCTTTGATGAGATGATGAAAGTCTCTTTGATAGTCATGAGAAAGCACATTAAAATCGTACACATTTTTACTGCAGTCACTCGGGGCTCAATGGCCTTCAGAAGGACATCAAGCCCCACAGAGCCTCAAGGCCTTTTGTCTCCATTTGGCCCGTGCTGCTAGTGAAGACACCGAGCACCTCTCCCTCCCTCCCTCCCTCCCTCCCCCAAAAAAAAAAAAAAAACTAGGAGGGCTGCGATTGGCTAGGGGCCATGATTGATGAGGAGCAGCGGCTGTCAGTGGGAGCTTCTGCTCTCTGCTCTCTGCTCTCTGCCTCTGCTCTCTGCCTCCACATGTGTGCTTAATTCTGCCGCCAGTCACGGTGGAGACTGAGGTCTGGCAGAGAACCCCTGGTAATGAGCCTCTCCATCCCCAGTCAGCCACATGATGCAGCTCTTAAAGGGCCAGCGCGCTGCGCACTAACAAGCCCCTCCATCTATAGGCAATGGAATGCAGAGGGGCTCTTAAAGGGCCAGCAGCACCTCTACAGCAGGCCACTGCAGTGTTATGTTTCTAACAGTGTTGTGGTGTGACTGGTTGTGTTTCTAACAGTGTTGTGGTGTGACTGGTTTTGCTATGACTGGTTGTGTTTCTAACAGTGTTGTGTTATGACTGGTTTTGCTATGACTGGTTGTGTTTCTAATAGTGTTGTGTTATGACTGGTTGTGTTTCTAACAGTGTTGTGTTATGACTGGTTTTGCTATGACTGGTTGTGTTTCTAACAGTGCACCACAGTGGGGGTGAGTCATTTGAAAGCCGTCTTCTCTGAAAATCTCAGGCAAGACAGAGAGATCAGTTCACAGGAACACCGACACCGCTGAGACTATCAATGTCACCTTACTCTCTATCCTTGTGGATGAATCTGGACTGGGGGGTGAAAGCTGCCTGAAATAACAGCTCTCCAGGTGGGTGAGTCGGCAAGAAGCGAAGGGTATTAACTGACAATTATAGAAAAGTCTAACAGCGTGAGACACTGACCTGCCCACTCCGACGTCTCGGTTTCAGCTCCATCATCACTTCCAGTGGTATTTATACTTCTGTGATGATGACAATGGAAGAGCGAGAGATGCTGTCACCAAACCCCCCCATCGCAGAACACCGGGAGCATTACTGCCACCGTGCAACCAAAGCACATCAACACAAACCCAGGACATTCTGTACATATTAAATCAAAGGTTTTTGTGGTGGACATTTTATTATTTCAAACCAAGGCCGAGAGTAAAGGACCAAACAACCTCTGTTGTGTTATTGGAGAACTTCCTGAGAAGTTTATTCAACAACCCTGTTTCCCCAGAAACCATCGAGCACCTTTAAAAAGGTGTTTAACAAGTTGCTACAAACTCATTAAACCTTCTCACACACGGAAAACAACAGCAAATAAAGGCCTAGACCTATAAAACAAGTGCCTTTTCCCCTGGATGAGACAGAAGTGGAATTCTAATTGGTTTGTTGACACCTTTGCTAAAAAGAAGCAAAACTGAAAAGAGCATTCATAAGATGACATAGCAGGCCTTCTATACCCCCTTATACAACCACCCTGGCCCCTTATACCCCCTTATACAACCACCCTGGCCCCTTATACAACCACCCTGGCCCCTTATACAACCACCCTGGCCCCTTATACCCCCTTATACAACCACCCTGGCCCCTTATACCCCCTTATACAACCACCCTGGCCCCTTATACCCCCTTATACAACCACCCTGGCCCCTTATACAACCACCCTGGCCCCTTATACCCCCTTATACAACCACCCTGGCCCCTTATACCCCCTTATACAACCACCCTGGCCCCTTATACAACCACCCTGGCCCCTTATACCCCCTTATACAACCACCCTGGCCCCTTATACCCCCTTATACAACCACCCTGGCCCCTTATACAACCACCCTGGCCCCTTATACAACCACCCTGGCCCCTTATACCCCCTTATACAACCACCCTGGCCCCTTATACCCCCTTATACAACCACCCTGGCCCCTTATACAACCACCCTGGCCCCTTATACAACCACCCTGGCCCCTTATACAACCACCCAGGCCCCCTCTTACCCGACAGGCACATCTGACCTGCCCTCTCTGCCCAGGACTCCCCCACTGTCCCACCAGGACCCTCCCCCGACTGTCCCACCAGGACCCTCTCCCCATTCTCCCACCAGGACCCCCTCTCTCTCCCCCACTTGGACCCCTCTACTCTCCCACCTGCTGGACCCCCACTCTCCCACCAGGACCCCCCACCCCCCTCTCTCTCTCCCACCAGGACCCCCCCCCCCGGGCCCCCCCACTCTCTCCCACCAGGAGCCCCCCCCCCACTCTCTCCCACCAGGACCCCCCACAGGTGTCAGCTTGTGCAGTGCAAGAAGAAATAAGCAGGTAGAGAAAGAAAACAAACCTTTTGGGACGGGATTGAATTATTTCCGGAGAACAATGAATGTTTGGAGTGTTTTCTAGCCTGTAACGACTCTGACAGCTATACAGGAAATGGTTAATGTGCAACAGGGAACTCAGAGCGCCAACAATCAGTTCAACAGCTTCCTGTAGTGAGGGGGGGGGGGGGGGCGTGGGGGGTTCTCCGGCAGGTCAGGGCCGTCGGTGACTGAAGCGTTTTGAGAGAAGAAGGCCTGGCTGTGAATATAGTCTATACAGTACAGACACACTACTCCTCACAGTACAGACACAGTACAGACACACTACTCCTCACAGTACAGACACACTACTCCTCACAGTACACACTACTCCTCACAGTACAGACACACTACTCCTCACAGTACAGACACAGTACAGACACTACTCCTCACAGTACAGACACACTACTCCTCACAGTACAGACACAGTACTCCTCACAGTACAGACACACTACTCCTCACAGTACAGACACACTACTCCTCACAGTACAGACACACTACTCCTCACAGTACAGACACAGTACAGACA
Organism: Argentina silus; assembly: GCF_951799395.1. Taxonomy (NCBI): domain Eukaryota; kingdom Metazoa; phylum Chordata; class Actinopteri; order Argentiniformes; family Argentinidae; genus Argentina; species Argentina silus. The sequence continues at coordinate 54,056,870 of NC_139653.1, read as the reverse complement.
CACTACTCCTCACAATACAGACACAGTACAGACACACTACTCCTCACGGTACAGACACAGTACAGACACAGGGGAGAATCACCAACATAGGGTTAGATAACTATGGGTCATAACTTCACACCCCAGCCTCGGGGCTTCAGCCTGAATCAATCACTGTCCTTGAACACTTCGACCAGCCTCACCCTGCTCTTATCTGCATGGTTGCGTGTGTGTGTCTGAGCGTGTGTGTGTCTGTGCGTGTGCTCAAAGGCTCTGCTTGCAGAGAGCAAACAGCCCCTCTCATTGGCTGGTTAAAGGTGACCTTTTACAAGCAGAGAGAGCTGCGTCTTTATGGGCACTGGGTGACTCATTCTCAAGGCCCAGGAGAGGCACAGTAGGAGCAGGCGGGACAGGGAGGCCTGTTTACTAGGCCCTCTGTAGCACATAAGGCTCCATATCCCCCACAGCATCAGACATGGCTGTGCAAACATAAACACATACACATGCAATAACCGGTATTATACATACATACATATATACACACACACACACACACACACATATATATATATATATATATATATACATATATATGTGTATGTATGTATGTATATATATATATGTATATATCTCCAGTGTGATATGCTCTCGCTGCAGTGTAAGTGGCTGGGCTGAATGTCATATGCTATCCCAGTACTCCAGGCCTGTGTGGATCATGTCACAGAACAGACTCCAGTGCAGCAGCAGAAGCGCAGCGGGCTGTGGAGGAGCCGTACCACGGGACCGTCACATGACAGGGAACACGGTCTAATCTCATTTAGGGCCGAATCCATTCTGCTGCAGCATCCATTTCCTGCCGTGGCGGGGGACGTGTCACAGACGCCGTGACGAGGCGCCACTCCAGGGTCTGGATCTCCATACGCAGTGACACCACGCTGCCGCCGCGTCAGCCTATCAGGACCCCACAGTGGCTTGTTGGTATTGTTTTAATAGGTGGGCCTATCCCCCGGCCATGCCTCTCAAAAGGCCCTGCTTTATCAGCTAATTCACTCTAATCACGACCATTACAATGGCTTAAGATAACGATCTCTTCACATGCAGGGTGGGTCACGTGAGGGGGCGGGGCGGGGGGGGGGGTCAGTTAAACAAGGGCAGATCTCTCTGTATGCTAATGATACTCAACAGCAGTAATTGTGCTTCTACCTTTAACATACATTGACAGGCATGTGTTCTAACAGTTATACTGACGGTCTTGATGTCCCTTTTGTAACAGGAGATGAAACTGAATAGCACGGTAGGCACCCGGGTTAAGCTGTTATAGTTCAATCACTGATAATCACACCAACTAGAACAATGAGCAAACTTTAAAAATAATTAGAGATTGTAAAAATAAAAAATGGAGATTGTTGTAAATGTGGAATCCCTGAAAAAAAACAACAACCAAACAAGCAGGATTGCCAATCAGTTACCCTCAAATAAAGAGCCTTAGGCCTAACTGCTATAACACTTTACCTTAAGTGGTTTGTGTTATTACATATATGGAATAAGGAGTTCCACTAGTGTAAGACAAACCATTAAACTCTGTGGTCACAAACCACTACTCAGGCATAGGGGAAACCTACTGTGAAGTATGACCCCCTGAACCCTAACTCTAGATTAAGGGCAATTCCACAGTAACAGAATGACCCTGTGACTTCACTTTCAAACATATGCGAAACAAAAACTCTTGATAGCAAAGTTTAACAAACCATACAACTCTGCTCAAGGACCACTTACACGTTTTTCCAACTGAAAAAAAACAACACATTTACAAGAGCTGTGCAGCTTCAGAGTTCGGTAATGGAATGACCCTAAAATCTCCATTTTTTATTTTTATTTTTATGTAATCAGGTTCTCTCTAAACTCTGCCATCATGTGATACCTTGAGTTTGAAAATATCTCCTTTGGCTGTTGAGAGACAGTAAGTGAATTGGATTTATCCGGTAACAGAACAACTAAATGGATCATTACAAACACACGGGTCATACCAACACACGGGTCATACAAACACAGTTTGCCACAACAGACAGGCCAGGAGGTGTTACCTTCAGCTGCGAGGGCCAGTACGATGCAGACTGACACGGTGGCCGTGTAGAAAGACAGGCCCATCATCCTGACGAAGGCGGCACTGCAACTTCCACAGACTTGACTGGACCGCTGTGGGTGGGAGAGGCCTGGTGGTCTCTGAGGGTGGGTCTAGTCCTGTCTCTTCCTGTTTCAGCAGCCCTGGGGAGGTGAACACTTCCCCAATGGGAGACCAGGACCAGGTGGACGTGTCTGGGGCAGGGAGAGGTGAGGGCTGGGGGCTGGATGGGTGTGATGGCACAAAATAAATCTCAGATCTTCCTTCTCACAGGGTACCTCGGTCCACAACCCTGGAAATAAGAGAACAGAAAAAGGATGATGAGAACTTAATCAATAATTAAACAAAGTTGAAACAAAAACGCATCAACAGCCTGTTTTCCCCTTGCATGTACCCCTGCAGAGAGGGGGGAACCATCACACCTCCATGTTGTGATGGAGTTTTGAGAGGGCAGTCGGCATGACAACCATTGTCTTTGTGAGTCATCGGCTGTGTATTATCAGACCTGCTGAGCTGGTCAGCAGAACTCGGGAGCAAACGTTCCCGACTGTGGAGGACAGAGAGGACAAAGGAGATGGGACATCACTGCTCCTCTCGAACAGCAACGAAGAAGCAACACAAACATGAGGATGACACACTCCAAAGACTTCCCAGTAGTCCTTTTGTTAACCCTAACCCAGTGCCCCCAGCCACACAAAAGCAAACCAACAGAGCCCATCTTATCCAATCTAAAGACAGGTGTTTGCACCCGAACAATATTATTCAGCATCCTTCCCACTGATCATATCAGATGCTGCCAACAAACACAGCAAATGAAAAGCTTTGACAGTGGGTAGGATGTGGTAGAAGACTCTTCTAAAAAGGTGCATTTTCTAACTTCTTACTGACAATTGTCCTCTAACATTTCAATATATGATTCCACCATGACCATGGGTTGTGGTATCACATGAATGACCCTGGAGGGAGGGGGGGGGGGTGCAGACAAGACTAAATTAGAGGCCTTTAAGACTGTGACCCCACTGACTCCTAACCTTACACTCTTGTAATCAAAGGATGACAATGTGAAGCGGGGCAAGGAGAAGCTCTCCCTCTTTCTCTCTCTCTCTCACTTTAACAACTAATGCAAACACGGGGTGACCGACACCCTCGGATGAGAAACCCCAAAGAAGGCGAAGCCGCACCCCAGAAGAACCACTCTTCCCTTTTTTGTTCTCCTCCTATTATTGTGTGTGCGCTGTCCATCTTTGCCCTCTTGTTTTTCGCGGGCCTGACCCCGCGACCCCTGTCAGGCTGGCGCTACTCTTGAATGGCTAAACATGGACAAATTAGTTGTTGAAGGATGTTCCGCAATTACCCACGTTGGCTCGGTCCAGCGTCACTAACGAGATGTGTCTGTTCCCTCGTAGGCCTGCGCGTCTCGCTGCAATTAGTGGGGCCGATCCGAGGGGGGGGGGGCAAATTAGTGGCGGAGCGGGCCGGTGTCTGTCACTTTTGATTTGCCCGAGGGGGACAAAGAGCCCCGACCTGTGCTCCACTTTTCACACATCCCTGACTGGGTAACGAGGGAACAAAGACGGCCTCCTCAAGGCTGGGGGGCAAGACAGCCAGCCAGGCACCTTTAAAGAGGGAGAGCAGCAGGACTGTGCGTGTGTGTGTGTGTGAGTATGAGAGAGAGACGGAGGGAGAGAGAGAGAGACGGAGGGAGAGAGAGAGACGGAGGGAGAGAGAGGGAAAGAGAGGGAGAGAGAGAGAGAGGAGGGAGAGAGAGTATTTCGAACGAACTGTTGCTTTCGTTTTTTTTTTTTTTTTTTTTTTTTTTTACTCAGAGTAAGAATTTTGCATCATTTAACATAACATAATTGAATATAATATAACAATTTAATATAACATCATTTCCATGGGTACTGCATACTTGTGCATACCGATGCAAGCCAAAGTCAGTTTAAGGGAACAGCAATTGTTTATTATAAGCACTCTCCCTTCCATTACAATAACAGTGGGTTGTGGAGATAATATACAACGTGTCAGGCCCCATCAGGCAGAGGCAAGACGGAGCATGCAGGGGAAACAGCTTGTTGTTAGCCCCCAAGCCAGGAAGCCGCCCCGATCACCCTGACACACACACTTCCCTTCTTAAACAAGAAGATCAGGGGCATACACAACGTCAGCTTCATGACTGACTTGGAGACACACAACGTCTTCTTGGGTTGAAGGATCCATATATATATATCCATATATGTATACCAACAATGTTCCTTCAGACAGCATCAGGATGTATGATGATATGGTTCATTGTGGATGAGCTCAGGGAACATGACTGATGTAATGAACAGTCTGGTGAAAGGAAGAGACATGTTTTCATTAGAACATGGTTGACGGGACGCTCGGGGGCGTAGCACACTAAGGCGCATACAATATCATCGCAAGGTCCCTGGTTCGATTCTGGCCATTGACATATCCTGCATGTCATCCCTCCTCTCTCTCTACCATCCTTCCTGTCAATCTCTACTATCTCTATCCCAGTAAAGCAGAAATGTCCTAAAAATATATAAAAATATAAAAGAACATGGTTGACTGGTTTAACTTACATGGTTTAGCATGACCCTGCACTCTCACTTTGAGTTTCAAGCACTTTTACAGACTAAGTCTAGAGAACAATATCACCACATGCTCCAAATATCACCATATGCGATAATATCGAATGTCAGCCCAAGAACCTGAGAATCAAACTGACAAAGTGCTCCAAAGCTCATAATGTTGATAAAAAGAGAGTGCGATGGGGCTTGAGGGCTGCAGTGACGGTCCCCCTCCTCTCCTCTACGGCCGGTCCCCTCCTCTCCTCTAGGGCCGGTCTCCTCCTCTCCTCTCCTCTAGGGCCGGTCCCCTCCTCTCCTCTAGGGCCGGTCCCTCTCCTCTCCTCTAGGGCCGGTCCCCTCCTCTCCTCTAGGGCCGGTCTCCTCCTCTCCTCTGGGGCCGGTCCCCTCCCCTCCTCTCCTCTAGGGCCGGTCCCCCTCCTCTCCTCTCCTCTCGGGCCGGTCCCCTCCTCTCCTCTGGGGCCGGTCCCCCTCCTCTCCTCTAGGGCCGGTCCCTCTCCTCTCCTCTAGGGCCGGTCCCCTCCTCTCCTCTAGGGCCGGTCTCCTCCTCTCCTCTGGGGCCGGTCCCCTCCCCTCCTCTCCTCTAGGGCCGGTCCCCCTCCTCTCCTCTCCTCTAGGGCCGGTCCCCCTCCTCTCCTCTGGGGCCGGTCCCCTCCTCTCCTCTGGGGCCGGTCCCCCTCCTCTCCTCTCGGGCCGGTCCCCCTCCTCTCCTCTAGGGCCGGTCCCCCTCCTCTCCTCTAGGGCCGGTCCCCCTCCTCTCCTCTCCTCTCCTCTCCTCTCCTCTCCTCTCCTCTAGGGCCGGTCCCCTCCTCTCCTCTCCTCTACGGCTGGTCCCCCTCCTCTCCTCTAGGGCCGGTCTCCTCCTCTCCTCTCCTCTAGGGCCGGTCCCCTCCTCTCCTCTCCTCTAGGGCCGGTCTCCTCCTCTCCTCTAGGGCCGGTCTCCTCCTCTCCTCTCCTCTCCTCTCGGGCCGGTCTCCTCCTCTCCTCTCCTCTCCTCTAGGGCCGGTCCCCTCCTCTCCTCTCCTCTAGGGCCGGTCCCCTCCTCTCCTCTCCTCTCCTCTCCTCTCCTCTCCTCTAGGGCCGGTCCCCTCCCCTCCCCTCCTCTCCTCTCCTCTCCTCTCCTCTCCTCTCCTCTCCTCTCCTCTAGGGCCGGTCCTCTCCTCTCCTCTCCTCTCCTCTCGGGCCGGTCCCTCTCCTCTCCTCTCGGGCCGGTCCCCTCCTCTCCTCTCCTCTAGGGCCGGTCTCCTCCTCTCCTCTAGGGCCAGTCCCTCTCCTCTCCTCTCCTCTAGGGCCGGTCCCTCTCCTCTCCTCTCCTCTCGGGCCGGTCCCATCCTCTCCTCTCCTCTAGGGCCGGTCCCCTCCTCTCCTCTCCTCTAGGGCAGGTCCCTCTCCTCATCTCTCCTCTCCTCTAGGGCTGGTCCCTCTCCTCATCTCTCCTCTCCTCTCGGGCCGGTCCCTCTCCCCTCCTCTCGGGCCGGTCTCCTCCTCTCCTCTAGGGCCGGTCTCCTCCTCTCCTCTCCTCTCCTCTCGGGCCGGTCTCCTCCTCTCCTCTCCTCTAGGGCCGGTCCCCTCCTCTCCTCTCCTCTAGGGCCGGTCCCCTCCTCTCCTCTCCTCTCCTCTCCTCTCCTCTAGGGCCGGTCCCCTCCCCTCCCCTCCCCTCCTCTCCTCTCCTCTCCTCTCCTCTCCTCTCCTCTCCTCTCCTCTCCTCTAGGGCCGGTCCTCTCCTCTCCTCTCCTCTCCTCTCGGGCCGGTCCCTCTCCTCTCCTCTCGGGCCGGTCCCCTCCTCTCCTCTCCTCTAGGGCCGGTCTCCTCCTCTCCTCTAGGGCCGGTCCCTCTCCTCTCCTCTCCTCTAGGGCCGGTCCCTCTCCTCTCCTCTCCTCTCGGGCCGGTCCCATCCTCTCCTCTCCTCTAGGGCCGGTCCCCTCCTCTCCTCTCCTCTAGGGCAGGTCCCTCTCCTCATCTCTCCTCTCCTCTAGGGCTGGTCCCTCTCCTCATCTCTCCTCCCCTCCTCTCGGGCCGGTCCTCTCCTCTCCTCTAGGGCCGGTCCCCCTCCTCTCCTCTAGGGCCGGTCCCCCTCCTCTCCTCTAGGGCCGGTCCCCCTCCTCTCCTCTTCTCTAGGGCCGGTCCCCCTCCTCTCCTCTGGGGCCGGTCCCCTCCTCTCCTCTAGGGCCGGTCCCCTCCTCTCCTCTAGGGCTGGTCCTCTCCCCTTCTCTAGGGCCGGTCCCCCTCCTCTCCTCTAGGGCCGGTCCCCCTCCTCTCCTCTAGGGCCGGTCCCCTCCTCTCCTCTTCTCTAGGGCCGGTCCCCCTCCTCTCCTCTGGGGCCGGTCCCCTCCTCTCCTCTGGGGCCGGTCCCCCTCCTCTCCTCTGGGGCCGGTCCCCCTCCTCTCCTCTGGGGCCGGTCCTCTCCTCTCCTCTAGGGCCGGTCCTCTCCTCTCCTCTGGGGCCGGTCCCCCTCCTCTCCTCTACGGCCGGTCCCCCTCCTCTCCTCTGGGGCCGGTCCCCCTCCTCTCCTCTGGGGCCGGTCCTCTCCTCTCCTCTGGGGCCGGTCCACCTCCTCTCCTCTACGGCCGGTCCCCCTCCTCTCCTCTGGGGCCGGTCCCCCTCCTCTCCTCTGGGGCCGGTCCACCTCCTCTCCTCTACGGCCGGTCCCCCTCCTCTCCTCTGGGGCCGGTCCCCCTCCTCTCCTCTCCTCTGGGGCCGGTCCCCTCCTCTCCTCTGGGGCCGGTCCCCCTCCTCTCCTCTACGGCCGGTCCTCTCCTCTAGGGCCGGTCCTCTCCTCTCCTCTAGGGCCGGTCCCCCCCTCTCCTCTAGGGCCGGTCCCCCTCCTCTCCTCTGGGGCCGGTCCCCTCCTCTCCTCTACGGCCGGTCTCCTCCTCTCCTCTCCTCTCCTCTAGGGCCGGTCCCTCTCCCCTCCTCTCCTCTGGGGCCGGTCCCCTCCTCTCCTCTACGGCCGGTCTCCTCCTCTCCTCTCCTCTCCTCTAGGGCCGGTCCCCTCCTCTCCTCTAGGGCCGGTCCCCCTCCTCTCCTCTAGGGCCGGTCCTCTCCCCTTCTCTAGGGCCGGTCCCCCTCCTCTCCTCTAGGGCTGGTCCTCTCCTCTCCTCTGGGGCCGGTCCCCCTCCTCTCCTCTAGGGCTGGTCCTCTCCCCTTCTCTAGGGCCGGTCACATCCTCTAGGGCTGCGGTGTCGGGTAGCCGTCCCAGCACCACCTCTCTGTGCTCAGGCAGAACTCTGCAAGGTCGTGTTGGGGCTTGTCAGAGACACAGCCGGCAGTAGAAAAAACAAATCCCTTCTCGTCTGGGAGCACTTGAGGCTGACTGGATAGACGGTGGCGAAGAGGAGGACGACCAACACAGCAGCGCACACCTCTGGAGGCCCAAACATGGAGGCCCATCCCCTAACCTCCGATAAGGCATGCCAGGTAATGCAACTCGTCATCTAATATCAAGAGGTTAGGGTTAGGGTACAGGTTTTAAGAATGAATTTTAACCCCTTTGATTAGTGCCTGGGTCTCCTATAAAAGGTTTCTCTGGGTCATGAGTCAGTCCCCAAAAGGCCTCCAAAACATGGTCTTGTTTCATCTAAACATACACCTACCCTGAGGTGAATTCATTGCCCATCACCCAGAACAACATATGGTCTGCACCAAGTCGATGAAGCTGTGTGTTCCGCTCTGATAAAGTTAGTCATGCCTTCCCGCTGCGTCTGGGAAGGGTTTGACTCTGTAATTGATTCTGTCAAATAAAAGCCTCAATATTTGACTGCCAAAACTCTTGAACGTCTCTCCTTCTGGACCCCAACAGAGGTGGGCGGTAATGAAACTGCACAGGTAGTTAGGAGGATTACATCACCGTCTCCGAGCATTTTGGGAAGGCAGCCCTGTGTTCACTCCCTCCTCTCAAGATGGAGGGATGAAAGGGGGCATTGTCATGGGAGACTGTGGTGCCACCTGTGTAGGATAATCACCCTTATAGCAAACCACTGATGCGCAGCTATCCCTCTGGGGAAGGAATTCTGGGTCGCACCACTCAATGGACTGTGAGAAATTCAATGGGCTGGAAATCCAAGAGTGGCCACATCTAGGAAAAGACTCTTAAAAGAGGTCTTTAAATCCCATCGGCAGACAGAGGTGAACTGATAAGAGTCAAATCACTCCATTTGGTCAGAGACAACAGTGATAGAAATGATAAGGATATTGTCAATGTCTTAACAGGACACATGTTGCCATGACTGGAAGCAAAACATCTAGAAACCCAGGGGGAAATCGCTGCAAACTGTTCAATGGTAGGGCCATGTTCCTGGATGAGTGACTGATCTTGGTACCTGACCCGGTTGAAGGGAATAGATTCAAACTAACATTTGACACGGGAATTGTTCCCTTTCGTCCCAGGATATATATCCAGCCTTGAACCCAGATCTTGTTTAGAAACAACAGACATTGGCAATAAAAGCTGTGTAAAATGACCCTGGTGCTGGACCTGGAGTTCGCTCCTCCGTGCTGGGGGTCGCAGACATCAATAATCTACCCCTAATGCCTCTCCACTTCCTTCTCAAGATGGCTGCAGAGAAGACCAGACGTCAATAACCAAGCTTAATGCCTCTGCATTTCCCTTTCAGGACAGCTACAGAACTAAATAAAGACAAAGCTGCTTGATTGACTTCATGCAGTTATATTACCAAAAGGACTAATAACAGGGGATCTTCCAGTGGAAATGGTGCAGCCCTCTAGAAAGCCTGGAGTAAATGAGGGCCTTGTGAATGAAGAGTGTAGAGACAAGGGGCCTGTAAATGAGCAGAATGAGGCACTAACAACTCTCATTCTCTCACAGCCCTGGACACAGCTCCTCACTGCAGCCCTGGACACAGCTCCTCACTGCAGCCCTGGACACAGCTCCTCACTGCAGCCCTGCTGCTGCCTCTCATTCTCTCACAGCCCTGGACACAGCTCCTCACTGCAGCCCTGGACACAGCTCCTCACTGCAGCCCTGGACACAGCTCCTCACTGCAGCCCTGCTGCTGCCTCTCATTCTCTCACAGCCCTGGACACAGCTCCTCACTGCAGCCCTGGACACAGCTCCTCACTGCAGCCCTGGACACAGCTCCTCACTGCAGCCCTGCTGCTGCCTCTCATTCTCTCACAGCCCTGGACACAGCTCCTCACTGCAGCCCTGGACACAGCTCCTCACTGCAGCCCTGGACACAGCTCCTCACTGCAGCCCTGGACACAGCTCCTCACTGCAGCCCTGGACACAGCTCCTCACTGCAGCCCTGGACACAGCTCCTCACTGCAGCCCTGCTGCTGCCTCTCATTCTCTCACAGCCCTGGACACAGCTCCTCACTGCAGCCCTGGACACAGCTCCTCACTGCAGCCCTGGACACAGCTCCTCACTGCAGCCCTGGACACAGCTCCTCACTGCAGCCCTGCTGCTGCCTCTCATTCTCTCACAGCCCTGGACACAGCTCCTCACTGCAGCCCTGGACACAGCTCCTCACTGCAGCCCTGGACACAGCTCCTCACTGCAGCCCTGCTGCTGCCTCTCATTCTCTCACAGCCCTGGACACAGCTCCTCACTGCAGCCCTGGACACAGCTCCTCACTGCAGCCCTGGACACAGCTCCTCACTGCAGCCCTGGACACAGCTCCTCACTGCAGCCCTGGACACAGCTCCTCACTGCAGCCCTGGACACAGCTCCTCACTGCAGCCCTGCTGCTGCCTCTCATTCTCTCACAGCCCTGGACACAGCTCCTCACTGCAGCCCTGGACACAGCTCCTCACTGCAGCCCTGCTGCTGCCTCTCATTCTCTCACAGCCCTGGACACAGCTCCTCACTGCAGCCCTGCTGCTGCCTCTCATTCTCTCACAGCCCTGGACACAGCTCCTCACTGCAGCCCTGGACACAGCTCCTCACTGCAGCCCTGGACACAGCTCCTCACTGCAGCCCTGGACACAGCTCCTCACTGCAGCCCTGGACACAGCTCCTCACTGCAGCCCTGGACACAGCTCCTCACTGCAGCCCTGGACACAGCTCCTCACTGCAGCCCTGGACACAGCTCCTCACTGCAGCCCTGCTGCTGCCTCTCATTCTCTCACAGCCCTGGACACAGCTCCTCACTGCAGCCCTGCTGCTGCCTCTCAAGTGAACAGTGTGGCATATCATCTGTCTCCTCCCTCCCTCCCCCTGCCTTGGCCCTGATCCCCCCCCCCCCCCCTCTCTCTCTCTCTCTCTGCCTTGGCCCGGATCCCTGGTCCCCCCCCCCCCTCTCTCTCTCCCTGGTCCCTCCTGGGGCCCCTCCTTGCAGGCAGCCCTCTCAGCGTCGGCGCCCTGCCCGACATGCCTTTCAAGGCCTGCTAGACTGCAGGGCAGACTTTCTGGCTCCACTGCCATTGTTTGCTTGGCTGCTTTGCGCCTCATCCCGGGATTAGCATAAGAATACCCAGCCACACTGAGCAGCGGCCTCCAACCCACTCTTCTTCTTCTCCTTCTCCTCTCTGAACCACATCACTCCTGCATCTCCTTTTTAAAAACTGGCAGATCGTTGCAGACAACTTGCGAGTTCTGTGTTGTTGGGCCATTTGCTCGTGTGAGTGGGGGGAGAGACGGGGGTGCAGCTAGGATACCACAGCATTAAGTCCTGTTAGCATTTGTGAAGATGTTTACACCATCAACCTGAGCCAGCTAAAAAGATTGTATAACAATCAGTAAAGCACACGGACTGTTTGAACATAAGCAAGGCTAAATGTCTGAAGGTGTGATTTATCAGACAATATCGCACAGTAAAAGGTAGCACTTCCACAAACCTATGCGTCATTAAGCACACACACAGCTACCATAAACATGACGAATCATTAACATTCATGACATCAGGGAGCAGCACTGCAGAGGCTATAGAAAACACCAGTCAAATGGATAAGAAGTTCAACACATGGAGACTTTAGGTTATTGTGCTGTTTACAGTATAGCACACAGAGGAACAGCAGGAACAGCATGGCCCACAGAGGAACAGCATGGCCCACAGAGGAACAGCATGGCCCACAGAGGAACAGCAGGAACAGCATGGCCCACAGAGGAACAGCAGGAACAGCATGGCCCACAGAGGAACAGCATGGCCCACAGAGGAACAGCATGGCGCACAGAGGAACAGCAGGAACAGCATGGCCTACAGAGGAACAGCAGGAACAGCATGGCCCACAGAGGAACAGCATGGCCCACAGAGGAACAGCATGGCCCACAGAGGAACAGCAGGAACAGCATGGCCCACAGAGGAACAGCATGGCCCACAGAGGAACAGCATGGCCCACAGAGGAACAGCAGGAACAGCATGGCCCACAGAGGAACAGCAGGAACAGCATGGCCCACAGAGGAACAGCATGGCCCACAGAGGAACAGCATGGCGCACAGAGGAACAGCAGGAACAGCATGGCCTACAGAGGAACAGCAGGAACAGCATGGCCCACAGAGGAACAGCATGGCCCACAGAGGAACAGCATGGCGCACAGAGGAACAGCAGGAACAGCATGGCCCACAGAGGAACAGCATGGCCCACAGAGGAACAGCAGGAACAGCATGGCCCACAGAGGAACAGCATGGCCCACAGAGGCCTGCTCAGTGAACTGGCCTCTAAAGACAACATCAAGGTGCCCCCCCACACCACACAAATCAAGAAATGTAGGCTAATTTCCTATGACACTTCCAGGTGAAGGCATGGAGTCCTCTTTAGAGAGAGGTTTCTGAACAGAGCCAATGTTCCTCTGTGGCCAGGCCACCCAGGATCTGAAGCTATCCTCCAGTCAGACAGTCACTGCAAGCCACGGCTAATGCAGTCTCTAATAAGGCATGCTTATCACACACACACACACACTTTCCAGGGTAGTTTATTTTCAAAGGCATATTTTCACATGATTTCAGATTTGTCTATGATCTTGATAATACCTGCTGAAGTCTACTGCCCCCTCCCCCCACCCGCCCTTGTTGAAATAGAGGCCTCCTTCACGAAAGGCAAAGGTTCTAACTCGGCCTGCCAATCCAGAACCACTCTGTTCTTTAAATATTGTTTTTCCTTTGACACAGGGCAAGGTGCCCACCATCGCTCCTCAGATTTCCTGGAGCGCTCAGAGGAGCTGAAGACTTTCTGCCTGTTTATTTTCCATTACCTGCTCATACACATTCCACTGGCTGGGGGAGGGGGAGGGTGTTGATAAGAGCTGAGGGAGGGGGGGGGTAGATTCTACCAGACTCTGGTCTAATTGCACTCTAATAGGGCTGAACAGTTTGGTATACTAAAGACGCATCTATCACCCAAGACTCCCCAATAAACCCCCCACACGTAGCCTCCACTGTGACTGCCAGCGCTGACATCTGCCATGTGTTTTCCTGCAGTACGCCCCCTCCTTTTTGACTCCTGCATCTAGAACTCTGCTGCAAATCTGCTGACACAAAGCAGAACAATGGAGCAGGGCCAAAGCCCAAAACCCAGTGAGAGAGAATGGAATCCCGGCAGAAAAACCCCCCCCTCTAGAGATGAAGGGCCAGGGCTAGGGTTAGCCCAGCACACAGAAGGGCTAGGGTTAGGACTAGGGTTAGGTAACCTGCCAGGACCTCGTAGACACTACTCCGTCAACAAGCCAGGAGTCAGAGTTCCTTCTGGAATGTTCGGTCCGGCGGGAGAGCAAGCTTCCCTCAAAACAAGCCTCGCTGCACCCCTGTCAGCACTCCACCTCTCCCTCTGTCCTTTAAGACCCGCAACAAGCCTCCATTTGGAGATGGTTGATATACGTGACGAGGAAGGGGAAAAGTTGGACACAAAAGCAGTACAGTTACACACAGATGTGGAGAAGCAACAACACTGGGAGAAGTCACCGACTTGCCTACGTCTTGTTTTAAAAGCCAGGACGTGAATATACACTGGGTCCAACATCCTCCAAACATATGGTAGCAATTTGCTCCTCTAGACTCCCTGACTCTGTTTGAAGGTCTGCCGGCGAGTGCGTAAACTCAGACGGTCTCGGTGTGTTTTTTTTCTCTCAAACAAAAACAAAAGACTTAATGCAACGCAGCCTATCAGTCCATTATAATCACATCTCTTATACTTCTAAAACGGCAAGCTCTGATGGGGTGTCTGTGTCAACAACAATCTCAACAAAATCTCAGCAGAAACGGCACGCAAAAGAAAAAACAAACAAAAAAAAACAAACATTCCAGCCTTTTCCCACGACGGGCGTGACACTCCACCCAGAGCCCAGATGTGTAAACCTCCAGGAGCATACGTGCAATCAACCCTCTTCCTGCTCCCATTCCTCTGGTTATTAATCACACCAGCAGACAGCTCCAATGACCCAATCCGTGCCTGCAATTAAGAGCCAGGAAACCACCTGATTGGCCAGCTCTGTCTGCTGTCAGAGGTCAAGGTTTAATCTTTTCAGAGGAGGGCGGGGGAAGGGGTAATCAGGTTTAGGGGTAATCAGGTTTAGGGGTAATCACTGGGGCCCTCTGCAAATAAACTAACATTTGTTTGTGTAACTCTACAGGGGCCTTGAGGAGGCCAAACAGAGATGCATTCACCAGCCAAGCATGTGACCACAACACATCTAACACTGTACGAGGCTGGACATGTACCATCATGTACCAATCCACAACAGGCAGCAGCCCTGTGAGTCTCTATGTAACCAGCAGAGCAGCATTACCTCACTGGGGGATCCATGGTGCAGGAGCATGTTGAGGAAGTGAAGGCTGAGCAGGGTTGGGGCTGGGGGTCATAGAGATCCATATGGAAGGGCACAGAAGAGATGCTGGAGGTAGCAGTCAAGCATGACACCATGGAGACCTGAGCAGGAGAGAAAGTTAGACTCAGGTTAGTCACACAAGGCAGAGTAGACTTTACTGCACTTTCGACTTAACCCACCAGCTGCCAAAGAGTTCCAGAACTCTCACCACCCAGAGTCCAAGTGTTCTATGAGGTGTTTACCTAGCAACAACACTCTGATTGGCTACAAAATGAAGCATCATCATTGATGCATTTTTGGTGAATAAAGTCACCCGTGGCATTTAATGACAATTTGGGCGACTTTATTAAATTTTAGGAATTGTTGCCCCCTAAGTCCCTGTTAACTTTGGACAGTTGTTACACATTTGTTGAACATTCCTGGGTGTTTTTCGCTGTGATACTGGCATTACATTTTATTTACAGTGATATTAAAAAGGTCTTAAAAAGTATTGAAAAATGTGTGGAACGCAACCTAAGTCTGTGTGTCTTCCTGTATTTTAATTAAATCAATATTTTACCACCAGCATTTTGTAGTTTATTTTGAAGTATTGGTCTTGAGGGTATTTTATAACATGATACATTTTGATGCATCTTTGCCCATCTCTGTGCACAAACGCACGCACGCACGCACGCACGCACGCACGCACGCACGCACGCGGTTGATGAGGCTGAAGCAGATGCTGCCAGAGCGGAGCAGAGGCATCAGATGACGGGACGGGAGCAGACTGGCCCCGGCGTGAGCAGCCCGGGGAACGCAGCGCACAACCTCCACTGAGGGCTGGAGAGGGATTACAGCCCCACAACGCCTCACTGTAGAAGGCAGAGCCTAGTTAGGGCTGGAGCCTAGTTAGGGCTGGAGAGGGATTAGGGCTGGAGAGGGATTAGGGCTGGAGAGGGATTAGGGCTGGAGCCTAGTTAGGGCTGGAGAGGGATTAGGGCTGGAGCCTAGTTAGGGCTGGAGAGGGATTAGGGCTGGAGCCTAGTTAGGGCTGGAGAGGGATTAGGGCTGGAGCGGGATTAGGGATGGAGCCTAGTTAGGGCTGGAGAGGGATTAGGGCTAGAGCCTAGTTAGGGCTGGTTAGGTCTGGAGCTATTCACCAACACAGCCTGGGCTATTCCTCCACAGGGGAGAGCTTCTTCAGACTCGTTTGAAGGCCGCTGAGCCAAGTCACGAACCCCCTCGTAAAGGACGGAACTGCAGCAGGAATTCCTACCACTAATGTAGCTATTTCACTGTTAAATAAAATAAATAGCTATGTTAGTGAGTGGTCAGTTATCTGACAAAAGATGAATAATTAACATGCGATGCACACACACAGAGACACACACACACAATTTATGGAGAGTGAGTGAAAAACAGCGGAGGGAGATCAGCGCCACCTCTGCCTCTGGTCTCCGAGTGTCTCCACACCAGGCCAAGGTCACGCAAGGGTGCAGCCGATAATTGGCAACTAACCGCGCGGGCTATTTATAAACCCTGAGAGCACGCAGGAACACACTCTGAGGCTGGAGCTCTGTCTCTGGGCAGCGGCATGGCCCCAGGGAGAGTTATTTTGAGTAAAAGCAACAATGCAGATAAATGCAGGACGCATTAAAGAGAGAGAAAGTAAATCATGTAATCTAGTGTATATATACCATTTAGCTGACGCTTTTATCCAAAGCAACTTACATTACAGTGAGTGTATACATTTTTCAGTATAGATGGTCCCAGCAGGAATTGAACCCACAACCTAAGCGTCGGTAACACCATGCTCTACCAGCTGAGCCACAGAGGACCGCAGTGTGGACCTGTGGGCTCTCATTAACACAGGCAAATAATCACATACTGTGACCCGGTCAACAGAGAGGTTGGTGCCGATCAATGTTCAGTGTCTGCTTTGAGGGCCCCGGGCTCCTTGCGTTCTATAGACACCAATCTCTCTCTGCAACACGTTTGTGAGGTGTGAAACATTTCTCTCCTAAGGTAACAGGAAAGTTGTAGAACCTGTCCTTACATAACTGAGGACAATAAAAGGTATGCCAGATATGAGAGGACAACACCGGAAAGACCAAAAAATTAGAACAACAACAACAACAAAAAACAAAACAAAAAGGAAAAAGAAAAAAGAAAAAAAACAAAACGTAAATAGCCGAAAGAAAAACACAAAGGAGCGATACTGGGCTGTGTGACGAAGGCCCGAGAAGGAGGAGGAAGTGGAAGTGAAGCATTTGGAGATTCCATCGCTGAAGTTAATCCCGTGGGCTTCAGTGAACCCAGCAGAGTGGCACGAGAGCAGAGGGAGATGTGTGGAGGCTCGCAGGAGCGACTAATGCCATCAAAGTGAACAATCAGCCATAGCTAATTGAAATTAAAGACCATAAAAGGGAGGGAGAGGGGCTTCGTTCACAGGGCCGCTCTGTGTGGGAATGTGTACGGGCCTTGTGCAAGCCTCACAGACGGGCCTGCCCTACACAAGCCTCACAGACGGGCCTGCCCTACACAAGCCTCACAGACGGGCCTGCCCTACACAAGCCTCACAGACGGGCCTGCCCTACACAAGCCTCACAGACGGGCCTGCCCTACACAAGCCTCACAGACGGGCCTGCCCTACACAAGCCTCACAGACGGGCCTGCCCTACACAAGCCTCACAGACGGGCCTGCCCTACACAAGCCTCACAGACGGGCCTGCCCTACACACGCCTTTCCTCTCCTCTCTGAGCAACTTTCATTTCAGCCGCTGTGCCTATAGCTGACAACCGTCCAAAATATTAAAGCTGCTGTCTGTGGGCGGAAACTGACTGTCCCCAACACTTTGTTTACAACATGAAGCTTGGCGCTGTGGCTTGGTAACGGTAACCAGGTAGGTTTTTGTTGAGTGGCGAGCCTTCGTTCAGAGGGGAAAATCACAGTGTGGTTTTACAGCATCACTTGTTGTTTACACACCTCCTCTCAGACTGCGTAACGGTTCTGAACCGGAATGGTGGGTCGGACAGTTTGCAGGCTGTGGATGGTGCTTTTAATGGATGGCACACAGACTTTGGGTGCTTAACTCGTTCAGTGCCACGGGCTACTTTATTCACCAAAAATGTGTGTAAAAATAAAAAGAATGGGGAGGATATACGCAGTAAAAGTAAATGGGCATCAACACATCATTGATAGTTCTGAGGAAGCTAGCTTGCTAGTGGATTATTGGAAGAGAAATTGATTTTGAAAGACGTCTGTATGCATTTTCATAAACGGCCGGTGTCAGATGTTTTTTTTTCGGATTAGACTTGACAGCGATAAACAAAGGTTAGGTTACGTTTAGGCTTACGTAGTAGTAGTAGTTCATAGCTTAGCAATTAAAGACTTATGGAAATGTAACCTTTTTCAAGAAAGGACAGGAGAGAATTATGAGAAAGGAGGATTTATATATTCTTTCCATTTAGGCAACTAGCCTTCTTCAAAAGTGGAAATACTTTGAGGCCCAGTTCAACAAGCTTGTGAATGGAATTACACAACACTACAGGGTAGTTACCTGGACAAGTCTGTCAGGATTAGGACTGGATAGACTTAAAGGGTTAGCTTTCTAAACAGTTCCTAATGGTTGTAATGACTGTTTAATCTGTAGTGGTCAGGGAATGAAAAATAAATATTTCATTTACAAACGCTGTTTTGGTCCGGAAAAGTGCTTTCTAAGTGCTTTCTTTTCAAACCCAGTGTCCTACGCAACACTTTGTTTGCATATGAACATGTTGTTACTGCCAGGGGGGGTTCTAGGGGAGGGGCCAGGGGGGTTATAGGGGAGGAGACTTTCTGAGAGGATTTTCAGCTTTCTGTCTCTGGTGGCTGCCTCTTGGAATTGTGCGCGCAGTAGTGGCAGATTTCCAACAGACACCATGCTCCTTTAAGTTAATCAAGAATTTTGAGTCATTGAGTAAGATACCAGGATTAATCACATGGTCTGTGTGAGGTTGCCTGGATGGACCACAGAGATGCAGTTGTTCCTCATGGGGAGGGGTTGGAATGGCCGTCCCTAGAGAGCTCAGAGATGCAGTTGTTCCTTATGGGGAGGGGTTGGAATGGCCCGTCCCTAGAGAGCTCAGAGATGCAGTTGTTCCTTATGGGGAGGGGTTGGAATGGCCCGTCCCTAGAGAGCTCAGAGATGCAGTTGTTCCTTATGGGGAGGGGTTGGAATGGCCCGTCCCTAGAGAGCTCAGAGATGCAGTTGTTCCTTATGGGGAGGGGTTGGAATGGCCGTCCCTAGAGAGCTCAGAGATGCAGTTGTTCCTTATGGGGAGGGGTTGGAATGGCCCGTCCCTAGAGAGCTCAGAGATGCAGTTGTTCCTTATGGGGAGGGGTTGGAATGGCCCGTCCCTAGAGAGCTCAGAGATGCAGTTGTTCCTTATGGGGAGGGGTTGGAATGGCCCGTCCCTAGAGAGCTCAGAGATGCAGTTGTTCCTTATGGGGAGGGGTTGGAATGGCCCGTCCCTAGAGAGCTCAGAGATGCAGTTGTTCCTTATGGGGAGGGGTTGGAATGGCCCGTCCCTAGAGAGCTCAGAGATGCAGTTGTTCCTTATGGGGAGGGGTTGGAATGGCCGTCCCTAGAGAGCTCAGAGATGCAGTTGTTCCTTATGGGGAGGGGTTGGAATGGCCCGTCCCTAGAGAGCTCAGAGATGCAGTTGTTCCTTATGGGGAGGGGTTGGAATGGCCCGTCCCTAGAGAGCTCAGAGATGCAGTTGTTCCTTATGGGGAGGGGTTGGAATGGCCCGTCCCTAGAGAGCTCAGAGATGCAGTTGTTCCTTATGGGGAGGGGTTGGAATGGCCCGTCCCTAGAGAGCTCAGAGATGCAGTTGTTCCTTATGGGGAGGGGTTGGAATGGCCCGTCCCTAGAGAGCTCAGAGATGCAGTTGTTCCTTATGGGGAGGGGTTGGAATGGCCCGTCCCTAGAGAGCTCAGAGATGCAGTTGTTCCTTATGGGGAGGGGTTGGAATGGCCCGTCCCTAGAGAGCTCAGAGATGCAGTTGTTCCTTATGGGGAGGGGTTGGAATGGCCCGTCCCTAGAGAGCTCAGAGGCACATTGGGTTAGTAGTGAACTCAGAGTACGAGCAGACTAAGAGTGCCAACACCTGAAAAAAAACAGGTAAACCTCTAAGTCTAAAAATAGTTAACCATGAGGGAGATTAGGAACAAGGGCCTAGGAAATGCAGTTTTAATTAGTTAAAAATGCAATTTAGTCTAGAGGGTTAGGCTAAATCTGTGTTGGGGAAACCGCCCCGTTCTCCAGACTCATCATCTGCAGTGTCTGAGATTAGGTCTATATGAGTTGTTTTATTTGCATATAGGCCTAGAGAAAATGCACAGGATCATGGAAGATTAAAATTGCATGTCACAAAAGAACGGTCTAATCCAGGTGGGAAACAGCCTAGACAACTGTATTAGGGGTTCAATGACAGAGGTCAAGAGGTCAACAAAGGGCTCAGAGACATTCGACTTCAGAGGGGTGACTGCAAAAGGATTACCCAGAGAGGAAATGAAACTCCTGCAAGACAAAAAAAATGATGCGCTTTCATTATGATCCCAACTTTTGTATCTGGGTAATCTGTCCTGTGTGTGTGTGTGTGTGTGTGTGTGTAGTATGGCCACAACTGAAAAAAGAAAGCAAAACATAGCCTAGCCTAAAATGCACGTGTATTCTTAGCCATTGGTCTAAGGCTACTTGAGGCAACAACAAAGAGAGACCTTCAGCTTCTTTCCCATCCCGTCTGTTCCAGCATCTGAACCTTCTAAGAATGCTCTCCTTTTAGCTGCTTTCCACATTTAGAAAACAGACAAGACAGCTTTCTCTCAGAGGCAATCGGCCATCACATGACAATGCTTGTTTTCATAAAATCACATGGCCACAAATAATCACATTTTCTAGGTTCACAAAAAGGGTGGGATTTCCCCAAATAAAACTATGCAAACAAACTCCGGCCTTTTCCACTTTCTCCATTAAAGGATACAAATCTTTCAATTACCATCCATACAACCTCCATCCATACAACCTCCATCCCTCCCTCTGTTCACATTAGCGGGAGCTCCTCTAAATTATTCACTTGGATGGCTCTGTGTATTTAAAGCTGGATCAATACCATTACAGGACAACTGCAGGCTGAATGGTAAACATGGAGGCCGAAGAAACAAGACAGACACAGACTGTGTTGCCTTATCCTGATTGACCAGAACCCCCCACAAGTCTAACCAATGGTTAGAAATGAGTTAGAGACATAAGCCAGCCTAAACATTTCATCAAACAAAGTTTAATGCTCACAGATGCATAGAAGTAATGTTTGAAGTCTAGAAAACCGGTGTGTAGGCCATTTGCAAAGGACTCTTTGATCAGTGTCCAAATCATTTACATTACTGCAGAGACTATATGATATGTACAATGGCGGATTGTCACAATCATACTGAAACCAAACATTAATTTAGGGATTGTAGTTTCCCCACAACACAAACAGTCTTTCACAAGCACATTTCAAGTTAAGAAATGTTTGCTTTGCAAGTAGGCTAATCACAGAGTGTTACGGTCCATTCATCTAGTCTGAAATGAATTAAAACGGAAGAGATTCAAGAGTATGAAATATCCACAGTTGAACAGTGTCCTATTCCGGACCCAGCAGAGATTGGTCTGGGTCATACTGCACTCCTAAACTGTCTGAGGAAACGGCTCTCTTATGTACATTCTAATGGTGACGGCTAAGATTTACAGTCTTTATGCATCAGCAACGCTGCAGAGGGGCTGGAGGAGGTGAGGGTCTCCAGGCTGGGGGAGGAGAGGGTCTCCAGGCTGGGGGAGGAGAGGGTCTCCAGGCTGGGGGAGGAGAGGGTCTCCAGGCTGGGGGAGGAGAGGGTCTCCAGGCTGGAGGTGGATGAACAGAGGAGAGGGTCTCCAGGCTGGGGGAGGAGAGGATCTCCAGGCTGGAGGAGGTGGATGAACAGAGGAGAGGGTCTCCAGGCTGGGGGAGGAGAGGGTCTCCAGTCTGGGGGAGGAGAGGGTCTCCAGTCTGGGGGAGGAGAGGGTCTCCAGGCTGGAGGTGGATGAACAGAGGAGAGGGTCTCCAGTCTGGGGGAGGAGAGGGTCTCCAGGCTGGAGGAGGAGAGGGTCTCCAGGCTGGGGGAGGAGAGGGTCTCCAGGCTGGGGGAGGAGAGGGTCTCCAGGCTGGAGGAGGATGAACAGAGGAGAGGGTCTCCAGGCTGGGGGAGGAGAGGGTCTCCAGGCTGGGGGAGGAGAGGGTCTCCAGGCTGGAGGAGGAGAGGGTCTCCAGGCTGGAGGAGGATGAACAGAGGAGAGGGTCTCCAGGCTGGGGGAGGAGAGGGTCTCCAGGCTGGGGGAGGAGAGGGTCTCCAGGCTGGGGGAGGAGAGGGTCTCCAGGCTGGAGGAGGATGAACAGAGGAGAGGGTCTCCAGGCTGGAGGAGGAGAGGGTCTCCAGGCTGGGGGAGGAGAGGGTCTCCAGGCTGGAGGAGGAGAGGGTCTCCAGGCTGGAGGAGGAGTAGCCTAAACGAGTTGTAGAAACTATGCTGTTCTCTCCTCTATGAGTGAAGTCTATGAGCACGAGGCAACACGAATATCAGTTTGTCTGTGAATTATCAAGGCATCACTCATTTCTCCTAATATTTTCCTCATTTTGAACATGGACATTGTGCCATGTGGGACAGAACTAAAGGTAGATATTTAAGACTACATAATGAATTTAGAAAATATCTTGAGCTTTCCAACATGTACGACACCAGTAGATAGTATAACCAGAAGAACATACTGTAGACTTACACATAAATAATGGTTGCATGTCACCTGTATGCTCGATGTTTTAAGGAAAACATAATGGAAGTCATTTCATACATTGATCTAAAAACAACACTGAAACAATAGGATTTTGTTCATGGTATTACCTTTTTGTAACTTGTATGTAATCAGGTCCCTGGGGGGACATTTCCTACCAGGTAGCTATTGATCCTTTACGGTCCTCTCTTTTCTATAATTAGGTAATTGATAACATACTCATCAATAATGTATTACTCATGAAATAATATTCCTTAGATGAAGGCTAACATTTAAGTGTCACACCAAAGGACTGAACAAGTGTCCCCTTCTCTGGTACAACAGGAGAAG